>NC_061113.1:68340896-68665591 GCF_002878395.1 Capsicum annuum | reverse complement strand
TTTTTGCCCATTTTTGGGTTTTTTAGTAGAGGTGAGGTTGTGGGTTTATATTTTATCCATTTGGTTCATATTTTTATATGCTTATAAAATAAGTTAAAGCTCATATTTTTTACACTAAAATAGTAAAAGTGCATAAATGCTAATCCTTTTGAACCTAATTACTCCCTATATCAACTTTTTTAAAAAATTACTAAAGATCCCTGATTTAGTCCATACGGATACATCACTTTATTTTATACGGATACATTACATTCTTTCATATATATCACTTAATTTTATACAAATACATCATATTTCATAGGAATACATTTTATACTACCCGATACATCACTTAATTTTACATGAATACATCATATTCGTTTGAATACATTAGTTAACTTTACACGGATACATCATATTCTTCAATGATGTGCCCGGACTTTTAAGTAAAATCAGAGATTTATGTAATTATTTAAAAGGGTTGGAATTTTAAGTAGTTATGATAACTTAAATTGTGGTATGATGTAATTTTTTTTCATAAAAAAAATGAGTGACCCGGTTTATTAGATATAGGTTAGATGGACTCATTTTATTATCACGGCTAAAATTGTCAGCCCTAAGATTGCCATAAGATTTGATGTTCTATTAGATTTCTTGCTTGAAAATTCTTCCAAACCTGAAATTGTTGCATCCTATCTAACAAAAACCTGGTCACAGTTGAGTTTCTTACAATATTTATTATTCATTTAAGCACTCCAACAAGAAGGTTTGTTCTTCAATTTCAGCACAATTTGTTGAACAACTGAAACATCAAGTATGAATTTAAATCCCAAACCTCCCTCCTCTTCAGGAATAAGGTTTGTTCTAAAATTTTACCAGTATTTATAGAACAACTGAAACATCAAGTAGGAATTTAAACCTCAAACCTCCCTCCTCTTATGGAATACATAGATTGCTCTACATAGTCCATTGTCTACTTTACTTATTGTCGTTTTCAATTCATAATTATTTTGAATATAAGTTTGACTTGCAACTAGAATCAATAATTATCTTTGAATAGCGTAGTAGAATGAATGACATTAACATGTGGTTTATTTATGTCTACATTTATGTTTCTAATTAGGTTGCCTAAAGTCTACAAATCAAAGGCAACAATTTATTCAAATGGGTCATATATATAATCCTAAAAATATAACACTAAAATAATATTAATAATAATACTCCCTCCATTTGTATTTACTTATTGTAACAATCTCAATTAGCGACTAAAATTTGTATCAAAAATGAAAAAAATTAACAACATAAAATAAAGATAGTGAAAAAAAAAAGATGAGAAATATAAGAAATGGAGATGAGAATAGATGAAAGAAGGGCCAATTGAATCAATTAACCAAGAAAGAAGAGAACTTGATTTAAATTAGAATATAGAAATCTAATTTGAATCCACAAATTACTAACTCTTGTGAAAATCAAGGTTTAGAAGTCTTAGATCAAAAATCCACTTATGATTAATCTCACTGGAGCTATGGCTACACTAAAGAGATTCTATCCTACACTATCAAAGGAGTTCAATTTTAAATTATTAAAGTCTACGGATAAAAATTGACTAAGAAAACTATTTAGACTTATTGCCTTTATACAAATAGCCCAAAAGTGGCTAGATAGGAAATAACTCATAAAGGCCCTTCTTGATTTCCCAAATGGCTTCTTGATCACTCATAGTCTTATGTATTTGTTTCTCCATAGCATTCTATGGGAATCAATCTATCTCCGTCCATATATAGAAGCTCCTTATAATGTTGCCCATGCTAAGCATGTTTATATCATCCTCCCCTTCTTCAAAAGAATTTATCTAGAATCTTAACCTTGTAAAAATATATGAAAGACAAGAAACCAAGAAGTCCTCATAGTATGAGGGTTATCACAAAGGTTAAAACCAATATCTCCATATCAAGGAGGCAAAAATTTTACATACAACTAATAATCCTTTGTGTTCAATAAGAGAAATATTTTGTACAACGTATAAAGGATATGGGTATGAGAAATATCATAGAACAAAGTAAACACAAAGTTCCTAAGACATAATTGTTTTTCTATTCCTCCATAAAACCATACAAAAGGTGGCATCACCATTGGTTCAAACACTATAAAGGTTTATTAGGGTCAAATATATGAAAGACCCACATAGTTTAGTCATAAAAGTAAATGGACTAACCCAATACCTTACCTCTATATAAAATTATAATGACCCTTCATATTATTATTTGCATTCCTACACATTTTCATTATTTAGATCTTTTTTATAGCTACCCAAGTTATTTGTGATCTGCTGGAGCTAACAATTTGGTTACCAGGAAAGTTTAAAGTTTAGGTTAACAACCTTGGATTTCAATTTTAAAAGATCCATCAGCTTTGGAACAACAATTTTAGGCTTGGGGCTTTTGGTTTAGGTTTCAACGCTTTCAAACTCTTTTTAGGCTATTGAGTGAGTTTTGATAAAGGTGGCACTTGAGTTTGGGGCCATATTTAACCAAAATGACCTTGAATGGAAATTTTGATGATGTTGTTGAGTCTAGAACATTGAATTTGATATAGTAGCATTATTTGTTTGCATTTACAAGATTTTGAATGAATTTCGAGGGGTTGATGGAAACTTGGCAAAAACCAAGTTTTACCAAGTACATGGATTCAGCTAGTGTAACTGATTAAGCAGACCTTTGGTTACTTAAGAGGTTAAGAGGGCTGATTTAGCAACCAAGCTGGGTACCCATCTAATAGATTTAGAGGAGACCTAAAATATTTCACAGATGTCTCTATAGCGAAGGCCAGCCTGGGGCAAGGGTCTCTTAAGGACCATATACCTCCTAAGAGACAATCACTTAAGCGGGCAAGTGGATGCTTAAACGAAAAATCAAAGGGGCATTAAATCCCCCTTACCCATTTATCTCTTATTTTCTTCAAGTCCCAAAATCCATTAAACTCTAGAGAGCTTAGAATAAATATTGATCCTTGGATGATCGTTGAGTATCGGTGAGTTTGGGAAAGTGACTTCCTCATTCTAATCCTTGTAAGGATTCATCAAGAATCTAATTCTTGATTTAATTCTATGATTTAACTTAAATCTCTAGTTTCTTGATGGGTTGAATTTTGTATCATTTAAGCTCAAAATTTACTCATTTTTTAGGATAAATGTTTCTTAAGCATAGAGGAACGTGTTGACAGTTTTAAAATTTTGATTCTACAAGCGAGTCACATATGGGATTTTGAATCAATTTTGGACAAATTATTAAAATACAATATAGGTATAATTATTCTCGTTTTAATGTCTATATCACTATTATGATGGCATGGCATCATGCAGAGGCTTCTCAAAAGGAAAAATCTCTAATTTAACAGATTTTATCGGGCATTCTTCAGCTTCCAGGTTGCTTCAACTTACTCTACTCATATATTAAACTTTATTATAGTATTGGTGTAATATTATGTTAGTCTTGGGATGGGAATTACAAATTGATTGTATATTTAGTGAAATTTTAGTTATTTAACCAGTTAATAAGTCAAATTTAGGTGGATGTAACCTAACTATCCATTCCTTGGGTTGAATTTCTACCTTAGGACTTAATGAGATGTATTTAGAATCTTGTAACAAGTGCGGGACTTTGAAACATAGTCTAGTTTGGGTTAGAAATTGCCTGAGAATGGAATTTTGGGGTTAAAAGTGGACCCCTCCGACCCTCTTTAGGTCATATCGTAATTAGGCCTTCTTCTATAATCCTATTTATATTATTGATCCCAAGAAGGATTTAGACAGTATCTAACTTTTAACTAGACTTGTACCTTAGATTAGTTTAAAGACTAGTCCGAGTCCAACAATTATGAAATTAAGATTGTCATGAGTCCGATATCTATGATACTAAATCTAGTTTGAGTATGGTATTTAAGATACTATTTTTAGTTCAATTCAAGTATTTATACTAATTTTAATTTGACTCCACTGATAATGGTTACTTAGGTTGATTGAGGAACCAATTCAAGTCTGATATTTATGACATGGGAGGATCCATGATTATAGTTTTAAGTCTTGGATACTTTAGGAGTATTAATGTTAATATTTTCTTTTTTATTGCATCCATTGAGCTTATGGGGCTCGGTGTGATTATTTACTTTTATTTGCACTTTCTGGGCTTATGGGGGCCAGTTAGGCTATAGTTAGTTGTAACACCCTAATTTTTTAGCTTAAAAATTTCTTGGCTTTGAGCTTACTGCCCAACCTATGGCTCACCTTATGAGAGGTAAGGTGTCATTATGGGTCGTAGGACCCTAAATCGTAGAGTAACTAGTGTATTACTCAATCTCTATGACCTGAGTACGACTAGGACATAATGAGTCATATAGATTCTTTACGAGTCATAGGGTCCCTTTTCATAGCCAAACTAGTGTAATGGTCCCTTGTTTCTGATATGTCTATGATTGAATCTCATGTGTCTTAAGTTCTGAGTACGAGTCATAGGGTACGACTCATAGTTGAACCAGTGTAGGTACCTTGTGTTACTGTCCAGACTACAACTCGTGATGATGAGTCATAACGTATCCTGACAATTCATAGGATGACCCGTCGTCACTGATGAGAAATTTTTAGCTTTTTAATTAAGGGCACTTCGAACATTTCCCTTTCCCCCCACTTAGACCTCACTTCCAGAAAATAATGAAAAGGGGTTATTTTCATCTTTTAACAAATCAAAACACACTCTTTTCTCTCATAAATTCCTCAAGTTAAAAATACCTAGGGTTTTTAAGAGATTGGCAAATAGGGCTTCCAAGGGTTTATTTCTCTCCATAATTTTTGATATTTCAAGCATGTATCTCTTTCCCAAACTTGTTTTATATAAAAGCATATATTACATGGTTACTTATGTGGATTTAAATATAGATTTTGATATAGGTTGAGGGTTTTGTAATGGTTGAGTCTTAAATTGTTTTCCCCTAGTTTTTAGGAATTGTTCATGCTTTGAATTGATGGTTTTTAAATTAATTGGGTGCATGGGTATGGGAATTGGAATTGGGGTCGATGTATTCCCCCAATTTAATGATCTCGCTTGAGACTTGGTTTGTAAAATTATTTTCCCTTAACCCACTTGCATAATTAGCTTTGAAATATGATTTGTCACATGGTTTGACTTGCTCACCTAAGCTATTTCATTTCATAAATGGTTAAATGAATAAACATGAATTTTGAAGGCCTTTTTGTCCAGGCTTTGATTTTAAATTTAAAGCTCAAGGGTCAAGGCATTTTCCTGAGTTGATTTGATAAACCAAATAGGGACGAGGCATTTCCCCAACTTAATTTGATAAACTAAAGGGGTAGAGGCATTCCCCCAACTTGAATTAATAAACCAAAGGGGGTCGAGGCATTCCCCCAAGTGATGATAATTGCTATGGCATAATGATATTAGCTTGGAAACATAGTTGGTATGATGATACCAACAGTATGTGCCTATGTGGATAATTATGGTTCAATGATTAAAAATGTGTAATTATTTTAATATGGGCATAAAGGGGGTTGTGTAGCTAAGCCGTGAAGGTGGATGTCCCAGGGGACTGATACTAGAAACTCACCTTTACTGGCCTGAGGGTTGGTCTTGATGATCGTGTGCATATGTCATACTTTATATATACATATATTTATTCTAGATTGACGTGGGGTCGGTGAATTCTCTAGTCTTCCTTGATACCTTTGGTTTATGCAGCTAACACGCACTGAGGCATTTTAAGAACAGGGCTGGACCTATATAGCCCGTGGGTGTCTTTATGATGGTAAAGCTAACAGTCCAGGTTTATGATTTTAAATCTCATACTAAACCTTGTTCCTTATCCCGGCATTTTATGTGTATGTATGTATGTATATATGTATGTGAATATGTACATTGAGTTTGGACTGGATTTTTATACTTGCATTATTTTATCCTTTTTCCTGAGTTACATGCTAGCTCTTAACCCATTAGCCATCTCTAGATGTTGTATCCCCACACAATGCAAGAACTAGAGACACTTCTACTTCTTCTGTACAGTGATAGTATTTTTGGGTTGTCAACAGTCATCTTTGAAGTGGTGAGTTTCCATTCTCTGGAACGGCTATCATTTAATAGTCTTATTTTATTTATGTCTTAGATTACTTCAATTGGACTCTTTTGGTTATCGCCGGGGGCATGTTTGAAGTTAGATTTATTTTGGTCTATTTAGAGGCTTTGGGATTACTGTTGATTGGGATGGTTGTTGAAATTCTTAGATTCTTTTTTGAGTTAGTTGATTTTCCTATCTTGTTTAGTTGATTTTCCTATCTTGTTTAGTTGATTTTCCTATCTTGTTATATGTTCAAAACTCAGCCTATATGGTTATATGTTCAGAATTCATCCGCTACTAGTTATATTGTATTCTATTTTGACTAGGTAAAGAGGGTGGTCTCGAATCCTCAACATACTTGGGATACCCATCACGGCCAGGCCTTGGTTTGGGTCGTAACTTTAGTCATGTTCTTTTTTATATTAATTACTTAGATATTTATTATTAGTGGTTGGAGCACTATTTAGGCTTGCCCTTTTCCCTGACTTTAGCTTAATACCTCACAACTTATTGTGCTTTTATTATGATTTAACTCAGTTGGACGATAATGCCTACTAATTACTTATTGTTTTAGTACTCATACTACACTTCTGCATCTAGTCTGATATAGATTTGAGTGCTAGCTGTCACCACTAACATTTATACTAATATTGATCGGAGTATGGAGATAGGGTGAGCTTTTGGAGATAGAGCTGACTTTCTCTCCTTCTTCTATTTTTAGATGGTCATTTTGTTCGAGATTATTGTATATTTAATACTACTAGTACTCTTTTTCTTCTGCTAGAGGCTCTTGTACTAACCTTCCTAGGTCATAGGATAATTTTTGTCTTTTTCTTATTTATCTCTAGTTGTGCTATTGTTCTTATATATTATTACTTGTAATCTAAGTACTTGTGAAACTTCAATAATTACTCAATATTCTACCGACTAGACCATTACTTGTCGTTATAGGCTATGGTTTGTCTTACCTACTAGTGGGTTAAAGTAGGTGCCATCGAGACTCATGAAATCAGGTTGAGACAAATTGGTATCAAAGCTTAGGTTTCACTGTTATTATTGGTACAAGAGCAAGTGTCTAGTAGAGCCCCAAAGATAAGAACGATAAAGTCTATTTCTTGCCTTCGAGAGGCTATAGTACATTCTTAGGAGATATTCAATACCTTCACTCATTTAGTTTTATGAGTCTATGTTAGTTTCTAAGATATACTTGGTTTCATTCTCTTACAGATAGCTAATACGCGAGCTACTGCTACTGGGGATAAAGACCCCAAGTCTGTTACCAGGGATCCTGTTGGAGGTCGTGGCCAACTTAGAGGTTGGGAACAAGCAAGAACTACAGCCCCAACAGATCATATTCTTATGTTCACGCAGGAGATTTCTCTATCCCAAACAGTGGTGGGTTAGGGACAACCTAGTATCTATCGAGGTTTATTTCTTCATCACTTCTCATAGATATTTTAGTTTAGTCGTTGGGTTTAGTTGGTGGTGCACCATTTGAGAGTTCTTAGACCACAGATTAGAGAGGTGTAGATGAAGGGGAACAACCTATATCTGTATCCCCTGGAGTTGAGATCACTCCAACACTGCTATTTGCTCAGCTGATTATCCCCCAGTTGGCTATGTCCATTGAAGAACGGAAGATATTGCACAGATTTTTTATATTGACTCTGCCTAGATTTTTTGGGCACCAAGTCGATGATGCATTAGATTTCTTAAATTGCTTCAATGATAGGCTCTGTTATTTGGGCCTATTTAAGAATCATGGGGTTGAATGTACTACTATCTATCTAGACACGATAACTAGATATTAGTGGAGAGGTTATATTGATTCTAGGCTAGTTGGATCTTCCTCTTTGACATGGACTCAGTTCTCTGAGTTTTTTTTAAAGAAATTATACCTCACTGTCTTAGAGAGCACTGGAGAGATTAATTATCGAGAATGGAGCAGGGTTCTATGATGTTATAGAGAATAAGGCTTGGTTCCAAAAGTTAGCTAGGCATGCTACAGCTATCTTTCTGATCGAGTATATGTGGATCCAGTGTTTTGTGTGGAGACTAAGACTTCCTTTTTGAATAAATAATCAAAGTTTGGTTATTGCTATAAGGTCTTTCATTAAGGTCATTAATTATGCTCAGACCATGGAAGAGATACATTAGGAGGACCAAGGGCAGCGATAAGAGGCCCTGTTACTAGGTTAGTTTCAATGAGAGCCAGATAGTGATGTCCAAGCTACACCTCCTATCAAAAAAATGATACAATCGCTGCCAAATATAGTAACCCAATAGATGTTGGGATCAAATCCCAATGGAATACATGGAATCATGGTTCTCGGCTATTTTAATCAATGGGTGGAATTGGAAAAGTAAATGGGGGATTTGAGTATCAATGTAGAATAATAGAAAATATCAACTTCGATTGTATTCGGTCGTGAGTGAACACTAGGATTGTGTTCCCCCTCGCATCTCCACTCAGTAGTCTTATCGCGATTTGTTGAACCAACCTGATACCTTACATGCAGAATCGATAAGTTATGTACCTTCTACAGTCTTTTGGATGAGCAGAAGGATTTCACTCTTTACCTTTTGAGTATCACGGTGTTGGTTTATTAACCCTTATCTTGATCCCATTTAAGTATTACCTTTTGAGTCTCTAGTTATTAGATGAAATCTAACCATCTTACTTAGATAAAAACTAGTTGCGTGGATCGATAGTTAAACTCCAAATTACTGTTGTCATTATCTTTTTCTAGTCACTACTCCTCGTTTAGAGTAAGTAGCAATAATATAAGAGGGATTCTAACGTTTGCAACCACTATGATAACTATTAAAGTGAAGATAATATAATGCATGCATCGGTATTATTTCCGAACAACAACAACACTTCTTTTACTTCATCAATTCGCCAAGGTTTCCACAACCCTAGCTAAGGGTTTTTAGCCTCTCATTCTTGTGAATTAATCAACAGCATTCATTATTGAAAGCATAAGATGAAATCACAATAGGAAGAAGTGAAAACTCAAAATCGTAACTGAATTAATCAACCAAAGTCAATGTAAGAGAATTCTAAGACTGAAATTGAATCTCGGAATCAAAATATGTTTGTAAGTATCAAGAGTGTAACTTTTACTAAAAAACACATATGGGGTATTTATAGTACATGAGGAAACTCTAATACCAAATCTCAAACAATATAGGAGAAAAAAGGATCGGTGGCTACTTGTTGTTGCTAATGTTCCCTGTAGGATGGGCGCATGTGGTACATGCGGCCTGCAGGGTGGGCACATATAGGGACCGCATGTGCCCAGACCAAAATTTCCTGCAGTTTTAGCTCTCAGAATTTTGAACTTGTTACACATGATTTTCCTATATATGGTTCACATGTGCTACATACGGTCCTCATGTTTACTTGACATTTGTCGAAAGTTATATTTTCAGGTCTTCTTTAATTTTTGCACATACTTTGATCACAAACAATTTAAAAAGTATCCCGAATATCCATAATTGCTCCCATAAGTAGCCAAAACCACTTTTTCATCTTTTTCACGAACTTAGCATCCAAAACATGATATCCTGCAAAACATACCTAAAATGCATCATGTCTAACAAAACAACCGCAGAAACTTGCATATTTTTCTTGTTTAAGCATCAAAAGTGCTATATTTCTATAGCACATCAATACCCTCAACTTAGAATATTTGTATGTCCTCAGGCAATAAAACAAAACTAAAACATGATGCTTAACTAGGAGAATCTGTGCTATTCAAGGGAATCAGGAAACACTTTAAACTCAAATCACAACACCCTTTCATATTTCACTTTTCAAAACCAACTGTGTAAAAATATGAAGCACAATAATGTGACACAATGGGATCAAGGTATGGCATTACATTAGAAATAGACAACCATGCATATGTATTATTTACACTACCCGAAAAAAGTAGATAACTAGCAATATGACTCAAGTGCCCTCACAACAAAGATGTCCCACTCACTCATAGGAAACAAAGCATGTTAATGTAGGGACATTCAAGAGACACTCATACTCAGAAGAGAAGTTCCAATCGATGTACATTAAATACCATAGGCTTGCCCTTATTTTCTTTACCTTAGCATTCAAACAGTCAAGCTAGGATTACTATAGGACTTCTCTTGGCTTGTAATGTAGGCTTGGGGCCTGGTATGGTACATATAGACATATCAAGTGACTAAGAGACCTTGGCACTACACAACCTTGGGATCTCACTTACTAGCCAATTTTCTTTTTATTCCACCCTTATTTATCCCTTTTTATTATTTATTGCACATTCAGGTTGGGTGTGGTCTTTCATTATTTGTTCTTCACTTTTTCACAATTTTTCTTTTGTTTTTCTTTTTTTTCTTTTTCCACCACACCCAGCCCTACTACTTTTTCTGTTATTTTACTCTTCTACACACCCACTTTACACTATGCACCTCTATGATATCCACCCTTAAATTAGGCATTTTTCTTGAGTTAAGGTGCATAATTTCAGAAAGGACCAGAGCCAAAACAGGTTCATTGTAACACAAATAGGAAGGTGAAAAGTGAAAACAAAGAAATAGGCTACAAGGTTCAAAACAGGGATCAAGAGATACTATTTCACACATGGAAGGTCATTTAGGCTAAAAGCGGTCTAAAATCAAAAACGACCTATGATCCTTACCTAACTGACTATCCTTCAACCTAGGCAAGACTAACCAGAAAAGTTCTGAATTCAACACACAAAGGGAACCAAGTAGCATCTCACACACATATGGCACAGAGTCAATAACACAAGCTATTACCTATCCTGTTTATGCAATTTTGATCAATTGATTATTATTTCCCTAATCTTAATGACATAATAGGATCCACAATGTTCACTATGACAAATTCGATTATCTATGATGAAATATTTTGGCATAAAAACGTATTTTGTCACAAAATACCTTTCATGATGAAAATATAATCGTTACTCATTCGTCCTTAAACTATGGGTCGTTAAATGTTTATTGAGATGACTTAGTGCTTCATTACTAAATAGTCTTGCATTAATAATGAAAATATTTGTTGTCCCCAAATGCGTAGCATTTATGATGATCTTGTACGTAATAGAAATTATATTTTGTAGGTAATAGCATTTTTTTGTCACTAAAGAGTTATAATGCCGATGAGAATGATGTGTCACTAATTGATCATTTGAATTAGTGATGAATTAATTTGTCTCTAATCCTCTATATATTTCATCGCGGAATAAAAATTATTTCATCACTAAATACTATCTTTTACATACGTATTCTCTATTTGTCTCTAAATGTATAAATTAGTGACAACATTACTTTCTTATCATTTTGTAGCTGAAAGGGATCACATCGTCACTAAAAATACTTTTTTTAGCTATGAAATAATATTGTCACTAGAATATGTCATAACTAGTGACGATAGAAATTGTCACAAAATATAAATTTAATTTGTTGGTAATAAGTGGGCTATTTAGGGACAAAATTTACTCTTTTTACCAAATGTTGTAATTTGATGGTGAATATGTGACGAATATGTGATGATTTTAGAAGGTAAAAGTAAAACTTTTACGGACAAAATATTTCGTCACTAATCACCACCATTTGTATTTAGCTAGCTAGGTTTTCATAATTTGAAACTGAAATCATATATAAATATCTTAAACTTTATTATAGAGAGCGTTATACAAATTTAAAAAGGAAAATATACTAAAAGAAGTAAGCTGATAGCAAAAAAAATTACAAACATTGTCATATATTAATTAAGAACAACTAAAATGACATTCATGAGATGATATCTCACTAGATACGCTTAAATAAAAATCAACTTTGATTAAAATTCATCCAACTTGAAAGTCTAACTGAGATATACTAGACATTAACAAAAGGAAGATAATAAAATGAAGGTTTCTTCTCAAAAGATCATTGTAAAAGCATTTTTGTAGCAACTAGTCTTGATTTCTACCTTCCACAACCTGTGTAAAAAAAATAATTCAAGATTAGAATTCATATGTTATGATATCATGATATACTACAAAAACAATGATACTCTTAGCGTAATTTCACGAGTCCAAAAAGGATTCGATGTACGCAGACCATACCTCTTTCATTTGCTAGGCTAGGAAGAATGTTTCCGATAGACTCTTGACTAAAAATAAATGTAAAAAATGTAAAAAATTATATGCTTTATTCAACACAACCTCATTATCCATATTTTTAATCATGAGAACAAGCTAATAGTAAATAGTAAATTAATAGTTAAACATCAAATTAATAGTAAACAATAAATTTCTAGTTCAGAAACAAGAACAAGATAACATAAAAATAGAGTAAACAAAGACATTTGAGATCTCTCATAGAACTTCTATTTGGTTCGATAATTTGATTTTTGATGATTGAGAATTCAATCCCAGGTCTAATTGGCAAAATAAACAAAGAAAGTTTTAAAAATAAAATTAACGAGCAGAGACTTATGTAGTTATTCATTATACCTCATGCGATAACTTGATAAGGTTCAATGATCACTTTATCATAAAAATAAAATATAGTTAGGGGTAAATGCTATAAATTTTTACCTAATTTAATTAAAAGAACTATAATAAAATTTATAACTTAAACTATACTAATTCTAACCTTAACTAAGACAAGCTCATAAAATATATCAGTTGTTTCAAAATATTATCTTGGAGCGCTAATATTTTCAATTGAGTATTTAACGATGTTATTTTAGATTGTTGATTTTCTACCCTGACTTTAGTTGCATCTAATTGTTTCTATAAATCATGTTGGACAGTAGTAGCTTCCTCCTTCACCTTTTTAAGGGAGTCTTCTAACTCTGTTGCTCTTCTTTGTGTTGATCTAGTAGTGTCAGGTTTCGTACCATAACCAAGACCTTTTATGTATCTTGACTTTTTACCAAGTACAGCATCCACAGTTTCATCATTAGTCATGAATGACTCTCCCTAAAGTATATAGAGTTTTCAAATCATTCAAGCTATTCTGCAAAAAAAATAAGTATTTATTAATGTTATAATAGGAACAAGTAAATCATATTTGCATATGCGATCAAAATATCTAATTTCTTACATAGTTAGCTTCAGCATGTTCAGAGGACCAGTCTCTTTCAGTCGAGTAATGAGTGTTTTTGTAGAAGTCAATTCCGTCTGGTTTCACCCCTTCATGTCCTTCACCCTATAAAACAAATAAAAAATGATTGCATAGAATGACAATAAAGTTAGACAAAAATAATTGCATAGAATGACAATAAAGTTAGCCTACTGCACGCAGTAAGAAGAGGAAAATCTAGTACTCATTGATAAAAAAAATGGTATTCGCAATAATTTCATCACTAAATCACCATTAACAAGAAAACAAAAAAAATGACTTGCAATTTTAGCACGAGCAACTACAAATTCTTTCGAACCCATGATATGATTATATTTTAGCTTTGATCGATTGATCTTGTTTAACTGACATTGTTTCTACAAAGAAAACACATATATAGTTAAGTTAAATAACATTGAAACAAATATAGAGCATATTTACTCAAATATAGGCCACCTTATGCTTCGTATCTAACCACATGTCAAAAAACCTATTCTAATTTTCGAGTGTTAGTTCTGGAACTTTAATTTTACGAGCAGTTCCCTCAAAATGTGCACTTTCAAACATCTTTTTAATTTGTAACGCCATTGATGACTCCTATCTTTTAGGATATCTTCACAACTATCTTTGACGTAATGTTCATCCAAATTAATTTCAAACTTCTCCTGGAGAAAATGTTTACAGGTATAAACATAAAAACTAAGATCCCTGATCTATTAAAAGGATACTATCATCAGTGTTACAAGATTAAAAAGTGTAAAAAATCTTACATGACATCTAATCAGTGCAACATTTTTTCCTCTTTTGTAAGTTCTTTCCACTTGTTTAGAAGCATAAGAAAATTTTGCATAATTTTTCCCAACTCATTTGATAGTTTTGATGACTAGACCGCCTTAATTGGTCTTCCCTTACCAACTGGAATTTCTATTACCATCTTTTCCCAAAGTCCTCTTCAGGTTTTAAAGACCGTTTTCCCTAGTTTTTCCTCTATGCTTCTTAATTCTACTTGTATCATCTGAGTAGAAAAAGTCAGTTGAAAATAGTGGTATATACAGTATAGCATATCTAAAATTACAATTAAGAAAAACTTTTAATGGATGAATCTTATTAGTCAAATTCGACACATGTAATGTGAAGATTGCAAAGTAATAAATAAAGTGACTATGGAGGATGAGAAAAGAATAAAAAATAATTTTATGAAATGCAACACACTATCTTAACTAATTAATTTTGTTGAGTAATTACAAATTCGTTACTCCAGCTAATTTCTCTTGTTATTATCATAGAAATTCGGCACACTGCCACTATTGCTCAATAATTACAAATTCGACCCACTAAACCAAAACAACATACCCAGTGTATTCCCACGTAGTGGGGTCTGGAGAGGGTAAAGTGTACGCAGACCATACCACTACCTCAGGTGAAGTAGAGAGGTTGTTTCCGATAGACCCCCGGCTTAGGACCGATAATAGTATAAAAAACACAAAAACATAAATACATATAAACTAGTACAGTATACAAAATAAACTAACACCACTAGTCACAAGATAATACTATAGCCACAAATCAAAAGAACTAATCTTTCTAAATGAATATCATTTGACTACCATAAACCCAAATTTTTCCTTTCTTAATTTAGTGCAACTTCAACAAAAGAACTTATTTTTCCTCCTGAAGGATACTCATTTGACTATTATTGACTTTCACAAATGACTCCAAATTTTTCATTCATGAAGTCCACCCCAATTAGTCTAAGATTGAGGTATTAGTTGCCTATTTATCAGAGTCCAAACAAGACACAGTTCATCTAAGATATACTATTTTAAGTAAAATTGGTATAACCCAAATTAAAGAACTAATATTTCTGAATAAAAATCAGTTGACTTACCCATTATCCCTTTCTTACTCTTCCTATTAGGTTAAACAAAGTACAATGCCAACAAAAGAAAAACTCATTTGACTATGCATTGACTTCATAATAACCCCAAAAAAAATCTATTCTTTTTCCTTAAAACTTCTTAAATTTACAACAAACAAAACACAGCAAAACAACATAGACAAGTACAACAACAACAAAGACATACCCATTGTAATCTCACAAGTGGGGTCTAGGAAGGATAGAGTGTACGAAAACCTTACACTCTATTTATAATAGTTAATCTGAGATTGAAGCAGTCACCTATTAAACACAGTTACAACCAAGATATAATCTTTTTGGTAAAACTAGTATAACCCAAATCAAAAGAACTAAATGACACATTTTTGTTTCCTGGAGTAAACTTATTTGACTATCATTGACTTCACAATGACCCTAAAATTTCTATTTTTTATTTTTTTCCCCAAATTTCTTACATTTCCAACAAAACAATTTCATAAAACAAGATAAACAAACACCACAACAACACCAACAACATATTCATTGTAATCCCACAAGTGGGGTCTAGCGTAACCATTCCCAATACACCTTCGGCTTAATAAAAATTCAACACACTACCTCAACTAAGTAATTTTATAAAATATCCATCATCTTTCATCAACATATGTACCGAATAACTTATTTAACCAATCTTGTATGTATGGTATTACCTATAGTAATTGCAGGAGTAATTTTGTTTGACTCATCAACAAATTAAGTAGCTGAAATAGTTTCTCCAATTATTGTCTTTTGTTTATATGTACGTCCTCCTGGTGGCATGGTTTTGTTTATATTCCTGCTAAAGATGAAGAAAAGCAAAAACTGAGAGATTAGAAAAGCAGAGTGTTTTTTTCCTGTTTCTATATAATGTAAGAGTCCTTTAATAAAGAAAGAATCAATACAAAATATTGGTTGATTTGAAAGTCCTAAATTATATAATTTAAATAAGGTAAAACACAAATACAACTTTTAGTTGATTTTAAATTCAAAATATTATGACAATAATTAAATAATCTTCTATATATACTAAATAGCTATAATTGCTCCATCAAATACTCCACGACCAAATTCTCTTGATGGAATTTTATTTTTTAACAAAACTATTGTACATACTTAATCATTTAAAAGACATGTAAATGAATTCTGAGATTTATATATATATAAAGTTAAAAAAAAAATATTACATTAAAGTTACTTTTATTGTATTGTATTTATATACAAATCTTTTCAAAATATATACAAAATAAAGGGAAAAAATGACATCTCCTTGATGTGCACATTACTGCAGCACTACCCTCACCTCATTTGCATGTTATCAAATTCCTCTTATTTCCCGATAAACACTAACACAGTTATCCTACACGTCGTACACATGGACATAACTAGCAAAATACTTATTTGTCATTAACCCGTGTTTTGTTAATCTTTGGAGTTCTCCTTGTACAAAACTTTTCACTTTTAAATGTTAATATTATTCACATGCTTTTCATATAGTAGCTGTTTTCTTAAAATACTTCATCCTTGTTATTTTTAAATATAAAGATAGTAAATGACTATTTTGTTTTGAATGATTATTAAATTATATAGCTGACATTCGTATCTTTATTTTTATATATCTTGCAAATAAGTACTAATAATTAAACTAAAATTATATGACAAAAATACTAAAAAGACAATTTTATTTATTGTGTATAATTAATTATAGTGTCTTTATGTTAGGATATGGATGACCAACATGGTTTTTTAACTATGAAATGTTTCAATAAAAAGAAAAAAAGAAAATGAAAGGTATTTTAATTGGGAAGAAAATTTTGCAACTAATTTTATTCTCTTTATATTAGGATACGGATGCCCAATACAATATTTTAATTATGAAATGTTTTAAAAAAAATATTATCTGACCTCAAAGTACTTATCAATTAAAAGTATATGAGGAAAATAGTAAAATTGACTAGGATGTTGTTGTTATACATGGTGGCTTCAAGAAATCTATAATATATAATTTATGTCTATATCTATAATTTATTAAATATGTGAAGGGCATTATAAATATTGTTTGAACTTTTTGTCCTTCATAAAAAGTCTTTGCTTTAGATAAAATCGTCTTTTTCATATTTTTTTCTAATATTTAAGTGTTAAAAATTAATTAAATATATTTATGGTAAAGAAAATTCTTATTAGAAGTCAGCAGAATTAATGATTTTTATATTTAAGTGTAGAAAATTAATTAACTATATTTATTTTAAAATATTTTCTTATTAGAAGTCATCAGAATTAATGACAACTAAAACTTCTTTCATTAGTTTAACAATTCTAAATTAACTAAATTTGATTTTAAGAAGATTTGAAAATTTAGAAATAAATATAAAAGCATTAGAATAAGAAAAATTTAAGAAGTACCAAATTTTAAAAATTGTAAGTATGTAATAAAAAATGTAATCAATAATTTGGTAAAGATTTGACTTTAAAAACAAGAAAAAAAATTAAATGTAGAAAAAAATAAAAAATAATCGTGCCACAAATATGGTTCAAATTGATGCATCTCTCTTAGCCTCTGACAGCAAGGGAAAAAGGTACTGTATGACAAACACAAAAGTGATGATCGATCAATCACTTAAAACTTTTGGTGGTAAAATATATATATGTGCTTATACTAAAATATATGTTTATATTTGCATTATTATATTAAAATGTGAAGGATCTTCAAAAAGTGAATTGAAATTTTTAAATGTCACTAAAAGTATTTGCAATAGATAAAATCATTTAATTTTAAATAATTAAATATTATACGTGCAAGACACGTGCAGTTAAACTAGTATCCCAAAATATGTACAATACGTGTATACTAATTGTATATATCACTATAATCAGTGCGAATTTGATATGATCCAAAACGGCCATCATAGCTTTTGATGACATCATTAGAGGCTAACACTCGAAGATTCAAGATTTCGTCACCTCAAGGACGCAAGAGCATGCATGCAGAACCTTTTTTGGACATTCAAGAGAGCAAATTCCATGTATGGAGGGTTGCTTGGAGGCTTGGAATGATGACTACCTGAGAACACCAGTGTTGAAGTGTTTTGAAGAGCTTTAAACACTCCAAAATACTCCAAGGCAGTCTGTATTTTGACATACCAAGACCGCCCCTTGTTCTCTTTTCATTAAGGGAGTTTTGGATATTTTTCTTATGTAATAGTTTAGCCTATACATAGATAACTTAGGTCATTTTTCATTCTTTAGTTGATTACTGTTGTAAGTCTTGAAACACCATCCTAGCTAGAGTGACAGTAGTCCCACCCGTAACTAGGGCTTCCCAAGAATGGCCTGTAACGCCTCGAAAATGGGTTTTGAGATGTCACACGATGCTCAAGACTATGAGTAGTCTCAAGCTAACCCTGTAAGCCTTATAAATCTAAAACTCATAATTGAGAAATATAAACATAACATCAATGTTGTGTTCTGTCTGATCTAAGCTGGAATTAACTGAACATAAAATCTAAAAATACTTGACTTTAAAGTCTGGACAATCAACACTAGAAATCTGAATTATAACTAGTAGTCTAACAAGCCTCTACTACTAACAACTAGAAAGCCATTAGGACAAACCCTCAGCTGACTCGAACTGACTGAAATACTGAATGAACTACTTTAATAAGCTGGATAATTGAATAACTGGGTCTCCGAACTATGAGGACTCACCAACTGTCGGGATGTAGATGGAGATTTTTGAAATCACTCACGCTGCTAAAACTGAGCACTTGAACCTACATTATTAAACAATGTAGCACATAAACATATATGTGGATAAGCAATTCTGGCACGTACTAAGCATATGGGGGTCAATACATTAGTAAACAATATTTTAATGTTATTATAAACTTGTAAAAGAATGCATGCTAAGGGTAGATGACTCACATTAGCTTGAATAACTGAAAACTAAAAATCATTATCATGAGTAATAAATCATGTTATATAAATATTATGAGTCATAACACTTTGTTCTAAAATTTGTACTTGTACTATATATTTAAATCATGCGGTCTAAATGTAGAAAGGACTCACTTTTATATCTGTGAACTAAAGGCTGAAATGTCATGACCAGCATCTAATGTAAAATAATATCTGAAATGAATTATAAGCCTTACACTTAGTTTAAAAAAAACTTTTCTATTAGGATTACTCTTTTCTGTAGGGAGGTTCTTCTAACTGACATAAACCATGTGAGCTAACATGGAGTCCAACGTCTAGTTCCCCTAAGAGAAAAATCTCACGTTGGAGAGAGATGTCATACTCTTGCCAGGGAGTATAACCTAAGCTTAGTGATCATAATCTGTATCTGTCATCCATATAAATAGGAATAATCTGAATTTGTACCTACGTTGGCTCCTAGTTCTGGGGAAGTAGGATGCGCTAAATCCACACTTCTCGGTCGGTGCTAAAAACTACTCTCTTAAATCTATATGCTCATTCTGTAGGGAATCCACTTTAAAACTAGCATAAGGGTTTATAATGAAACCAATTATGCATTTGTCTCTTTTAAACTATGATCAAACTAATTTGTAGTTAAAATGTCATCAAAACTATAGAGTGGATTCCATATCTTAGCTGAGGATCAAAAGATCAAATCTTGATTCAAAAACTGAATATAAACTAATCATAGGATGGTTAAAGCATAATCTTCTTGAAATATCAATAGTCAAACTAGGGATTAAGAACCCATGCTTCAAATTCATGTCAATTTATCACAAATCATGCTCAATAGTCAAAATCATGAAGTTCTTGCACAATCTTAGTCAAAATAGTGAAATTCAACCTTCAATATAGCATAAACCACTTTATAAGCATAAATGTTCAAAGATAGGCATGCAATTCATCATCTAAAATACTTTTAATATCATAATCTTCAAACAACAATATTTGGGTATGAACCCTAATTTGAAATTTATGTAAATTCATATGAAATCGTCTTTAAAATAAATTTTGGGCACAAAGATGGATGAGGTATCCTTGTTAATAACCCTACAGACCTTAATTGATGAAATTGATAAAGACACTTGACTTAGAATCATTATTTGTGCTCTTTAAGATTGTTTCTTGAAGTACTTGAATTAGGAACCTTGAATTTTGGATTATCTTGGAGAAAGAATGGTGAAATTTGGATATCTTGAGGTTTGAAATTGAAGCTGTAGGGTTTTCCTTGAGAGTGATTTGGTGAAAAATCAATATAACACGCTTAGAATATGTTAAATATTTTGTTTATCACTATTTGGGGGCTTGGGAAAAATACTAAGTTACCCCTTGGATTTAAAACTCAGAACTAAAATACTGACTAAGGCTTCATCGCGATGCGGTGACTCACTGGTTTTTGACAAATGCTAATTTGGGAATCATCGCGATGCGGTGATCCCCTCATTGCAAAAATCACCACGATGCAGCAATAGTGATGGCTCTCTAGAAATGACAATTGACTTTTCATACTTCACCACAATGCGGTGACTCCTTCACCGCGATACTCACCACGACGCGGCCTAATCGCGGTGAGCTTTTGTCTTGCCAATCTAAATGCAATCCAAACCTTGTACAAAAAATACAAAACTTTCCTGAGGCATGCTACTTACACCCTTAAATATAAATCAACTAAAAAATCATCGTCTTAGAGCCCAGAAGATCAACTTAAAACTCATCAAAGTTTAAAGGGAGTCAAAAATAACAGGATCCCTCAACTTAAAGCTTTATTTTCAGGTTCTTGGTGCTATAAGAACATACTAAGGGTTGAGCTAAACTAAGAATGTACGAGGTATTACAATATCTCCCCCTTGAGAACATTCATCCTCGAATGAGACTAGTCAAACTGAGGATACTGAGGAACTATACTTTATCTGGCATGCATAAATGAAAGCATGACTAAAATGATTTACAAAATCAAGAATTAACAAGAAAATGACTATATAAATCTGAGACTTAGAATGGAAAGAGATGATCTGAGGAAACTTGTCACCTCACACTGAATCTGAACTTACGATAAAAAGATGAGGGTACTTAATTCGCATATCTACTTCTACTTCCCAAGAGGCGCCTACAACGAATTTATTCCGCCACAGAACTTTGACCAAGAGAACTTATTTGTTCCTTAGTCTACAAATTTGGTGATCAAGAATTGCAACTGGAATTTCTTAATAAGAGAGGCTATCGTGAATATCTATGTTTTCTAATGGTACAACAACATTCGGATCACCCATACACTTCTTTAGTAAGGATACATGGAACACAAGGTGAACGGATGACAAATCTGTAGGAAATTCTAGTTCATACGAAACCTTCCCAACATGACTCCATATCTTGTAGGAGACAACATATCGGGGTCTGAGCTTCCCCTTTTTGCCAAATCTCTTCACCCCCTTATGGGTGAAATTTTTAAATAAATTAAGTCATTAATTTCAAACTCAAGATCCCTTCTCCTCACATCTGCATAAGATTTTTAATGACTTTGAGCTGTCTTCAACCTTTCTCGAATAAACTAGACTTTCTCCATGGCTTCAAATACCACATCTAGCCTAATTAATGTGGCCTTACCCACTTTAAACCAACCGATAGGTGATCTATATCTCCTCTCATAATGAGCCTCAAATGGGGCCATATGGATGCTACTATGGTAACTGTTATTGTAGGTAAATTTGATCAATGACAGTTGATTATCCCAACTTCCCTTGAAGTCAAGAATACACGCCCTCAACATATCCTCTAAAGTTTGAATGGTCCTCTCTGCCTAACCATCTATCTGAGGATGAAAAGCTAAACTGAGGTGAACTTGGGTACCAAGACCCTTTTGAAAGGCTTTGCAAAAGTAAAAGGTAAACTGAGTACCCTTATCAGAATGATGAACGAAGGAACTCCGTGCAATCTGACCAACTCTCTAATATACAACTTAGCCTAATCTTCGGTTGTGTAGGATGTATGAACTGGCAAGAAATGGACTGATTTAATCAACTTGTATATAATAACCCAAATCGAATCATGATGATGACATGAACGAGGTAACCCGATTATAAAATCCATGTTTACTTCTTCCCACTTCCAGGTGAGAATACTAAACTCCTACAAGGTGCCACCAGCCCTTTGGTGCTCCACCTTAACCTATTGATAAATAGAACACTTAGCCACAATCACCGCAATATATTTCCTCATACCACTCCACCAATAGACTTCCCGTAAATCTCTATACATTTTAGTAGTACCTAGGTGAATGGAGTAATGCGCACCATGCACTTTTGCCATAGTCCGCTGCCTCAAATCATTAATGCATGGCACACATAATCTACTCTGGTATCTTAACACACTATCTCCCCCTTGGAAGAAAACCTCTATCTTTTACTCTCTGACTAATTCCTTCAACTTAACTAAATCGGGATCCTTATCTTGGTTCTCTTTCACTTCCAAAACTAAAGAAGATTCTGCACTCTGGACCCAAATATTTCCCTCAGCCAAATCAACTAATTGCACTCCTAGTCTATCCAACTGATGAACTTCTCAAACAAACTCTTTCTTTTCAACCTCTATATGAGCTACACTACCCATTGACAGTCTACTAAGGACATCTACCACAACATTGGCCTTGCCCGGATGATACAAAACACTCATGGCATAATCTTTCAACAATTTTAACCACCTTCTTTGCCAAAGATTTAACTCTCTCTACGTAAACACATACTGTAATATTTTGTGGTCCATAAACACATTAACATGTACCCCATAAAGATAGTGCTTCCAGATTTTCAGAGCAAACACAACAGCAGCTAATTCAAGATCATGCATAGGATTATTCTTTTTGTAATGCTTAAGTTGGCTAGAGGCATAGGCTATGACTCTACCTCTCTGTATCAAAACATAACCCAGATCAACTCTAGAAGAATTATAGTAGACAATTAATCTATTTGTACCATCAGGTAACGCTAAGACTGGGGCTAAAGTGAGTCGATCTTTCAACTCCTAAAAACTCTTCTCACAAGAATCTGACCGCTGAAACTTAACTTTCTTTAGAGTTAATCTGAACATAGTGGATGCAATGGAGAAAAACCCCTCAAGAAAATATTTGTAATCGCCAACTAAACCCAAGAAACTCCTAATGTCTGAGGAAAAAATAGGTCTAGGCCAGTTTCTTACTTTTTGGTCTTTTGAGGATCAACTCTAATGTCATCACTGAAAATAATATGACAGAGGAAAGCTACTGACCTTAACCAAAATTCACACTTGCTGAATTTGGTGAACAACTAATGGCCTCTAAGAGTTTGCAACACAATTCTAAGAGGGTCTACATGTTCATCCTTACTATGAGAATAGACAAGAATATCATCGATAAAGACTATGACAAACGTGTCTAGGTACTATTTGAACACTTGGTTCATCAAGTCCATGAAGGCTGTTGGAGCATTTGTTAGTCTAAAATACATGACTAGGAATTCAAATGACCATAACGGGTTCTAAAAGTTGTCTTCGAGATATCACATTCCCTTACTCTAAGATGGTGATAAACTGATCTAAGATCTATCTTAGAGAAGTAACTTGCACCCTGAAGTTGATCAAATCATTCATCAATTCTAGGAAGAGGATATCTATTTTTAACTGTCACTTTATTCAGTTGATGATAGTTAATGCATATTCGCAGAGAACCATCTTTCTTCTGCACGAATAGAATAGGATCTCCCTATAGAGAAACACTAGGCCTTATGAAACATTTATCTAAAAGATCTTTGAGTTTCTCTTTAAGCTCTTTAAGCACGGCTGGAGCCATAAAATCTTTGAAATCATTCTTCTTGCCTTAAAATAAGAAATAAATCTACCTCTTGGCGCGCTAATTTCACCTTTCCATTCAAGGACTGATTCATTTGGAAAATGGAAATATACCTTTTTCGTGCAGCAATCAATTGTGGCATAACAAGACGCCAACCAGTCCATACCCATTATAACATCAAAATCTACCATTTCTAACTCCACAAGATCAGCCATCGTATCACGACCACAAACAGTTACTATGCAGTTTTGGTAAACCCTTCTAGCTATAATAGATTCCCCAACTGGTGTGGACACTTCAAATAGCTTAACTAACAGTTTCGGGTATTCTTTCGAACTTTCCATTAACCAATGGAGTAACATAAGATAATGTAGAACCGGGATCAATTAAGGCATATACATCGAATGAAAAGATAGACAATGTACCCGTAACCACATCTGGGGAAGCCTCTAAATTCTGTCGATCCGCTAAAGCATACGTATAATTTTGAGCCCCGCTAGAACTCGTGGCTCCTCTATCACCTCTAAAATGATTCATTGGTTATGCACCCTTTCCTAAATAAGGCATCGATGATAATGATATAACAAATAACCCCATAGGTCGTGCCATACCCCCTATTCCCCTTCGTGGGCATTCTCTCATCATATGCCCCGACATACCGCACCAAAAGTAAACATTGTTCCCCAACCGACATGCGCCCAAATGATACCTTCCACATTTATTGCATGGCTCTTGAGGAGGTCTTGATTGGCTCATATTTCCTTGCCCTTAGTACCCCACTATCTGCGAACTCTGACTCTCACTTCTGTGCCCAAATTGATTTCCTCTGGACCCTTGGAACTGTGGTGGGGCACTAGCTGCAGAATAAGAAGCTAATGGCCTAGGTGGTCTAGTAGAAAACTGTGGTCTGAACCCTCTTTGGGATGCCATGAACTGCCCTATAGATTTGGCCCTCTTGGAATATCCTCTTTCTAATTCCTGTGTTCATCTCCTCTGTCTTTGATCTTTCATTTTCTGTGCAAAAGCTTGGATCCTCGCTATGCCCATATCTTTGTTCAAAGCGAAAATAGTACAATCTCTAACTAGATATAGATCCAGCCTATCCACATATTGATGAACTCTTTCATCCATAGTAGCTATAACATTAGGAGCATATCTCGACAAGGAATTAAATCGGAGACTGTACTCCCTCACGCTCATATTCCCCTGACGAAGATTTAAAAACTGATCTGCACGAGCCTGACGAATCTCGAATGAAAGATAATGATCAAGAAATGCCTCTTTGAACTCTTTCCAAGTAGTTGGGGCTGCATCAATACCCATAGATCATTTCCAGTCCTCGTACTAATATATAGCCTCCCTTTTAAATCTATACGTTGCTAACTCCACTGTCTCTCTACCCGTTACATGCATAACATCTAAGGCCCTTTGAATTTGATCAATAAAGTCCTGTGGGTCCTTGTTAAGATCTGATCCAGTAAAAGTGGGAGGATCCATCTTAAGAAAATCCTGTGTTCGAAGGCTAGTCGCCCTATCTATACCACTAGGACCCGTGGTAGGAATGGCTTGCCCTTGAGCTTACCCAGCAACTATACGAGTCAAAAGTTGCACTGTATTTCTAAGATCTTAATCAACAACATTAATAGGTGGCTCTGGGGATATAGTTCTCCTCCTCTTTATTTCTTTCAGAGTGGAAGAAGTTTCTGATGCATGCTCAGCTGGAGCCTCACTTTGATTAGCTGGTATAGTGGGTGACTTACTAGTCCCCTCTCCGATAACCACATCAACTTTCTTACTGGTATTTTTGCTTCTGGTAACCGGCATCATTACTATAATAAAAGAAACAAACGGATCCAGTGGTCAACTATGACTTCATATACAATATAGGCTCTATTGCACGATCTAAGACATAAAGAAAAGAAACAATTCCTAAATGTCCACAGCCTCCTGTTTATAGATGTGGTGCACGACACACCGATAAACAAGACTCTACATAGGCACGGCTTTGTAGACTCACTAGGATGAACTGCTCTGATACCACTTTTGTCACGCCTCAAATCCTATTGGGGCGGACTGGCACCTGTAACCGAGGAGGCCCGAGAGAACCAGCTCATAACCTTATACTTCCCATGCATACCTCTATGACAACCTAAAATTTGGACAACATCATGTCGCATATAAAAGGAAATAATCACCTGTATAAGCTCGAGCACACATTTATATGTATATACAATACTTGGTCGTTGGAGCCATCACGTCTATTAACAAAACACCACCTTGACTATACATTAGGTCTACAAAGCCTCTAGATAATACACAGAGTTTAACTAAGGTCGGGACACACCCCACCATATAACTAACTTCTATACAATACCAAAAGTGACTGGATATGACACAGAAAGCCCCGAAGAAAACTGGAGCTCACCAAAAGCAGCTAGATATCCTGGCTCCTACTTGTGCGGTCTGAGGTACCTATGCCTGCAGCATGAAATGCAGGTCCCCCGTGGGGGACGTCAGTATGAAATATGTACTGAGTATGTAAAGCTGTAGATAATCATATATGATATAGGAGCTTAAGAGAGATCAGAAACAAGTGAATAAATCGTAATAGGAGTGGACCACACTTACTAAAACTTGCGACAACTTGTACATTGTATTTATTCAATCACTTTCTCTGGCATTGGTCATATCTCCACAAAAACTCATAGGCGTCCTTGAATAAGGTCGGCTATTAATAAACGCTCTATAGCACTTTGCTCGCAGTACGGTCACCTGCATGGTGACCCCCAACCAGAGAAACTTGACAAGCTCCAGGATATTCAACATGTCTACCTTTGGAATACACCGTCTGATATATTATCCGCACACCGCTGAAATAAATATAGCTCATCCCAAAAGTAGTGTATAATATCATGTAAGAACTTCTTCCTTTGGTGAAAAGATAGATTCTCTGGGATGACTTCACTTACCACATAATTTGTAAAGTTAGCATACCAAGGCACTCTTTTAAGTGCGGCAGCCAAGATTTTGTCATCTGATTAACCTTGGTTTTGCATTCTTTTTGCCATTAAATATCTCAAGCCAGTGTGGTCCATATGAACAACCACCTTAGTTCCTAATAGGTAAGAACAAAACTTACCAAAAGCATAGAGGACTGTGAGAAGTTCCTGCTCAATAACAGTGTAATTCTTTTGTGCCTTGTTTAATGCCTTTCTTGCATAGTAAGTGGGGTGGAACAATTTTTCTTTCTTCTGGCCAAGTACAACACCCAGTGCTACTCCACTTGTGTCACACATAATTTCAAAAGGCTTAGAACAGTCTGGAGCCACAATAATAGAAGCAGAAATGAGATTCTCCTTAAGGCATTTAAATTCCTTCTTAAACTCCTCATCAAATACAAACTTATCTTCCTTCTCTAAAAATTTGTATAGTGGATTAGCGATATTGAAGAAGTCCTTAATAAATCAGCGGTAGAATCCAACATGACCCAAGAAAATACGCACTCCCTTCATAGAGATGGGAGGGGGTAATTTCTCTATCACCTTTACTTTTGCCCTGTTAACTTCAATCCCTCTAGAAGAAATTTTGTGACCAAGAAAAATGCCCTCCTTCACCATGAAGTGGCATTTTTCCCAATTAAGTACAAGATTATATTCTTCACACCTCTGCAATGCTCTACTCAGATTCACTAAGTATAGTTCAAAAGAGTCACCCACCACTAAAAAATCATCCATAAATACCTCCAAGGTGTCCTCCACCATGTCGGAGAATATAGACATCATGTACCATTGGAATATGGTAGGTGCATTACATAAGCCAAATGGCATTCGCTTGAAAGAAAAGGTACTATATGGGCAAGTGAACGTTGTCTTCTCCTGATCTTCTGGATTAATAGAAATTTGGTTGTAGACTGAATACCCATCTAAGAAACAATACCAACATCTTCCCACCCACTGATAAAGAATTTGATCCATGAAAGACATTGGAAAGTGGTCCTTCAAAGTCCATGAGTTGAGCTTATAATAGTCCATACAAAATACCTACCCATTCATAGGTCTAAGGGGAATAAACTTATTTTTCTCATTCGCCACAACAGTCATGCCCCTTTTCTTGGGCACACATTGGACCGAGCTTACCCACTTACTGTCGGAAATTAGGTATACAACTCCTGTGTTCAGCCATTTAATGATCTCCTTCTTAACCACCTCTTGCATTGGTGGATTAAGACGTTGTTGGTGCTCAATGGTTGGTGTGCATCTTCCTTAAGATGAATCTTATGAGTGCAAATACCAAGAGAAATACCAATGATGTCGTCAATAGTCCATCCTATGGCCCTTTTATATCATCTAAGCACAGAGAAAAGTGCCTTAACCTAGTTCTTACCCAAATCAGTAATAATAATCATAGGCAAAGTATTTCCACTACCTAGAAACACATACCACAAATGTCTTATTAACTCCTTCAACTCCAACACCGGTGGCTCTTTGATAGACGGCTTAGCCAAAGTTGTTGGTCAATTTTCCAGAACTAAGTCCAGCTTCTTGGGAGCATATGAATAAGATCCCATTCCCATCAAAGCACACATTGTCTCTTCATACTCATCGATACCTTAACTGTTAAAGTTCATCAAGACTGCAGCTAGAGTTACCACACTAAATTTCTCCTCAATTGGAAACTCTTGCTCGTCTTCATAATAAATATCAACAATAGAAAATACACTCATCTCCTTGGGTTGATTTATAGATTGGCACACATCAAAGAGAACCACCTCATCATTAAGCCTGAACTGTAGCTCATTAGCCCTCAAATCAATAAGGACACTCCCGGTTGTGGGAAACAGTTTACCCAAGATTATGGTACCTTAAAATCCACCTCGCAGTCTATTATAATGAAATCTGCAGGAAATATAAATCTAGCCATCTTTACTAGCACATCATACAATATCCCCACTGGCCGCTTCACTGACCTGTCTGCCATCACTAGTCACATATTTATGGGTGTAGGATCCCCTAAACCCAACTTCTTATAAACAGCTAGCGGCATCAGGTTAATACTAGCTTCCAGATCACAAAAGGCCTTAGCAAAATCAAGAGACCCGATAGTAGAAGGAATAGTGAATGCTCTTGGGTATTCTTTCTTTTGTACCAAAGACCTTGTTGAAATAGCTCCACAGTGGTAAAGATTATCCACCGGTTCGCAGCTTGCAATTCTCTTCATCGTCACTAAGTCTTTGATAAACGTAGCGTACCTAGGCATCTACTCTAATGCCTCCAATAAAGGCATATTTACCATCGGCTACTTCAGCATCGCCATGAATTGTCTAACTTTATATCATTAGCTTTCTTCTTTAATCTATAAGGAAAGGAACTTCCTTCTTCTTTTTGTTTTCTTTCTCTAACTCATAAACTTGTTGATGGTTGAGTGGATGCCACTACTATCCAGCTTCTCAGACCCCATTGGATAAATTTCTTCATTTTCAATATCCTCTTCATTCACATCTTCAATTACTGCTTTTCCCATGGAAGAGCTCGGTAATACTTTACCACTCTGGCTGGTAACTACCATGCATGAGCTATAATTTTAAGGATTTTGTACAGTGTCACTCGGTAAGGTACCACTCTTCTTTTGGTTAAGTGCTGCCGAGAGTTGCCTCATCTGTTGCTCCAATTACTTTATAGAAGTTGAATATGAATTCACTAACTGAATCATGGAAGATAAATCACTCTTCATTATTGTCACTCCAGCATTGGTTGCCTCAACTCTCTTTAATAGTTTCTCCATCATGTGCTCCATGGACATCTTGATTTAATTGGTTGCAATATTATCCCGATTTCCAGGAGGTACATACAGTCCACTCCTGTCACTCTTGTTCTTCTAACTTCCTTTCTCCCTATACTTGTAACCATCTTTGTTGTAATAGTTCCAACCTTGATTCCCTTGGATATTGCCTCAAAAACCTCCTAATTATTTAGATAGTTGTCCTTCTCCTCAGAATCTAAATCAACTCTGCTCTGTCTCTCAACAGCTTTTACTTTCTCAGTCTTTCGAGATAATAAATGATTGGTAAGCAGATCCATCTAGTTTTTCATATGAGCCATGTCTTGGTCACATTCATCCTCTCTCCTACATTGTTCTGCAGTCATTCCACTAGAAACAGTAGATCTTTCTACCTCAGAATCCCTGTATTTTATGCTCTACTCTATTTGGTCATCCTGTCAAGCATTTTAGAAGCTTCTGGAAAGGTGAGATCCATAAATGCTCCTCCTGCAGGATTATCAACCACTGGTTTGGTAATAGAATTCAAGGATCTATATAGAGTATCCATCAAATGCATGTTAGTCATTTTATGGTTAGGACAATGTATCAACTTCTTCTTAAATCTTCCCCAAGTCTCGTAAAGAGCCTCAATCGGGAGCTGCCTGAAATTACTGATCTCATCCCTCAGTTATAACATCCTGGACAGCAGAAAGAACCTTTCTAGAAAAGATCATTTTAGCTGCCTCTAGTTTGTTATAGAATTAGGAGTCAACCCATTAATCCACAATGTTGCCTCTCTAGAGAGAGACAACGGGAATAGGCACAAACTGATGGCATTCTTCCCTACTCCAAGGTTATCAGAATACTTGCAAGTAGTGAAAAAATTCACTAAATTCATATTTAGGTCATCACTCAGAAGTCCACCAAATAGCCCCTTTAGATGAATTAATTGAATCATGGTACTAGTGATGTTGAAATTAGCTCCAGGTGCCAAAGGTGGAGGAATAATAGCTCCGGTTGTACCTGCTCCATCTAGTTTGTCCTCATCCTCCTCAAGATCGAATTGCATAGGTTGTCAATATTGCCTGGCTCTGAAAAGATGGTTTTTGTTAACATTGTGGTTCACCGGTGCTGCTATATTCTCTGCACACCTTTGGTTAGTAGGATCTAACAAATCATCATCTCTCAAGTCCTCATCATCAGCATTACGCACTCACCCTAGATCATCAGCATTTTGGTCATTAACTTGCATATTAGCCAAAGCTGCTAAGCGCTCAACTTCTTATTGCTCAGCCATTATATCGATCAACTGAGGTTCTGAATGTACTGGTAATAATGGTTCACCTGGCCTCCGTGTACTTGGCATACACAATGATTACCCTGTAAAGAACAAAAACAACAAAGAAAAGTAAAATTTGGGAATCTTTACCAAAGGTCAACTAACAATTACAAACTTAATTGACAACTTATTCCCCGGCAATGGCACCAAAATTTGATATGCCTAAAATACACCTCTCTTATGAGAAAGTAAGTAGTCGTTGTAAAATATATAACCCGACCAGGTTGCGGTCCAATCCTACAGGGAATACTGATGTGTAAGCTAATGCTAACACATTTGAGGCTTTTAACTAAGAATAATTGTGAAGTTTTAAGCAACTTTTGTCATTTTTGAATGTTTTATGTTTGATTTTGCATAAGAAGCTAATAGTTAGAGATCCAACAAGAATGGAAGAAAATGAGCTAAAATCTGAAGTAAATAGAAGCAAAGTGTGGCTGCCAACATCTGTGATAAATCGTTAGCCCTGTGATAAGCTATCAGCTTCATTGTTAGTCATAGACAGAGAATTGGCCTAAGTTGAAAGCTGTGACGACATTTTGTGATAGGTCGTCAAGGATCTGATAAGCCATCAAGAATGCCGTCAACCTAAGGCAGCACATGAGAACTGAATTAGAGACTTGATGACATTTGTGATAAGTCATCAAAGAGCTGATAGAGCATCACCATTTATCGTTAGCGCTAAGAAGTAAGTACCCAAAGCAAAGAGGAAGCTGACGATAGTTGTGATAAGTTGTCAGCCTCCTGATAGGCTATCACAAATGGCATCACCTAATCTGAGGAATTTTTGAATTTTATTATTTTGTTTCCATAATTAGGGTGAACTATTTAAAGCCTTGTTTAGGGTTTTCTTAGCAGTTCCTAACCTTGAGTTTTGAGACACGATACTTTGATATTTTCTCTCTCTAACTTCTTGGCTTGAAAAAGAAATTATTTTGAAGAGAATTTAATCATTATTTTGGGATTTTCTGTTGTGATCTAATCTGAGATTCACTAGTTATTATTCATGTTGTGGTAATTTTATCTTTCAATGCATGAATTCATCTAGTTGCTTCAATTATTACATCATGATAAGCTAAATTCCTTTAACCTAAATTATGGGATCTAAGGGTAGGTCTTGATAATATGTTAAGTTTTCAAGATTCGAAAGGTGGTAGGACTCCTTGATAATTCTGATGATTTAATTATTGTCTGTTGGTTACAAACGATAGATAACGCCTGCTTTGATTTACTTAAGAAAGAAATCAAATATAGTGGGAAGTGAATTATCCATAGGGACTTGGAAATACTAAACTTTCGTTTAATAATCAGCGTTCTAACAAAGTTGGTTAACCTGAGGTAAAATCTAGGCAGTGAATATAAATTCCCTAAGTTTGAGAGGATTAGGTAATTAAATGCTTAAGTAGGTCGAGAGACATTTAAGCATAACTTTGATAAAGATAATTTGTTGTCCTACCTACCGTGAGAATCATGAACCACTAGTAGCATCTATCAAGTACCAAAATCCCTAGTGAACATAATTCTGGTTTTTCATAAACTCTTATTACAAACATTTAAACTAAAGTGACCAACAATTACTTCTTACCTAAAACCCCCCATTTTTTGGAAACATCCAACTATCAGTTGATTAAATCGTAAATGACTTACGTTCACACCATATTCCCTGTGGGATTCGACCCTAACCTAGTTGGATTTTATATTGACAATGATTGCTTACATTCTCGACTGAGAGGTGTAGTTTGAGCATTATCAAAAATGGCGCCGTTGCTGGGGATATAGTTGAAAACTGAAGTTTATGTGCGCTAATTGACTGTTAGTCAAGTTTCTTAGTTTTATGTTTATTTGTTATTTTTGTTTCTTTTCAAGATTTTTATAGTGTATGCCAAGAACCAAAAGTTTCGAAGAACCGTTATTACCACCTAATCCAAAACCACAACGAATTGGAAGAATGGCAGAACAACAAAAGGCTGACAGATTGGCAGACTTAGCTAGAGCTCAGGTGAATGTGCAAAATGTTGGGAAACAATCACGACATCCAAATCCTAAGGACAAAGATTTAGGAGATGAGGAGTTGTTGAATCCTGGTAACCCAAGACGTGCAGAGCAAATAGCTGCACCAGTACGGCGTAATGTTAACAGGAATCATCCGTTCTGAGAAAGGCAAGAGTACCAGCCGGTCCAGTATGATCTCAATAATAATGATAATGGAATGGACAGAGCTAGTGCAATGGGTGAAATTATTCCTCCACTGTTGGCACCTGGGAAAAATTCAACATTATGAGTACTGTAATTCAACTCCTAAATCTAAAGGGGTTGTTTGGTGGCCTTCCTGGGAATGACCCAAACTTGTATCTGGTGAATTTTGTCACCTTCTGCAAATATTTTAATTACCCAGGAGTGGGACAGAATTCTATCCGATTGAGATTGTTTCCATTGTCTCTATCTAGAGAGGCAACATTGTGGCTAAATGAGCTAACACCCAATTCTATAACTAACTGGAGGTAGTTGAAAGGAGCTTTCCTAGAAAGGTTCTTTTCGCCTTCCAGGAGGGTACGATTCAGGGATAAGATCAGCAACTTTAGGTAGCTCCCGACTGAAGCTGTGTATGAAACTTGGGAAAGATTCAAGAAGAACCTGACACCATTTTCGAACCACAACATGACGAACATATATTTGATGGAGACTTTGTACAGGGTTCTTAACTCTATTACAAAGACAATTGTAGACAATGCTACTGTTGGTTCATTTGTTGATCTTACATTCCCAGAGGCTTCAGAGATGCTGGACAGAATGACCAAACAGAGTCGGGCATGGCATACCAGTGACTCTGTGGTGGCTAGCCCCACTGCTTCTATAGGTATTACTATGGAACAACGCAAAAAAGAAGAGAAGTATGACCAGGACATGGATCACCTTAAAACATAGATGGACTTACTAACTAAGAACTTACTATCAGGTAAGATTGAAAAGGTGAAAGCTGTGGGATCTCAGGATAGAAGTGAGGCTAATACAGATGAAGAGGCTAACTATGTTAATAATCAGGGGGTTTTTGAGGCAATAGCCAAGGGAATCAAGGTTGGACTTACTATGATAAGTCGGGTTATAAAGATAGAGAGCAAGGAAATTAAAGGAATAACAATGACAGGAGCGAGCTATATGTTCCTCTTGGAAATCATGAGGCTGTTTCAACAAGTTCTGAAAAAATATCCATGGAGGACATGATGACTAAGTCATTGAAGGGACTGGAGGATACCAACTCTGGTATGAACACCATGAAGACCGATCTGACATCCATCAGTCAGTTGGTGCACTCACACTCTACCGCAATTAAACAGTTGGAGCAGTAGATGAGCCAACTCTCCACAGCATTCAACCAGAGGAAGAGGGGAATGTTAACAAGTGATACAGTCCAAAATCCATGGAATCATGGCTCACTCATGGGTATTACCACTACAAGTGGTAAGATATTACCTGGCCCTTCTATGCGCAAACCTGTAGTTGATGAGGTTGTTGATGTTGAATTGGAAGAAAGTGGTCCAGTTAGTCTGAGAAGTTGGATAATTCTGATGATGCTTTGGATAAAGACAAAGAGAAGGAGAAGGAGGTAGTGCTGAAAACTATCCCAAGAACACCACCTTTATTTCCTTAGCAGTTGATAAAAAAAGGTTGATAATGCAAAATTCAGCAAATTCATAGCAATGCTCAAGCAATTAACAATAAAAGTACCTTTGGTTAAGGCACTTGAGCAAATGCCAGGATACGCGAAGTTCATGAAAGACCTTATGACTAAGAAATGGAAGGTTATCCATGTTCCAGAGGACAATCTTTTTCATTATGGCGCTATCTCTACAAGGTCTTTAGTGCAGAAGAAGGCAGATCCAGGAGCGTTTACCATCCTGTGTACTATTGGGTCCCTAAATTTCACAAAAGCACTATGCGATTTAGGAGCCAGTATAAATCTAATTCCACTCACTGTGTATAAGAAACTAGGTTTGGGGGATCCTACCACGACGAGCATGCCATTGATGATGGCAGATAGGTCTGTAAAGCGGACAGTGGGTATATTACATGATGTATTGGTAAAGGTGGCTGACTTTATTCTGCCTGCTGATTTTGTAGTCCTGGACTGTGAGGTGCGCTTTGAAGTTCCTATCAATTTGGGTAGACCAGTCCTTGCAACTGGGAGAGTGATAGTGGATTTGGAACTAAATAAGCTGAAGTTCAGGTTTAATGATAAGGAAGCAAGATTCAAAATACACTCATCCATGACACCGGCAAAGGAGATGAGTATTTTCTCAATCATGGATTTATTTTATGAAGATGGTAAAGGGGTATCAATAGGTTGTCTTGGCAAATTCTGAGTAGTCAAGATAACCAAATCATGCCGCGACAGTAAATTAGGCGCTATTGGGAGGCAACCCAAAATTTTTATATTCCATAAAATTATTTATTTTTGTTGTTAGGTTCTAGTTCAAAGAATGTGAAATCAATATATCCAGCCAAGTGCTCTTGACGACACTTTTTTGATGGGCTATCACAATTGTGATAAGTAGTTCGCTTTGTCATCAGAAATAGTAGCTCTAAGGTAATTTCTGTTAAGGCCATGACATTTATGATAAGCTTTTAAAATTGTGATGGCTTATCAGAAATGTCATCACAAAAATCCCAACATTAGCTGAAACTGTGCCAAGTTAAAAAGACCCGACCTGGCCCACAGCTTGGGCTTTCCACCTTTCTGCTTAGTTTTTATTTCCTTTAAGTTATTCTCTTTCCATCTTTGGTTTATTTTCTTCCTTTTTCAAAGTCTCTCCAACTAAAACAAAAGAAAGTTTCTTTGTATGTGTGGGTTTGAAATCAAAATCAAGAACCTCTCTTTATTTCCTTTTACTCTTATAACCACATTGAAGGCTCCCATCAGGTATGCTTGAAATCTAGCCTTTCTTTTCAAGTGGTAAGTGATAAATTAATGAAACCCAAGTTCCCAAGAAGCTTCAACCAAGTTTAGCTTGCAAAAATGGCTAAAAATCATAACTAGGGTTTGTTGTGCAAACTTAAGGTTTAAAAGTTCAGCTCAAAAATGAAAATCAAGTGAATTTTAAGAAAAAAATGGGACCAAAAATTGAGTTAAGATCAAGTTGGGGTTCTGTTTATAGTTGATGACATTCGTGATAAGCTATCACAACTATGATGGATTGTCAGAAATGCCATCAAAAGTTAATAAGAATTTTGTAGGTTCTGTTTAGGGCTGACGACATTCACGATAAGCTATCACAACTGTGACGGCTTATCAAAAATGTTGTCACACCTGGGACCTAAAGTATTACTAAACTCTTTCAAGGGGTGTGGAATTTCAATGAAAAATGTGTTTGTGTTTATACTCTTGAGGGTCAACTAATGTTTTTTCTCTTGCTACAGGTCTTGAAATGGCACCCAAAGAAAAGAACTCAAAATCCACAAAGAAAGTGACCAAGGGAAGTGTACCTCAGAGACTCTTCAATAAAGAGTCTGATTATGAAGAGGAAGAGCGTCTGCTCAGGAATTAAAAGAAGAAGAAAAGAACTAAAAAGACTCCACCACCCTCACCAGTTAAGGTGGAGGAGAATGAAGAAAGTGACACTGAGCCAATAACATCCAAGCATACAACTTTTGAGTAGACGGTCTCTGAGCAACAAGGGTCTGAACATGCTAAATCTGAAGAGCATGATTCAGATCATCCTAATTCTGAGGGGCATGAGTCTGACGGACCATCAACTGAATCCCCTTCTGCTGAGCCACAAGATGATGAAGACTCTCTGATTCAGGGAACTATGGTCAAATGCAAGAATCCTGAAGTCTTAGATAGCACTAGATAGCAGATTTCAAAAGCTCAGAAAATATTCTTTGATGGGCTTCGCAGAACCAATAGAAGAGTTGTCAAGAGGCCAATCTTTGAGAAGAAAAGAATCATCACTAAGGGGTTGAGCAGATACTCGGAGGTGGAGCAAAAATTTCATGGCTATGATTTTGGATGGACTACACGAGGAGGAAATTTATTTTTCCCTACACTAGTTAGGGAGTTCTGTGAACACTACCAAGCTCACTTGGAAAACATGTGTAGAGAAGAAAAGAAAGCAGCTGACCAATCTTTGTTGGATAAAGTTCCAGTACGGGGTGTAATGGTGGATGTTTCTGAAGAAACAATCAACAGGTTCCTTCATGGCCCAAGCTTTACCCCTCATGCCACTTCAACTACTTTCTATGCCCGATTAAAGCATTGAGAAAATCAGCAGAATTGGTTAGCTACACTCACAGCCGATGGAGAACTGGAATGGCTAACAAATCTGAGTGAAAGGATATTTAAGGCCTCCCTGACTTCAAAGGTAAGATTTTGGTGGGGTATTGTACGTACATGGTTGATGCCCATAGATGGTGATAATATCCTCGAGTATAATAGAGCAATATTAGTCACAAGTTTTGTGGCTAACCTCAAATTGAATTTTGGAGAGATTATTGTTGAAGAGATAAAAATTTGGGTCCTGAGGTCTGATACAGCATATCCCTTCCCTTGTTTCATTACAAGATTGTGTAGGGCAGCAAATGTGCTAAAGATTGTAGGGTTAGAAGAAGAAATCTTTGCCAGGAGGACCCACAATCCAATTAGAAATGAGGAAAATCAGCCAACGCTAATGCTAGATAGGGACACAGAGATTCCAACTGATCCACCGGTTACAGGTACTAGTTCAGCACCTAATACAGAGGTACCTGGTTTTGAATTTGTACCTCTAACATTTGTAATAATGGCAGAATCATCAGTGCCCAAAACTGAGATAATTCCTCCAACTGCAGTGCCTACAATAGAATTTTCCTTTACCCTTATGAATTTTAGGAGAGTAGCAAAGCAGTCCAAGTTGTGCAAGGCTCAACTTAAACTCTTTGCCGATCAATTCATAGCTGCAGTTAACAAAAGAGTTAAAGTTGTACTTGAGCCTTACAAGGCTCTGCCAGGATGGATTGATGAATTGGAGAACCACTTCAATGCATAGTCGAGAGAGAGGTCAGCTCCAGAGATGGAATTATTCAGATCAAACCTAGACAAAGTAAAAGAGGAGGTTGGAAAGCTACAACAGCACCTTTTTATAGTGTCAATAGATCCAGTAACTGAGGAGTCTGAGGGATAAATCCCAATGCTTGATCTCACGAAGGAGCTAGTGAATTAAAAAAAAGAAGAAAAGTGAGAAGAAAGAAAAAAAAAAGAGAGGCCCAATAGTAATGAAGAAAGAAAGGCAGAAAAGAGGGGAATAAAGAAGTCTTAAAAAGAGGAGATAAAAAAGGTGAGAATTAAGTACTTAGTGGACAATGAGATATAGGAGGTAGCCATCTGAGCGAGATCTATAGGAGCCTCTACTAGTAGGCCTTCAGAGACTGATAGACCAACTTTACCAGAATAGAGAGAGGCTCCTGATGGAGATGCTGCAGCAGGGTCAAAAACCCATGACCCTCAGGATTGATCTATTCTAGGTATACTCTAACCCTTAGTTTAGATTTTCTTTGATTTTAAGTTGAGGGTGTAGGATAAATTTATTGTTGTTAAATATTGTAGTCAACTCAGAGAAATACTTGTACTTGAGGCAGTTGAATTGTTTTTGTGATTTTTGCACACCTCTTCAAGTGGTCTACTACTTTAAATAGATTGATTTGCATTTAAGTGTGACCACCGTGCATCTTTGTATGGCATTAGTTCTAGTAATATAATAATCATTGCAAAATAGCTGCACGAACTAAATGAGTAGTCGAGTGCGTTATACCTTTGTGCCAAGTGTATGTGTGAATGTTACTCAGTTGCCTCTGTATGTTGAAGCCAGAACTTGCCCGATTAGTCTTACCTAGGTTGAAGGATAGGGGTTAGGAAAGGATCATACGCCATTTTAATATTAGCTCACTTTAGCCTAAATGACCTTCCCTATGTGTATCATATCCATTGATCCCTGTTTTGAGCCTAATTAGCCTATTTCTTTGTATGACACCTTTCACCATCTCATTTAGATCATAATGAACCTATTTTGTCCCCGGTGCTCCTTGGTCACTGTGTACCTTGTCTTAGGCAAATGGCCTAAGTTGAGGGTGGTTATCATATGGGTGTGTGATATAGAATGAGTATAAAGAAATATAGCATAAAAAAAATAATAAAAAGCTGGGTACAGAAGAAAAGAGCAAGAAAAAAAACTGTGAAAAATAATAAGTAATTGAGAAAAGACTGCACCCATCCTAAATAATTATGATCAAGAAAAGAGAAGAGCGAAAAAGGCTAATGAGTGAAACCCCAAAAATCTAGTGTAGTGTCAAGGAGGCTTAGTCACTTTAAATACCATCAATTATCATACCATCATCTAGCCTACATTACAAGCCTCAGAGAAATCCTATAGTGATCCTAGCTGACCTATCTGAAGATCTGGGTAATGAAAATAAGGGCAAGCCTATGGTACTTGGCATACACTGATTGGAACTTCGTTCTAAGAGTGAGTGTTTTGATTGTCCCCATGGTTACATATATAATTCCTGATATGAGGTGGGGGGATTTCTTTGCTGTGAGGGTACACTGGTTATATTTCTAGTTACTAACTTTTTTGGGTAGTGTAATACTGGTCTATGCATGGTTGTTATAGCTAAATTGATGCCATATCCTGATTCCTATGTGTTGAATTGATGTTCTTCATTGTACTTAAATTGACTGACTTTGGAGATGGTGAAAGTGTTTTGAGATAATATAGATGATTGACTGCCAAATGTGCTTCGTATTCTCTTAGTTGTGTTGAGTTGCTTGAGGAAAAGCAATTGTTTTAAGTTAAGGGTGTGGATCTGTGAGCTAATCTAACATATTTGAGGCTTTTAACTAAGAATAATTGCGAAGTCTTAAGCAACTTTTGCCGTTTTAGATTGTTTTATGTTTGATTTTGCAGAAGAACCTAATATGTTAGAGAACCAACAAGAATGGAAGAAAATGAGCTAAAATCTAAAGTAAATAGAGGAAAAGTATGGCTGACGACATTTGTGATAAGTCTTCAGCCCTGTGATAAGCTATCAGCTTCATCATCAGCCATAGATAGAGAATTGGCCTAAGTTAAAAGTTGTGACGACATTGTGTGACAGATCCTCAAGGATCTGATAAGCCATCAAGAATGCCGCAGCCTAAGGCAGCACATGAGAACTGAAGCAGAGACTTGACGACATTTGTGATAAGTCATCAAAGAGATGATAGGGCATCACCATTTATCATCAGCGTTAGGCAGCAAGTGTCCAAAGGAAAGAGGAAGCTGACGACATTTTTGATAAGTCGTCAGCCTCCTGATAGGCTATCATAAATGGCGTCACCTAATCCGAGGAGTTTCTAAATTTTATTATTTTGTTTCCATAATTAGGGTGAACTATTTAAAGCCTTATTTAGGGTTTTCTTAGTAGTTCCGAACCTTGAGTTTTGAGATATGATTCTTTGATATTTTCTCTCTTTAACTTCTTGGTTTGAAAAAAAAATTATTTTGAAGAGAAGTTAATCATTATTTTGGGATTTTATGTTGTGATCTAATATGAGATCCACTAGTTATTATTCATGTTGTGGTAAGTTTATCTTTCAAAGAATTAATTCATCTAGTTGCTTCAATTATTACATCATGAGCAGCTAAATTCCTTTAACTTGAATTATGGGATCTAGGGGTAGGTCTTGATAAGGTGCTGAGTGTTCAAGATTCAAAAGGTGGTAGGACTCTTTGATAATTCTAATGTTTTAATTATTGTCTGTTATTGCAAATGATAGATAACACCCGCTTTGATTTTCTTGAGAAATAAATCAAATATAGTGGGAAGTGAATTATCAACAGGGACTTGGAAATACTAAACTTCCATTTAATAATCAGCGTTATAACAAGGTTGGTTAACCTGAGGTAAAATCTGGGGAGTAAATATAAATTCCTTGAGTCCAAGAGGATTAGGTAATTAAATTCTTAAGTAGGTCGAGAGACATTTAAGTATAACTTCGATTAAGATAAATTGTTGCCCTACCTACCATGAGAATCTTGAACCACTAGAAGCATCTGTCAAGTACCAAAATCCCTAGTGAACATAATCCTGGTTTTTCATAAACTCTTGATTACAAATATTTAAACTAAAGTGACCAACAATTACTTGTTAACTAAAATCCCCCTTTATCTAGAAACATCCAACTATCAGTTGATTAAATTACAAACGACTTACGTTCACATCATATTCCCTGTGGGATTCGACCCTAACCTAGTTGAGTTTTATGTTGACAATGATCGCTTACATTCTCGACTGAGAGGTGTAGTTTGAGCGTTATCAAATACTGTGTTTACTAAGTATTGTAAATAATTCAATGAGAGTAGACAAACTAAAGTTATAGTTGTCGATATATTCAAACAGCTAGGGTTGTGAATTATTTTGAATTTCCAATTAATAATTTCAATTGCAAGAGTTGTTGAATTCTATGATCTACCAATTTTTCTGTCAACCTAAATGGGAAAACTATCCTTCAATTCTCTTAAACTTAAGGGATGCATTAATTTCACCAACTATTCTTTCACATGGGGTTGAACTTGTTAAGGCATCAACCCTTAACCCAAAGGTTAAAGCCTGTAGACTCCATGTAAACCTCTTCTTTTCCCAAAAAGTACTTTTCTATTCGAACAAGTGGTGTTCTTGGGATCACCCTTCAAGTTTGCAACCAAGAAAGGTCATTAACTTGTAGAAGGGTTTACACAACTTTAATTAACCATGGAAATCAAGTGTTTTCACAACCCCAATCAGCTATTCACATCAAATCTCCCATAACCCTAGTTGTGGAATGTTAGCCATACATCTCCACAGAAGAAAGAGAACAAATCATTGTGCTATTCATAAATGAATTCAAAATTTACTTACAAAAATCACAAGAATTGTTCTTGAATCTTCAGTAGAAAATAAGAATAAAATGGTTAGATCCATAATTCTAGCTTGAGTCACAGAGAATACTACGTTACAATAGGTTTCAAAGATATAAATATGATAAAAGATACCTAAATAAAACCTAAACTGGGTATTTATATGTTCCCAGGTATAGAGGATTTAAAATTCAAACTCAAAAAAGCCGCATCCAAGTTGACGATTATGCTGGCATCCCATCAGAAGACTGATGGTCCATCGTGTGAACCGTCGCTCATGGTCCCAAAATGTCATATATTCTATTATGTGTTGACGGTCATGTTGGCGGCCGTCATTGGTCTGGTGATCCATTGCATGGGCTGTCGCTTGATCCTTCAAAATGTCATATTCTATTTCATCCTGACGGCCAAGTCAGCGGTTTATAGGATGATTGATGATCTACCACTTAGACCGTCGCAGAGGTCACTCATTTGATCTCTTCTATTTTACTCTGACGACCACCCTGGCGGTCGATCGCATGGCTGATGGTCCGCCAGTTTAACCGTCAGTGGCATTTTTCTACTATTTTTCCAAGTTTCTCCTTCAGCTAACTCCTTAACCTAAAAACACTAAAATCTAGTATTAAATACTACATTAATTTCTTGAAAACATACAATTATCCCTTGAAAAATATGTAAAATATTTCTTTAAAAGATGGAACATCAATTATGGGGGAAGTAAAGGAGGATATGGCTTTAATCAAGGGTGACGTGATTAGAATAAAAGCTGGTGTTGATAGACTATGTCCACCAAATCCTCTACAAAACCAAAACCAAAGTCCATCAACTCGAGAGCCAAGTAGACCTATATATCCCCCATTGAACCAAGTCCAACAAGAAGGACTTGGCACTCAAATGCTACCTTAAAATCCAAACTACCAAGTCCAAACACCTCAAGTCCAAAGACCCTACAGTCCACAAAATCCAATGCCTCCTCCCCAAGCTTCACTAAATTGAAATCACACCATCCAAATAGAAAAAGAGGGACAGTTAGGATCCAATAAGAATAATTCCAAGCCTTAAAATGGAGAGAAATTTGGTGGTGAGATACAAGAAGAATATAAAGAAAGGAGGGAAAGGAAAAGGGAAACCACGAGTAGTGAAGTAGGAAAGAGAAAGAAATATGTGCTTATGGAATTTGCCCACAAAGGATCTTTGATACTCACTAACCCAAATGATAACACTTTTCCTAGCATTAATCCTTCTTATGTATAGGTTCAAGTTCATATTCTATCAAAGAAGGATCAAAAAAGAGTTCCACACAAAAACATGGGAAATGAGCTAGTGGCACCCTTGGCCGAGAGCTCCAAATAAGTGGACTGTCGTGGCATACACTGAGGTATCATTTCTATACTTTACACTTCCTTAGGCTTGAAATGTTGTAATAAGCCTAGTAGTAGCTAATGTGAAGTAGCTTTGGGTTTACATAGTGTAAAAAATCATGAATCATTCCTTGGTAGTTATCTTATTTCATATGTTGGTCAATTTGCTCTTAAGGATAGTTCACTATTTGATCATATGAGTTATGTGATTCAAAAGCCTTAAGTTAGTGTTCATTCTTGTAATATTTACCATGATATTGGACATGACCTTTTGAGCTTGTGTGATACAAACTGTGCTACTAGTTTTGCTCATGGTGATCATGTGTTTGGAAAAATTATACATAAAGGTGTATTTGTTCTTAGGATGGGACTTATATACCACAATGTCTTAGCAATGAATAATGGTCCTCTCTTAAAGATAATTATCTTGGGTGAGTGTGAGTGTGATACCCTAGTAAAAGAAATGGGTAACCTCGGCTTAGATCCTTGTCTATTGCTTCCATTTGATCCTGGTACACTATTGGGGTAGGGAAAGAATGGTCCTGGGTTGAATTTCTCTTTACTTGATGTGTATTTAAGACATGTCCTTTGTTAAGCTTGTAATAAGTGTTTCATGATCATAACAAAGGATTGTTGGTTGTATTTCAAATGTGTACCCCCTTGGAGTGTTCCTTTGAACTTATGTGTTGAAAACTATGATATTAGCCTTGTTCATAGTGACCTTGTGTATGGCATAGTTGTGTGTAATGTCTTGGATGATTGTGAGTTGGATCCCCTAGTAAAAGGGATGATTAGACTCGGCTTATGCCCTTTGTTTCTTTATCCATTTTATCTCGGTGCACTAGTGGGGTGGGAAAAGAAATTGTCTCGGTTTGTACTTATTCCCCCTTGATGTTTGCCTTATCCCTGTCCTTTGTAATGCTCATGCTAAATGTTTCATTGTCAAAACAAAGGATTACTGGTTGTATATCAAAATTGTACCCCCTTGGTGTGCTTATATCAATTATTGCACTAACCCTAACCCTCCTATCATGAGGCTTTCGTATTTGTTTTCCCTCACTTAGGTTTTTCAAGGCGTGAATTTGAGGTCAAATTCCTCTCAAGATGGATAGAATGATACAATCATGAAGAGTACAAGGATTATAAGTCCTTCTCAAAAGACCAAGCTTGGATTTGCAAGGTAGTTAAAGACCTTTTGGAACCATTTCATAGCCTTATTCAAGTTGAAGAGAGAAAAAAAAGCTCTTACTCTCCAAGGCCGCCTATACTTGGACTCATTAAGGGCAATATTGTATTTTGATGGCTCTTTTTTTACACTCTAAAGGAGCACCCTTCATTAAGGGTATTTTTGTCTTTGTTTGTAATAAGTTTAAATAGACAATTAGGCTTCTATTTTCATTAGTTTTGATGAATTCATTGAGTTATACTCAAACTGCATTTTCTTTCTTTAGTGTTGGGCTTGGAAAAGCTTTTGTAGTGGAGGTCTTCAAAAAGACATTGAATCTAGAGTTAGCTTGAGTGTGGATTCACTTGAGTTGACATTTTGGCAAGAAAGGTGGGTGCTTGAGGATTTGATCCCTTTGTGTCCACCTAAGAGTATGGTTTTATCCTCCATTGGTGTTGTGTGTCCTGGTGTTTGATACACACCTTGGTGCTATTCATTGGTGTAGGTGTATGTCTCACTATCTATCCATTTACTTAATGCAATTTTTCACTTTTGTTTTGTTTGAATCCGTCTCTCTTCTTCATATTCTATTCTTTAGTTGCTGATTTTTTGTTTCTTAGTGTGTTTTCACGTGTTTGTTCAAGTTCTTAGTCTTTTCTTGTATCATATTCCCTTGGCGAAGATTCAGGAATTGATCCGCATGGGCCTCTCAAATCTCAAATGGAAGGTAATTGTCAAGAAATGCCTCTTTAAACTCTTTCCAAGTAGTTGAAGGTGCATCGATAGCCCTAGATCGTTTCTAGTCTTCATACCAAAATATAGCCTCCCCTTTAATCTATATGTTGCTATCTCAACTGTCTCTTTACCTGATACATGCATGACATCTAAAGCCCTTTGGATTTGATCAATAAAGTCTTGTGGTCTTCATTAATATCTGGTCAGGTGAATATGGAAGGATCTAGCTTAAGGAAATCCTGTGTCCATAGGCTAGCTGCCCTATCTGCACCACTAGAACCTGTAGTTGGAATAGTTTGTCCTTGAACTTGTCCAGCAACTATACGAGCAAACAATTGCACCGCATTCTTTAGATCTTGATCAATAGTATTAATAGGGTTTTGAGGATGCGGTTCTTCTCCTCCTCAGATCTTCTGGAGATAGAGGAGTAGATGAAGTTTTTGATACAAACTCAGCTTGAGCATCACTTTGATTAGCTTGTTTAGGTGGTGACTTGCTAGTCCCTTCTCTGGCAGCCACGTCTACACGCTTACCTATATTCTTACTCCTTCTTATAACCGGCATATTTATGATAATGAGAAAAAAATGGATTTAGTGGTTAAATATGACTTCACCTACGACATAGGCTCTATTGTACGATCTAAGATATGAAAAAAAGAAACAACCCCTAAATACCCATAGCCTTTTGTTAATTGATATGGTGCATAACACACCCATAAACAAGACTCTACGTAGACATGGCTTTGTAGACTCCCTAGGATGACCTGATCTGATACCACTTTTGTCACGCCTCAAATCCTATTAGGGTGGACAGGCACCCGTAGTCGTAAAGGCCCGAGAGAACCAATCCATAACCTTGTACTTGTCATGCATGTAACTATGACAACCAAAGGTTCTGACAAATATAATATTATGCATTGATGAGAATAACTACATAGGCAAGCATAAAATTTTATATACAACACTTGGTTGTTGGGGCCACAACATCTAAAAGACAAAACACTACCATGTTTAACTTTACATTAGTCTACAAAAACTCTAAAAGATATATAGACTTCATTAGGGTTGGTACAAACCCCCGCCATTTTCTTGACTACTACACAATTCCAAAATATATAGAACAGACTTGAAAAGCCTCGAACCAACCTGGAGCTCACCAATAGTCACTAAATAGCTTGTGCTCCTACTAGTGAAGTGTATTAGATGAAGCCCCTATGCCTGCTGCATGAATTATAGGTCCCCTATAAGGGATGTCAATACAAAAATATGTACTGAATATGTAAGGCTGAAGGTAACAACACATAATACGAGAGCTCAATAGAAATAAGATACAAGTGTATAAGTAGTACTAGTAGACCACCTTCATATATACTTGTGGGACTACGTACATTACATTTTTTCTTCATTTTTACCTTTCTTACTTCATAATCTTTGTAAGCCATATAATGCAAATGACCAGCTGATCAGTGGTAAATAGATAAATCGGGATCGGCCTATGCTAGGCTTATACCCCTAAGATGCCACCCACATATGAACAATGGGATTAGCCTATTCTAGGCTTATGCCCCTGAGATTCCACCCATATATAAAGGTGTCAAGATCGGCCCATGCTAGGCTTATTCCCTTAAGCTGCCACTCATTTTAAAGATTTGCATTACTTAGTTTATTTAGCCTTTGAGATTGTTGCTTTGGTGGTCATAACATTATGGTACCTTAAAATAATAATCTACCAGTAAGAGACATGTAAATGGGCATTTAATGTAACAACAATGAGATAGGGAGCTGTTGGCACACAAATGAAGTGTTTAGGATCTGAAAATAACACATGGGTCTTATTTGACTAAACAAAGAACTCGGAAAGTTTTCTAGTGAAAATAGACATGCATGCTTAATAATAAGCATGTATTGAGGTGTTTTAACATGTTAGAGAGTGGGAACAAGGTCATTGGCTACATGGTATATAATACACTGATATTATGTATCACTTGTTATAGGATAACCTTGGAAGCTTACTTAATGGAACAAATGTCCGATTTCATGCCAAAGAGTACAAAATACAGTATGCCTTACATACCTGGTTATATAACTCTGAAACTAACCCAACTTGAATTCCCGCCTTTTAGATTACTTATCTACAATCGAATATATGGTAAACTAAAATTAGCAACCAACCGACATATTTGGGCTATTTAACTTTACCAAAATAGTAATTGGGCAGTAAGACCTTAATCTATTAATCAAGGGTGTTATTCTAACCCTTTTCTCCTCCAATCACACCCACATGCCATACATGTTCTTATAAGATTCACCTAAACCTCCTTGTTTCATTACACCCACCAAATCATATGCAAAATAGATTGGCCAGTGTATAGAACTCCATCTACTCTATCAATACTCGCATAACAAATCTCGTATGTTACCTATACCACAAGGCTATACCAAGTTCCATATAAATAGAACAAGTGCATGCAAAATATGAGGTGTTACAGCATAACAGGAATGAAGGCAATCCATGCCTAGAATAGGGTCAAAGTCTACCATATCTAACTCTATTAAGTCTACAAATATGGTCTTATGAAGGATAGTGATAGGACACTCTCTGTAGATCTATTTGGCAACAACTGACTCGTCCACAGGGGTAGAAACTAAGAAGGGCTTAGAAATCTTTTTAGGATCTACTCCAAAATTTACCGCAATCAACGGAGTCACATAAGAGAGATTTTACCCTGGGTCTAATAGCACATAAACATCAAGATAAAAGCCATGAAGCATACCAGTAACAACATCTATTGAACTCTCCTGCTCCTAGAGAGATGATAAAGCGTTGAACATATTTTGGAACTGACCACTATCGGTACTGGATGATGTGCCCTGAGGAGGAGCTGGGCGACCTAGGGGAGCTGGTGCTCTAGTAGCCTGAGTCTGAGGACGAACATCCCTATTTCCTTGCTTAGAAAATAGGCACTCTTTGATTCCATGACCCAACATATCATATGTTAAACAACCTTTTTGTCCTAACAAACACTCACAAGGATGATGCTTACTACACTTAGTACATACAGCATAACTGGGTTTTTCACTCGCACTATTCTAAGACCTGGACAAAGAAGTCCTTCCTTGCTGCTTTTATTTGATTTTGGGTACAGGAGCATTGGCTGAAGATGGCACCGACAAAGATGGTCATCTCTGAAACTGCAAATAATTTCCCCCATCAAATCTTAATTGGTCATACTCAAACTGCCCAGTTCTAGCCTTGTTAATTTCTCTATCTCTCTCTTTTAAATTTTCTGCCTCAATCTACTGAGCATGAGTCAACAACCTAGCATGGTCTATGTCCCTAATAAGCATAGCAATCCTACACTCCTTGACTATAAAATCAGACACTCCAGGTAACAAACTTACTCATACTAGATATTGGGTCAGCTATCAAATCAGGAGCATACTTATATAACTGATTAAACTTAAGGCAGTACTTTTTCACTATCATTGAGCCCCACCTCAAGTTCATGAACTCTTTAATTTTTCCTTCTCATAACTCACACAGAAAAAACCTGTCTAAAAACGCATCCTGAAACACCTATCAACTCATAAAAGTTGCATTTTCACCTCAACCTTCCTTCCACATAACTACCTAATCATAAGCAACATCTTTAATCCGATAAAAATCCAATTCTACACTCTCCTCTTCAGTAATATGCATAACTTAGGTGATCTTTTTCACCTCATCAAGATACAGCAGTAGGTCCCCACCATCTTTGACCTAAATAATTCAGGCGAGTTAATCTTTATAAAGTCACAAAGTCTGGCTATAGCAAAATCACTCTCTTGCTGACATAGGACAGCAGCCCAATGGTTTCCCTAAACATTAGCAGTCAAAGCTTAGTGAAACGCCTAAAAGGTAACCCAAAATTCAGTATGAAGCACATTCTCATTCAAAGGATCAATAGGATGAGGTGGATGGTTATTATTTCTGTGGGCATTAGCTCTATGGGGAGGTATATTCTATCTCATAAGAGCATGAGTTAAAAGCAGATAGAGACAACTGTAAGCATGATGGATTATAAAAGAAAAGAATAATTTTCTAAAATATCCCATAGCCTCTTGCTCATTAATGTGGTGTACTTCACACCCCTAATCAAGACTCTATGTAATATAGCTTTTCTGACTCCCTAGGACTCTTTAAAGCCTTAGGATATGATACCAAGTTTGTAACGACCCAAAAATAGGTCCCGAGATATTACACAATGCTCAAGACTATGAGTAGTCTCAAGCTAACTCTGTAAGCCTTCTACTAAATCTAAAACTCATAATAGAGAAATATAAACATAAAATCAACGTTGCATTCTGTTTGATCTAAGCTGGAATTAACTGAACATAAGAACTAAAAATACTTGACTTAAAAGTCTAGACAATCAACACTGAAGATCTTAATTATAACTAGTAGTCTGATAAGCCTCTACTACTAACAACTAGAGAGCCACTAGGACAAACCCCTAGCTTACTCGAACTGAACGAAAATACTAAATCAACTACTTTAATAAGATGGAAAACTGAATAACTAGGTCCCCTAATGATGAGAACCCACCAACTATCTGGATGTAGATGAGATGCTTGAAATCACTCACGCTGTTGAAACTAAGCACCTAAACCTATATTAGTAAACAATGTAGCACATACATATATATGTGGATTAGTACTTCTGGAATGTACTGAGAATGAGGGGATGAATGCACTAGTAAACAATATCTCAATGTTATTATAAACATGTAAAAGAATGTATGCTAAGTGCAAATAACTCACATAAACTTGAATAACTAAAAACTAAAATCGTAATCATGAGTAATAAAGCATGTTGTATAAATCTTTTGAGTCATAACACTTAATTCTAAAATTTGTATTTGTATTCTATCTATAAATCATGTGATTTAAATGTAGAAAGTTCTCACTTTTATATATGTGAACTAAAAGCTGAAATCTCATAAGCAACATCTTATGTGAAGTAATATCTGAAATGAATTATGAGCCTTACACTTAGTTTAAAAAAACTTTTCTGTTAGGATTACTCTTTTCTGTAGGGAGGTTCTTCTAACTGATATAAACTATGTGACCTATCATGAAGTCCAATGTCTAGTTCTCCTAAGGGAAAAACATCATATTGGAAAGAGGTGTCATACTCTTGCTAGGTAGTATAACCTGAGCTATGTAATCACAATTTGTATCTGTCATCCACAAAGATGGGAATAATCTGAATTTGTTACTATGTTGGCTCGTAGTTCTAGAGAAGTAGGATGCACTAAACCTACACTTCTAGCTCAGTGCCAAATATTACTCCCTTTAAATTTGTATGCTCATTCTATAGGGAATCCACTTTAAAACTAGATTAAGGGTTTATAATGAAAACCAATAATGCATCTATCTATTTTAAAATATAATCAAACTATTCTGTAGTCAAATTATCCTCAAAACTATAGAGTGGATTCCATATCTTAGTTGGGGATCAAAAGATCAAATCTTGATTCAAAAACTGAATATAAACTAATCATAGGATGCTTAAAGCATAATCTTCTTAAAATATCAATAGTCAAACTTGGGCTTAATAATCCATGCTTCAAATTCATGTCAATTTATCACAAATCATGATCAATAGTCAAAATCATCAAGTTCCTGCACAATATTAGTCAAAATAGTGAAATTCAACCTTCAATATATCATAAACCACTTTATAAGCATAAATGTGCAAAGATAGGCATGCAATTCATCATCTAAACCATTTTTAATATCATAATCTTCAAACGAAAATATTTGGGTGAACCCTAATTTGAAATTCATGTAAATTCATATGAAATTATCTTAAAAATAAATTTTGGGCACAAGGATGGAAGAGGTATCCTTGTTCATAACCCCATATACCTTAATTGATAAAATTAATGAAGACACTTCATTTTGAATCCCTATTTGTGCTTTTTAAGATAGTTTCTTGAAGTACTTGAATTGGGAACCTTGAATTTTTTATTATCTTAGAGAAAGAATAGTGAAATTTTTGGTTTCTTGAGGTTTGAAATTGAAGCTCTAGGGTTTTCCTTAAGAGAAATTAGGTGAAAAATCAATATAACATGCTTAGAATAGGTTAAATCTTTTATTTATCATGATTTGAGGGCTTGGGAAAAATACTAAGTTGCCCCTTGGAATTAAAACTCAAAATTGAAATGTCAATTAAGGCTTCACCGAGATGCGGTGAGTGGGTTATTGAGATACCCACCGCGATGTTGTGGAATCGCGGTGACTCACTAGTTTTTGACAAATGCTAATTTGGGCATCATGCGATGCAGTGGGCCCCTCATCGTAAAATTCACCATGATGCGATGCAATTGCGATGGCTTTCTAGAAATGACAATTTTCTTTTCATCCTTTACCGCGATGCAGTGACTCCCTCACCGCGATACTCATCGCGATGTGGCTAATTACGGTGAGTTGTTGTCTTGCCAATCCAAATATGATCCAAACTTTGTTTGAAAAATTTGAAACTTGCTCGAGGCATGCTACTTACACCCCTAAATATAACGTAACTCAAAAATCATCGTCTTGGAACCTAAAAGGTCAACTTAAAAATATCTACAGTTTAAAGAGAGTCAAAAATGACTAGATCCCTCAACTCAAAGCTTTATTTTTAGGTTCTACGTTTTATAAGCACATACAAAGGGCTTAGCTGAACTAAGAACGTACGGGGTATTACATGGACTCACTTGTGTTCTATTTTTGGCTTGAGGGGTTGATGCTCCTCTTGTGTTCATGTAAGAGTTTGGTGATGGTTTATTTAAGTGTTAGGGGTCCTTGAATTTGATACATTCTAGGGTTCTTAGTATTTATCGATTCCTTTGTCAAACTATCTATCCTTTTATATATTGCAAATCGTTTGTGTTGTGTTTGTCATATTGTAACCATCTTGTGTTGCTTGTTCTTATAGTGTTGTTTTCATCTTGTTTTCTTGTGTTTGTGGACTGATTGGTATGATTTAGTATCAGATTATGTCTGATTTTGTTCCCACAAGATCAAGCTTGGGCTTTCTTTCTTGATAATTCAAAAAAAATGGTTATTCTTGTGTTGTACCTTAACCAGGAGTTGGTGTTCTTGTATACATCTTGGCTGAGACTTAAACCCAAAATCTAGGAGTCTTTTACTTGTCTTGATATTTTCTAGTATTAGTTTTATTCTTCACTAACACCATTGAGTCTAGATCTAAGTCGAGCTTGCACGATTGTTGTTGTGGATTATAGGTTAAACGTTTGATGTGTTGTTGGTTAAAGATTTGAACGTGTATTATTTATATTGTATTGTGGTTTTGAGCTTGAAAAAGTGTTGTTGTTGTTTGGGAGGTCCAAAGTGAACCTTAGTCTTCAAATTCTATTGAAAGTTTTTGGTGTTCTTGACCAATCTTCTTGTCTTGTTGCAAAAAGAACTTTCAATAGTGGAGTATTTATCCTAAGACTAAGTGGAGTAAAGTGAAGCCTTTTGTTTGTCTTGAAACAAGTCCCAAAGACCTACCAAAAGAGTAAGGGTACAAAATGATCTACAAAAAGCTTGTTTCCAAAAGAGAGAAATAATATTTTTCTAGGTGTACAAAAGAGGAAAGGGCCACCAACCTTTCAAAAAGGTGTCTTGCCCAAAAGGTATAAGACAATTCAAACTTTTTTTGAATTGAAAGGGGGCTCCAATCTTTTTGTTTTCTTCTCCAAGGCTGAATACACTTCCTTAAGAATTGAAAAATTGATTAAAATTCAAAGCTGGAAAAATAAGAACTTTTCAAAAAATGCAACCAATACAAGGCTACCACATCACCTAATTTATGTACAATACAATTTTTAGGCTAAAAAATATTAGACTCTTAGTTTCTTATTAGTTGTTTCTTAGTTTCGTTTGTTGATTCTAATACTAATTGGCAAGCTAGTAATCCTCTACTAGATTGTAAGTTAGTTTTGAGTTTGTTTATTCGTGTTTACATTTATTGTGTGCTTTTTTGTCTTTTTTGAATCATTGTTAGTTCTTGGATCAAGTCCGACATGATTTGTTTGAGTTTCAAACCCAAAATCTATTTTGGGCAAGAGTAGACTCACCCCTCAACTCCTCACGAACTACAAGCCGACTTGCAACACTTGTGAGGCTAAGCGTGAGGGGATCAAAAGTATGAGAGTGTGGTAAGGATATTTTTGAGCTAACTAGTTTGTTGTTATGTTTGTTGTTGTCTTTTCTTAGGTACCATGGACAATAATACTTTTAATGCCACATTTGATAGCTGCAATGTCAATTTGGAAGATATCAAACAAAACCTTGAAAAGCTACGTCAAATGCTTAGTTCACCAAATCCCAATTTCGGGAAAAGATATGAAGAGATGAAACAAGGGAGAATACTTGACAAACTCCCTTGTGATGAGATCCCTCCAAAGGAGCAAGTGGGATTCCATGAAATTCACCAAGGTGAAGGTCGTAACTCATGTGAGCTACAAGGTAAAATCACTATCTCCTATAATCCTATAAATGTAGAATGTTGTGATGTGGCTAGTAGTAGTCAAGTGGGTATAGTTGCTGATTTTCCTAGAGAAGAAGTACACAAGTCTTCCCTTTATGATACTCTCAATTTTGCTAGGGTCTATGGTGATCAAATTCGTATTGTAAGTGCACAAGCACTAGCTGATCCTATAGATGACCGAATTGGTTCTTCTCGTGAGATCAATTTATGTCCACCTAGTTCTAGCACTTGTCACGTGAAGAAGGTTCTATTACCAAGTAACAAGAGTATTCACACACTCATTGACCCTTGTGAAAACCTAGGTAAGTCTACATTAGTATGTGAGTTGGCAACAACTAGTGAGGATGTGAATGATGATCAACTTACTCATGAACGTAGTCCACTACTTGAGCATGTGTATGGTGTGTTTGATAAGTCTCAAGTTAGTGATGATGTTAATAGAGTTTTTCATGAGATTAGAGATGATTCTTTGAGCATGTTGTATGATGAAAGCCTTGTTTTTTCTCATAGAAATCGTGAGGATTACCAATTGGGTGAAGGTGACCTTGATGTGCTTGAATGTTTAGGAAACCCGAATTGTGTTTATTCTTGTGGAGGTGGTTTAGATTGTGATCCCTTTGCTACCCATGGTGGTTTGTATCAATGTGAGGATTTCTCCTTTGAAAGTAAAGGTGATATTTTCTTAGAGATTCCATCTACTTCTTCTTTGTGTGTTTCTCATGATAACAATACTCCTAGTGGTGATCTTGAAACTAGTATTAAGTCCAAATATGAGAACCCTATATTTGAAGTTGACTTATGGAACACCTTTCTCAACCTTTTTTTTGCTCATGATATTTCCAATGATGATAAAGAGGGTATGCCTAATTTTGGGGATGGCACCATAAGGAAAAATAGGAATATTCAAAACCTATGTCCTTAGCTACTTCACCCATTTGACCCCGGTAACCTCTTGGGATGTAGAGATTGTAATATATTCAACTTGATATTTGGTCCAGACGACAAGCAATGTTTAATTGAGAGTGTTGGTATCCTTCCCTATAATGGAAAGTTTTTCTTGGGGATTCGCAATCCACTTGAGGAACCAACATTGTGCAAGTGAAAGAACTCCAACCAAGATGAAGGGTCTTTAAAGAAGGGGAGACATAAATGACTCCAAGAGAGTTCACCATTGTGTGTTTCCATTCTTGACCAAGGTTTAATCACTTGTAGGTCAAGAAGAGAGTCTTCTCTTGAAACTAATTTGGATAAACTCTATTTGTTTGATACCCTTCTTCTATATGTGTGTAAGGATGGTGACCTCCATGGCCAACTCTTTTGTATTCTTTTCAATAGATTTCTAATGTTTAACACAAAGAATCCTTCTCTATATTTCAAGTGTGTTCCACCTTGGCATGATGATGTTATTTATTGCACTAACCCTATCCCTCATGCCATGAGGATGTTGTGTTTGTTTGTCTTTTCTTTAATTTTACAAGGTATGGATTCGAGGTAGAATCCTTTTCAAGAAGGGGAGGATGAAACGATCCAAACTGCCATAACTAGGGCTTGAAACACCATCCTCACTAGAGTGAGAGCAGTCTCACCCATAACTAGGGCTTCCCAAGGGTAGACTCACTTGTGTTGCATTTTTTCTTAAGACGTTGGTTCTTGAGGAGGTTGATGTTCCTCTTGTGTTAACGTAAGAGTTTGGTGATGGTTTGTGTAAGTGTTAGGGGTCCTTGATTTTGATACATTCTAGGGTTCTTAGTGTTTATCTATTCCTTCGTCAAACTATCTATCCTTTCATATATTGCAAATTGTTTGTCTTATACTTATCATCTTGTAACTGTCTTGTGTTTCTTAATCTTCTAGTATTGTTTTCATCTTGTTTTCTTGTGTTTGTGGACTGATTGGTATCAGAATTTATACATCTATTATACATAAATTATACAATAAGAATACATTTTTATATACATAGAGATACGTATTCTCTACAACAATGATACAATTTTATTATGTACGATACATTTTCAGACATATACATATTGATACAATTTCTATACTATGATGAAAATAGTTGTATACATTAGTGATACAAAAATGATACAATTTTTTCTGCACATAATACATTTTTCATACACATATAGTGGTGATACTTTTTCTATATAGTAATGATATTATTTTATACAGAATGTAACTATTTTAAAGAGGCTAAAAACCTTTTCTAAGCTTCTTGGGCCATCTGATATCCATCATTTTTGTTCTTGTCCACATAATACATTACCCTACTTGTAATCATTAACAATAGTAGCCAAAGAAAATTTTGTTTTTTCTACGAATTTTTTAAGTCGCAAATAGTTGAATTATTCAACTACAAATTTTATAGTCGTCGCTATTTATACCTTGCAAATTTTGTGATAAATTTTTATTATCACTGAATCATAGATTGATTAGAGACAAGAAAATGATCATCACTAATTATATATATTATTAGTGACAGAAACTATTGTCGCAATTAAATTAAAAAATTTATGGCTAAAGCTTACAACATTTAACTACAAAATATAATTTGTCACTATTGTAACAACATATTTTTGTGACAATATTTTTGTGTCCAAAAATTAACTAGTTTTAAGACAAAAAGTTGATTTGTCACAAACTAGATAAAATATTAGTGAAGAAATAATGAGTCACTGATAAAACATAATTCATGACTAATGTTGCTTAATAAAATGGAGCCAAATCCTTTTTTGGTGGAAAACTTTAGAGGAAAAAATTGTGCTACAAAAATTTATATTTTGTCACTAAAAATATGTGAGCCATGTATTAAACGACAAAAGGTAACTTTTGTCATTAAAAGTGAACAATTAGTGATGAATTTTATATCGTAGCTAAAAAATTCGTCGCTAAATATCACATTTGTTGTAGTGGTTCACACATATATACATCACACAGTTCTAAACACATAAATTTGTGAAGGGGTATCATTTTTCTCAAAAATCAATGAAAAACATGACAACTACTCTGAATACTTAAGAATCTCCAAATTACGCAAAAACACAACACAATACAAAACAAAACACAGTACGACACAAATTATACTAGATATACTGAGTCTAAAATCATACTGCAGCCAACAGGAAAAGAAGCACGGCAATAACTGTGCATTGTCCTCAATGCGCGAAAATAATACAAAACAAAGGAAAGTGAGAACATACCTGGGATGCACTTAAGCGTCCGTGTACCTTGGGTTGTGTTTAAAGCAGCACCTGATTTACCATCGTGACACGACTCGGCTCCCTTGGCCACTCATACTTCACCAAGGTCCATGTAAACACAAACTATAAATTTCTCCAGGTTTCCCATGTAGTGCTTCACTCGATGACCATTTACCTTGAATGGGATATCTCCATCACGCTTTACTTTTATAGCACCATGTAGGAATATCTTAACCACAGTGAATGGTATAATCCATCTAGATTTTAGCTTACCAGGAAACAAGTATAGTCCCAAATTATATAACAAGACCAAATCACCAAGTTTGAATATCCTTTTCTTGATTTTCCTGTCATGATACAGCTTCACTTTGTATATAGTCGATCTCTCATAAGAACAGAGTCAAAATCCTTCCAGCGTATTCACATTCCTTAACCTGAAGTTTGTTGCATCACACCACTTAAAATTTAGCCTTTTCAATGCCCATAGTGTATTATACTCAAGCTCAACCGGTAAATTTCATGTTTTACCGTATACAAGCTGATATGGAGAGACACCTGTGGGGGTCTTATAGGCTATCTGCTAGGCCCACAATGCATCATTTAACTTTCTAGACCAATCAGTCCTGTTGGCATTCATAGTCTTCACCAAGATAGACTTTATCTTTCTATTGAAGACTTCTACTTTCCCACTTGTCTGAGGATGTTAAGGTGTTGCCACCTTAGTCCTTACACCATATCAATCAAGCAAGTCTTTGAACAAATTGTTGCAAAAGTGAGACCCACTATCGCTGATAATTGCACATGGAGTACCAAATCGAGAAAAGATATTTTTGTTCAAAAAGGCGGTGATTCTTCTACCTTCATTATCTGGAAGTGCAACTGCCTCCACCCATTTTAAAACATAGTTAACCACTACCAAAATATATCTCATGTCATGGGAGCTCATAAACGAGCTTATGAAATCGATCCCCCACACATCAAACAACTTCAACTCCAGAATAGGTGTAATGGGGAGTTTATGGCATTGTGAATACTGCCTTGACACTGACACTGGTCATAGGCTTGTGCAAAATAATAAGCATCCTTATAAATTAAATGCCAGTAAACCCACATTGTAGAATTTTATGGGTTGTGTGTGTTCCACTATGTTGACCCCCAACTGGTGATGAATGACAAGACTCTAGAATTCTCATCATTTCCACATCTGGAATGCATCTCTGAATCACACCATCAGCATAGATCCTAAACATACATGGCTCATCCCAAAAGAACTTCTTTACCTTATGCATAAATATTTTTTGTTGCTGGAAGTATAGGTTTTCTAGGACAATATCGCTTGCCAAATAGTTGGCAAATTCAGCAAACTAGGGAATCGGATCTTGAGATGCCACCAACACTCTCTCATTAGTAAAAGCATCATCTATCTCAAAATCATCCCCTAGTTTCTGTGTGATCTCATCCTCAAATCTAGAAAAGCGGTCTGTAACCTGGTTTTATTTCCTTTTCCAGTCTTTTAATTTAAAATCAAACTCTTGCAGCAAGAGAACCCAATGAATCAATCTTGGTTTGGCATCTTTCTTTGACATCAAGTATCCCAAGGCTACATGTTAGTATGAATTGTGAACTTTATTCCAATCAAATAAGACCGATACTTTTTGAAAGCAAAAACCAATGCAAGTAGCTCTTGCTCTATAACTGTATAATTTTTTTCTACGGGGTTTAAAAAGCTTTGCTAGTACAGTAGATGGGATGTAGCATCTTGCATCTTCTTTGGCCTAGAAAAGCACCCAAAGCCACTCCATTTGCATCACACATTACCTCAAAAAGTTCAAACCAATCAGGAGATACAATGATGATGCTAAAATCAACCGCTCTTTTAGGCATTTGAAAGTCTTCAGACAAGTATCATCAAACACAAATTTCACCTCTTTTTCTAAAATCTTGTACAGAGGACTTACAATTTTAGAGAAGTCCTAGATGAACCTCCTATAAAAAACTGTGTGATCCAAGAAGCTTCATATGCCTCTAACTGACACTGGTGGTAGAAATTTCTCAATCACCTCAATCTTCTCTTTGTCTACCTCAATGCCATGTTTGGAGATTTTATGCCCAAGCACAATACTTTGTTTTACCATGAAGTGGTATTTTTTCTAGCTTAGAACCAAATTCCACTCTTCACATCTCTGCAGTGAACTATCCAGATGGGCCAAGCAGTCACCGAATAAGTCCACAACCAGTGAAAAATCATCCATGAATACTTGGATAGTGTCTTTTGCCATATCAGAGAATATGAACATCATACATCTCTGAAAAGTGGCAGGCATATTACATAACCCGAATGACATCCTTTTGAATGCAAAATTCACATAGGGGCAAGTAAAAGTAGTTTTTTATTGGTCTTCGAGAACAATCATGATTTGATTGTAACCCGAATACCTGTCAAGAAAATAATACCAACCCCTGCCTGCTAGTCTGTCCAGCATCTGATCTATGAAAGGCATAGGTAAGTGGTTCCTTTGTTTTCACTTGTTCAGTTTTCTGTAATCCATGCATACTCTCTAACCGTTCACTGGCCTCATTGCTACTAATTTGATATTTTTATTTGGAACTACTGTGATTCCCCCTTTCCTTGGAATGCATTAAACCGAGATTACCCACTTGTTGTCTATAATGGGAAAAATCACCCCAGCATCTAACTACTTCATTATCTTCTTTTTCACTACCTCTTACATAGAAGGGTTCAGTCGCCTCTGGTTCTTAATACTAGGAATGCTATCTGACTCAAGCAGTATTTTATATGTGCATAAACCTGGTGGAATCCCCACGATATCTGTAATGGTCCACCCAATATCTCTCTTGAATTTCTGTAGTACTGATGTCAAAGCTTCCACCTATGCTCCTACATAATATGCCACAATGATCACCGGTAAGGTTTTGTTGGCCCCTAAGAATACATACTGCATATGAAAGGGGAGTGCCTTTAATTCCAATACCGATGGCTCCTCAATATATGGTTTTGCAGGAGGTGTGGTTCTATTCCTAAAGTTAAAATCTAGCTTCTTAGGGGAATATTTGTATGAACCTATGCCATGTGGTACATGAACTAGCTCACCATACTCATCTATCCCTTCACTCTCAAAGTACATAATCACTACTATTAATGTTCTACCCCTAATATTTCCTTAATAGGCACATCTAATGCAACCACATCATTATCCACCGAATCTATCACTGCCACCACATACATATATTTAGCTATTAAACTGTCACATAGATATTCAACACTCTATACTCATTTTTCCATTTGAAGGTGATCTTTCCCAGGTCTATATTAATCAACACCCAACTAATGGACAAGAATGGTTTACCCAAGATAATCAGAGACTGCTCATCTACTTCACAGTCTAAAATCATGAAATTTGTTTGGTAGGTGAATAATGTTACCCTCACTTCTACGTTGTGCACAATACCCACTGGCTCTTTTATACATGAATCTGCCATCAATAGTTTTGCAGATGTAGGCTTGAGTTTTCTTAACCCCAATACCTTGTATATCACTAATGGAATTACATTTATTTCTGCTCTTAAATCACAGAGAGAGCCTGATTAATATCATAAGGCCCAATAGAACATGATATGGTGACTGCTTCTAGGTCCCTCTTCTTTTCTATTGATAGTGCATGAAAATATGTGACAAACTACTGCACTGTATCTTGGAGCTCTTCTACAACCCAGTTGTCACCATCATCACTCTCAAAATCATTATCACTACAAGTTAGCTTCTCAGACTCAGCTTCAGGTGGCTCATCCATAAAAATATTATTCTTCTTTGTCTTATTTGTAGTGGGCAAAAATGTTCATCCAGTGGGGAATCACTCCTAAGTGTTAATATCCATACAATGAACTAGTGTCGGTGGATTCTGCATAGTGTCACTAGGAAGGGCACCTGTCTGTCATTGGGCTAAAGTAGCAGAGATTTGACCATACTACTAGTCCAAATGCTTGATAGCAGTTGAATGTGACTAAACCTTCTGGGTCAATCCTGAAATATCGGCCTTAAGTTTTTTAAGGCAAGATTATTGGCTCTCTTGGCCCTTCATCATCTTAGTCAACATTTCTTCAATCATTAATTCTGCATCTCGTCTTCCATGTGGAATATTGATAACGGTAATGGATATAAAGCACTAAAACCAGACAACAACACAAGCCAAAGCTAACAACAAGTCACAAACAACCTATGGAAGCAACACACAAAACCAAGACAAGATAACAAAAATGCAATAATGTAAATATAAATAACTTAACATACGAGATTACAAGAATTAGAAACCAAATCGTGTATCAAACAAGAAGACCCCTAAGACATGTAATAATAACACCAAGCTCTTACAGTGACCGCTAAGGGAATCAACTCCGTTTACAACCATCGTTTCTAAGCAATAATCAATAATGGCTTTTCCAAGCCCTACACTAATGGATTTTCCATGCCCTACAATCTTTGGAACACTCCTAATGGTGTTCAAGAATATATTTCTTAACTATTTATAATCAAAAAAAAATAACTAAAATAAGACCAATAAGTGTCTATTTATAGCCTAACTTATTACATAACAAAATAACTACAATACCCTTAGTGAAAAAGGGCGTCCATGGAGTGTCTTTCCAACATGTGTAATCCCCAAAATACCCTTAATGAAGGGTGCTTCTTTAATGCTCCAAAATTGTGGGGTCATGCTTCAACACTTGTGGTCTCGGGTTGGCATCAAAGGTAAGCCCCACGCAATCTTCCACACTTGAAACTGCTTTATGAAATGCTTAAAATGGGTTCTCCATACATGTTTTTGTGTCCTCATGGTTATCAAGTCTTGAGTCTTTATGTGTTGTCCTCCAAAGATGTCAATAAAAGCTAATATGGCCATTTGGCTCATATCATCTTCCCTTTCTTGAAATGGATTCTACCTCAAATCCAAACCTTACAAAAAAATAAAGGACAAACGAATACAAACTCCTCATGGCATGAGGGTTGGGTTAGCACAACAAATCATCTCAACATGCCAAGGTTTCACATACTTGCAATATAACCAAGGATATTTTGAATTAAATATTAACAACTTATTAAAATATGCACAAAGGATTTGGCTATTGAAATCACCAAGAGATAAGGAAACTACAAAGGTCCTAATGGCATGAAATAACCTACAAGGTAAAACTACCTTCATCTTAGGAGCCATAAAACACAATTGCTTCTTTATCTCTTTAAGAGACCATACCAAGGGTGGTGCCTCAATTGGTTATAATTTCCACAAGATCCATATAGAATCATCACTCACACAAGTGGACAAACCAACAAATTTCCTACCTCTACATACAACAAATCCCAAACTAGCATGGATGTCATTATAGGCAAAAAGGTAGTATAGGAAAGAATCAAGTGTAAAGGCATACACAAGTGAAGACAAAGCATTTAAGAACATACACATTCTTTCCTTCAAACAAATAGGCAACTTGGCATCCACAAGTTATAATTCATGCAATTTAAGCACAAATGTGTCAAACAAGGATGCACATTTAGGAACATTACCCCCAAGGACTCAATGACACCTTTGCCCTTGGGTTTTTAAGGGTGACACTTTGCTTGTCACGTAGACCAAGAAATAATTTGGGTGCACCAACATCACCATTTCTATATTTGGCACTGGGGTCAATGTGAAAAGTGGCCATAGACACGGGTCTAGACAACATTGCTCTTTCCTATAGGCTTTACCCAAGCTATATGGCATACTCTCTAACATAGCATACATATCATTAAATCCAAATAGAAAGTCAAGAAAGGTGTCACCCAAGTAAACTTCTACCAAGGTATCCTCATGCATGTACTCACTACTAGTTTCCCAATCATCGCCATGAGTACTCTGAACAATAATGTCACACAAAGTAAAAGAAGAAGCAATTTCCAAGACTACACATTCCTTACCCTTAAAATACTCTAATCTTCCAAGAAAAGGTTTCCATCTTTAGGTGGAATGTTTTCACACCATAGTGGGTTGGTATATAGGCTATAGCCTTCAAGACAAGCTATACCATCAATCTTATTCTCACCACTTGGTACATTAGGAGTGATTAAACTATCTTCAAACAAGATATTATACCTAAAGAGAGAAAGATATATCCCATGGGTAGATTTGGAACAAGTAATCTCACTCTCTAAAAGTTAATTATCAAGTTTCAAAGATGTTTCAAACACATGATTATCCCTATGAGCTAAGCAAACATTAGAATCAAAGGACAAGCTCATGGATTCACTCCTATCTTATTGACCAATGTTTTCATATTCTTCACTCACTTGAATTCTATTAATCACATCACATACATCCTCAAGTGTTGGAAAATTTTAACACATAAGTTTATCAACACCATTTCCAAAAGATCATGTACTTTTATTCAACATACTGGCTTCAACGCTAGGTGGACATAAATTGATCTTACAAAAGAATCAATTTGATCATCAATAGGATCAACTAGTGTATCCACACTCACAATATGTACATCATCAACAAGAGGCAAAGAATCATAAGAATTACAAGTAAGTAAGCTACTACTCGTACTCAATGGGATACTAGCCACACAATTATCATTCACATGCATAAAAGTGTAGGAGTTAGCTATTTTAACGTGAATTTCTTGAGTAGATTCTTCTTTTATGAGGTGTGAAGGTTTCCCACTTGCTTCAATAGAAACTTCTCTTCAGCCTTGTTCTCCTCTACTTTCTATGTTGGTACCTACACAAATTTCCTTAGAAATAGAAGGACAAACATAGTTACCACGGTTTGGTGGCAACCCCCTTACTTCACTTCTCACAACCTCTTTTTTTCCACTCTTAAATTGATACCTTTGATAACGCTCAATCTACAGCTCTCGTGGGAGTGTAAAGCGGTCGTTAGCAAATATAGAACCCAACCTGGGTTGGGTATCGATCCCACAGAGAATAGCTTGGCCAACAAGCAAGAGAAATTACTAGACTTTTAGTGCAAGTCTCGTAGGAAAGGGGGGATTGTAGTATGTAACCAAAACAAGAATGTAAGAACTGAAAATAGCAAAATAAAGAGAGATTGTCACGTGTGTTGTAAACAATGAGAATTGAGGCGTTGGGGTTATGTCCACCTTCTGAGGTATACGTCTCTATTGGCTATGAGTGTGTAGAGTCTTGACATGTAATTGCTTATAGAGAATTGTAGTCGATGGTAAATCCAAGCGTCTCTCGACCTAAACAAGGACTATTTCACTTTAACTCTCTCGAGCTTAAAGCGTGACTAACGGTACGAATTCTCCAAGAAGTTAGTCCAGGTACGGCACTAGCTTTTTAATAGGAAAGGGTGTCCTACTACCTTGACATTATCTCTTTTCCAGACAAATAACTTTTCTCTCGAACAAGTCAGATGTTAGACTGGCGTTGGTCTATGCGTCTTCTTTTCTAGACAAATAACCTTTCTCTCGAACAGGTTAGATGTTAGAATGGCGTGTTCTTGTGTTTGAACCGCAAAGAATGTAGATTTAAGATGAAGAGAATAATGATATAAGCAATATACTTGTCTTGAACTCACAAACTTATAGCTATAGATAGTAACTCATTCGGCTTCCATAACCCCAACTAAGAGATTTAGTTACCCATGAATGCGAAGGATATCACGTTTTGCATGGTGGATGGCGTGAATAGTAGGTGTTTGGCGTGTGGTTTTAGTGATTCCGTAGCAAGTAACGATTCTCTTGTTGTGGAATTTAAGAGTAGAAGAATGAAGAATTGAGAATGGGTTGTAGGAAGATGTCTTAATTGTAAGGAGATGAATGAATTGTCAGAATGTCTCCCTTCTTTTTTAAAATCTCTAACATGATAGGGTATTTATAATACTCCTATCCTACTCCTACTAAACTAATAAAATAAATAACCAAATCCTAATATACTAATGAAATCCTTGACCCAATTGTACTAGGGTAAGGTTACAAAATTATAATCCAAATAGAATGATGAAACACATAACCTAATTGCACTAGGTTAATGTATTATGGCAAAAATCCAGCTTTGTGTCTGTAAGTCCCAAAGTCTTCAGAAATGCTGTTTTAGCCCGGGACAGATTTTCCATGCAGCAGATTTAGTCCTTTATGCGTCCAGCTCCTTTCCATCTCGTTTGTGAGCTTTCTTTTGCGTCAAGTAAGCCATAAATTGCTGTATTTTGCATCATTTATACCTGAAACTTTCCTAATCACATTTGTTAGCTCATTTACAGGAAAAAGGACTAAAAGTGTACGAAATAGATAATTAGTTCTCGAAACTAGGCTAAAATATGGGCAAAATATATTGATATAGGCGCGTAATTTCGCCTATCATCAACCTTGCACACCCTTACTCCTCTTAATCTTTTGTCTCTTATTTTTATTCGAATTAGAGTAAGTGAGCACTTCTCTTTGTGGCTTGGGCAGAATGGATGTCATGAGATAATTTCCCTATCGGTCTATTATATCATTAGGACAATTTTGCATATTTAGAACTATCTGTTGTGCAAACCAATTGGCACCCAAGCTTACATGACCATATGTCAAGGGAAAAATATCGCACCATACCTTCTCATGGTATTCAAATTGGGAGAAGACAACCTTCACCCTCTCGGTAACCTTAAACCCGTCCAAGGAATATGAAACAAGTAAAGGTTCTCAAAACAACCCTAAATAGTCAACCATGGATGGAAATATGTATTTTCTAGAGCACCTATCATCTAGGATAATGAGGTATCCCAGTATCATACAAATAATCACCTTTACAGAGTGAACATTCCTTTTTGGATCAATATTGTAAGGTACATAGGTACCCTTCAACTTTGGAGATGCATACCCTCTTCTTCTCGTGGGACAACCTCCACTATAGCTAGTATAACCATTGACACAACTTTTTCCTTGATAAGAAGTACTACAAGGTGAAGAATATGAATTTTCACACTCCTCACGTGCACTCGCATCATAACTCTTATGAGCTTTATGAATGAAGGGGTTATACCTAACACCAATTCTAGGCTCGACTTGGGATGTGTAAGACCCCTAATACTTCCCATCTTTATGATAAAAATGATCACAATGCTTATCAATATCTCTATATTCATCATAGACTAGGCACTACATTCACCTCATATTCTCCCTCAAACCCATAACTTTCAATTCTGCCCATATCTTGATTATGGCTATTTTTATAGCCCCCATAATCTCTATCAACTTCATAGCCATAAAATCCCTCACTACAATCATAGTCTTCTATGTTGTAACCATAATAATCCACAGCTATTGAACATATATTCCCCTTATATCAACTTGTACCTACAAAATGAACAAACAACATTAGCAGTAAAAGCTCCTCACCAATAATCATATACACTCACCTTTGTGATCCTCTTAATTGGAGCGACGAATATTGAAAGTTACTTGTACTCCAATAGACAATAAGGTGTCAATCACTACTTATTGAAAGGAATAGAATCTTCTTTGATCGACTCAAGACACAAAATAGAAAAGTCTACTTATGAACTTGAAACAAAAAGTTATGATGAATTATAAATGAGAAAAGCATATAAATAATGAAGATACAATGAAAATAGATTCAAAAAAACTAATTTACAATCTAGTAGGTGATTACTAGTTGCTAATTAGTACTAGAATCAATAAAAGAAACTAACGAAATAAAGAAAAGAAACTTAGAATCTAAATTTGAGCTTTAAAGTATTTGGAACATTGATGATGTGGCACTTTGATGACATGAAAGTTTTGTGACATGGTAGTTTGCAATTTGGATTGGTCCAATTTTAATCTTAGAGGAGTGGAAATTCAGTTGTAGTGGGGAAAAAAAGACTTTGGAGCCTTTTCAATTTCAAAAAGGTTTGACCTTCCTTGCACCTTTTTGGCTAAACACCTTTTTGAAAGACTTTTGGCTCTTTCCTTTTTTATATGTCTTGGTGGTGGCCTTTCTCCCTTTTGGTAATAAACCTTTTTGAAAGGCCTATTGTTCCCTTTCTTCTTTTGTGATGTCTTGAAAATATTTTCAAGACAAACAAAAGACCACACCTTATCTCTTCACTCTTTTTTATCAAACATTACGTATTTGAATGTTCTTGTCAATAACTTATGGAGATGGTGAAGAGCACCAAGAACACTCAAAAGTGCAACTTAAGCAAATGACCTTCAAATTGAGTGAGTTTTGAATTTTTCAAACACACATGAATTCCCAAAATAAAAAAAGCCACGATTTTAAGACCAAATCTCAACCAAAAACATCAACAACACATGGCTCAAGCTCAAGCCCTCAACAACAATCTTCCAAAATTCAAGAACAACTCAGATTTAGCTAAAAATTTAGACTTGGACTCTATTACTGTTAGTAAAAAAGGGACTAACACTACAAAAAACAAAAAACACAAGAAAACTAAGCCTCAAGTTTCGACCTAAACACAAAAATGTGGACAGAATTCTTTTTGTGAGATTTTTGGTTTTCAATATTTTTTTTATTTTCAAGCTAACAATCGCAAGATTGATTTTGTTGGAACAAAATAGATCCTTGATCTGATACCAAATGATAATGAGAATGGATACAAAACACTAAAACCATCCAAGAACACAAGCCAAAGCTGAGAACAAGACACAAACATGTTATGGAAGCAATACACAAAATCGAGATAAGATAACAAAAATGGAATAATGTAAAGATAAATAGCTTAACATATGAGATTACAAGAATTAGAAACCAAACTGTGTATCAAATAAGAAGACCCCTAAAACATGTAATAATAATACCAAGCTCTACTAGTGACCCCTAAGGGCATCAACTCTGCTTACAACCATCATTTCTAAGCAATAATCAATAATGGATTTTCCAAGTCATACACTAATGGATTTTCCAAGCCCTACACTACTTGGAACACTCCTAATGGAGTTCAAGAATATGTTTCTCAAATATTCATCATTAAAAAAAAATAACTAAAATAATACTAATAAGTGTCTATTTATAGCCTAACTTATTACATGACAAAATAACCACAATACCCTTAATAAAAAGGGGTGCCCATTGAGTGTCTTTCTAAATCTGTGATCCCCAAAATACTCTTAATAAAAGGTGTTTCTTCAATGCTCCAAAATCGTGGGGTCATGCTTCAACATTTATGGTCTCAGGTTGGCATCAAAGGTAAGCCTCACGCAATCTTCCATACTCAAAATTGCTTTATAAAATGCTCAAAATGGGTCTTCCATGCATGTTCTTATGTCTTCGTGGTGACCAAGTCTTGAGTCTTTGTGAGTTGGCCTATAAATACATCAACAAAAGCAAACATAGCTATTTGGCTTGTATTAAATGTATTTATCTCTCTCATCATAATAGTTCTGACCTTAATTCCCTTTTTCTTGGTCTTGAAAACCTACCAACTAATGATCTGAATACTTTGCCTCCTCCTCTAACTTGAAATTATGTACCCTAGAAGTTACACCCTCTGCCCCTATTGTATTAACATTTTACAAATTTATTATTGCAAATTGTTTGGCCAACACACCAATATCAGTCCTTAATAATGAAATTTCCTGAGCTATAGTATCCTCAATTAATCTCTTAATGGCATAAATATCAGAACCTCTCTTAACATCCTAAGTTTTCCATCCTCGATTATTTAATGAGATCTGATCCATAATACTCGAAGTTATCTCCCATCATAATCTCATAAAGGCTCCTCCAAAGATAACATCTGTAATTACTCTAAAACTTATAGTCAGGGCTCTATAGAATATCTCCAACAAAATTTTACTTGAAATTTGGTGGTTGGGCACCATGCTAAGCTTCTTCTTGAACCAAAACCATGCCTCATACATAGACTCTGACTGCAACTGCCTTAAATTATAAAGATCATCCTTGAGCTGTAATACTCTGGATGGGGGAAAGAACCTGTTCAAGAATTATCTGCATAACTCATTCCATATAGTGATAGATCCTCTTGGATGTTCCCCCATCCATAAGAATGCTTCTCTATTAAGCAAAGAACAAAAACAACCTCAATATCAGTGCCTCCTAATATACCCCAAGTATGGTATATAAAGTGTAGATCCCTATAAAATTTGCAAGATGCATGTTTGCATCGTCTGTAGGGAACCCCGTAAACATACTCTTTAAGTATAGGAGCTGGATCATAGCACTTAAGATAATGAACTTGACATCATCGGGTAAAATAAAAAAAATAATAGCTCCAATCTCTGTCGGCTCAACATAGCCTAAATCTTCTTCATCATTCTCATACGGTTGCACATACTGATATGTTGGGATCACTTGAGGTCAGCCTCCTCTAACTATAGTCTGATTTCCATTGAGTGTTGCTCGGCGATGTGCTACTTTTCTCTACTCAGCTAACTCTACTTTGTAAGCTATTTACTAAGCTTTTTCTACTTCTTTTCTTTCAATCAAAAATATCCTAAACTCCTTTAGGAGGAAGGGAAAGTAAAATATAATGAACCCCCTCAAGAATATCATTTCTTGTCTATTCCACTATCCTACTAGGTGTTTGTAGGATCCTCTATGGATTTGAATTCACTGGGAGTAAGGGATTGCCTATACTCTGTATTTGAGTCATACACTGGCATATAACCAATAAATAACAAAAAGAAAAAGAAACCTAAAAACTGCAACAACATTAATTCACAAATCAACACCGTAGTCCCTGGCAATGGTGCCAAAATTTGGTAATTTTTAAGATATACTTACTCTCAAAACATGATGCAATTGCTGCCAAATATAATAACTCAACAGAGGTTGGGATCGAATCCTAAGGGAATACGTGGAATCATTGCTCTAAATTGTTGTAATTAATAGGTAGAACTGGAAAAAGGTAAATAGAGGATTTGAGTATCAATGTAGAACTAGCAGAAAATAACAACTTTAGTTGTATTCAGTTGTGAGTGAACACTATGATTATGTTCCCATAGATTCTCAACTTAGTAGGCTTATAATGCTTTGTTGAACCAACCCGATACCTTGCATGCAGAATTTATAAGTTATGTACCTTCTACAGTCTTTTGGACAAGTAGAAGGATTTCACTTCTTACCTTTTGAGTCTTAGGATGTCTCTTTATTTACCTGTATCTTGATCCCAGATAAATATTATTTTTTGAGTCTCTAGTTATTAGATGAAATCATATCATCTTACTTAGATAAAACCTAGTAGCGTGGATCGATAGTTAAACTCCAAATTATTGTTATCATTATCTTTTCCTAGTCACTACTCCTCTTTAGAGTAAGTAGAAATAGTCCAGGTGGGATCCTAACATTTACAACTGCTATGATAACTATTAAAGTAAGGGTAATAAAATACATGCATGGGGATCAGCTTCGAACAACAACAGCACTTCAATTACCCTTATCTTGATCCCATTTAACTATTACCTTTTGAGTTTCTAGTTATTAGACGAAATCAAACCATCTTACTTAGATAAAACCTAGTAGCGTGGATCGATGGTTAAACTCTAAATATTGTTAACATTATCTTTTATAGTCACTACTCTTCTTTTGGAGTAAGTAGCAATAATCTAGATGAGATCCTAATGTTTTCAACTACTATAATAACTATTAGAGTAGAGATAATACAATGCATGCATGGGTATCAATTTTGAACAATAATATTTTTTTCCCTACATTATCAATTCATCAGGGTTTCCACAACCCTAGCTACAGGTTCTTAGTCTCTCTACTTGTAAAGTAATCAACAACATTCATGATTGAAAGCATAAGATGAAATCACAATAAGAAGAAGTGAAAACCCAAAACCATAACTAAATTAATCAATCAAATTCAAAACAAGAGAATTCCAAGACTAAAATTGAATCTTGGAATCAAAATATGTTTGTAAGTATAAAGAATGTGTAACTTCTACAAACAAACATATAGAGGTATTAATAGGACATGAGAAAACCCTAAAACCAAAGTCTGAATGAAATAAGAGAAAGAAGGCTCGAAGATTACTTGTGGTCGCTACATACACCCTGCAGGGTTGGTGCATGTTGTACAAATGGCTTTTAGGGTAGGCATATGTAGCAACCATATGTGCCCCGACCAAAATTCCCTATAGGCTTAGCTCTCAGGATTTTGGACTTCTGACACATGCTTTGCCCATATGTGGTCCACATGTTCTACATGTGGTCCTTAGGTTAATATGCTGGAAGTTATTTTTTAGCACTTCTTCAATTTCCACACATGCTTTGGTCATGAAAAATCCAAAAAGTGTCCCGAATATCCGCCATTTTTCCCATAAGTGACCACCTTTTTTATCTTTTTATGAACTTCATATCCAAAATATGATTTCCTACAAAACATACCCAAAACAAGTGATATTTAACAAAATAACCTCAGAAACTTGCATATTTTCTTTATTTTAAGCACCGATAGTGCTATATTTCTATAGCACATCACTAGAGTAGCTCACATTTCAGAGGCAGTGGTTCTTAGGGTAGGTACTCTTCACATCAGTCTTATCAGCACCAAGGTATATCTAGTATCCCTATTATTGCCACATATTAGATTACTAGTGGAGGTCAGCCTAGCTATAGTGATCATCTTGTCCAGAGCAGCATACATTTTTAAGAGACACCCATTCTAGGTTTTCTATCCAAGGTGTCTATTATGGGTCAAATAGATATTCAAGGCATAGTGCAGCACCTAGGGCATGTTATGATTGTGATTCCTTTAGCCATTATCCTAGAAAGTATCCCTAGCGTAGAACAGTTGTACCTATAGTGTAGAGTATTCCACTAATTAAGGTTGTATTGCCGCTAGCTAGACATGATATGTAAGATCATCAGGGTGGTCCCTAGGGTTTTCAAAGAGGTCCTCAGGTAGGTATGACATGTGGTTAGTCAAGCGCCCAGATAGGTAATGGATGAGGTCATTTATATACAATAACTGGTAGACCAGAGGTAGAGTTATTGGATATAAAGGTTAACTTTTGCTTTTTTTGATCTAGGATCCACTTACTTATATGTGTCTTCTTATTATACACTGTGGTTAGATCTTTCTTGGGAGTCTTTAACTGTTCCACTAAAAAATCTATTCCATTATGTGTATCTACTCTCATGGGTATTTTTTTTATAGTAGATTGTGTTTTTGGATCATGTGTTATGACTAGTTTGATACTTAAGATAATCTTATTGTGTTAAATATGGTGGACTTTGATGTGATTCTAGGCATGGACTAGTTATTCCTCTATCATGCACTCCTGGATTATTTCACCAAGACCGTTACTTTATATATTCCTTGCATACTCCTGATCGTGTGGCAGAGATCTATTAGTTGCGTGCTGATGGGAATTATTTCATATGCTTGGGTTAGGAGACTTATATCAAGGGGTTGTGAGTCTTGACTTGCTTATTATGATGTTAGTACAAAGAGTCCCTCATTTGATTCCATTCCAATAGTCTATAATATCCCTAACATCTTTCCTACCAATCTATTTGGCCTTCCTCTTAAGAGTAATATTGAGTTTATTAGTGATCTTGAACTATATACCTAACCTATTTCTATGGCATCTTACTGTATGGCTCCTGCCAAGCTTAAGGACCAGAATTTTTAGCTTTATAATCTTCTCGGTAAGGGTTTTATTAGGCCGAGTGTATTTTCTTAGGGTGATCAAATATTGTTTGAGAATAAAAATTTTAATTCCTTGTGTATGTGCATCAATTATAGGAAACTGAATAAGGTGACAGTGAAGAATAGGTATTCTATGCCTTCTATTGATGACTTGTTTAACCAGTTTTAGAGAGCCACAGTATTCTCTAAGATTGTCTTACGTATTACCATCAGTTAAAGATTTGGCTTAGGATATCCCGAAGACATCCTTCAGGAATCTCTATGGCCATTATGAGTTCTTGGTGATGTCGTTTGGGCTAACTAATGCCCGACTTCATTTATGGATTTGATGAACTATATGTTAGACCTTATTTGGACTCCTTCATGGTTGTGTTCATCAATGATATTCTTATTTATTTGAGGAGAAGGGGAAGCATGAGCAGCATTTAAGGATTGTGCTCCAGACTTGGAGAGATAATTGGGCTTTTTGCCAAATCTCAAAGTGCAAGTTCTGGCTCAAGTCGATTATATTTCTATGGTATGTTGTGTCTAAATATGGGATTATGGTAGATCTAGTAAAGATTGAAGTTATTTATGATTGATCCAGACCTATATCTCTATCTGAGGTTATAGCTTTATACGGTTCATTAAAAGTTTTTTTGCTATTACAGCATCGATGACTAGGTTGACTAGGAAAGAGGTTTCTTTCCATTGGTATAAAGAGTGTGAGTCTAGCTATTACAAGCTCAAGGATTTTCTCACTTTAGCTCCTATATTGACTCTTTCTGTAAGGGAAAGGGGTTCATATATTATTATGCTTTGGGTATTGGTTTGGGTTATATTTTGATGCAACAGGACTAAGTTATTGCATATGTGTGCAGTTAGAGATCCATGAGCGCAACTACTTCATCATGACTTGGAATTGGCAGAAGTAATTTTTGCACTTCATAATTAAAAACATTACTTGTATGGCATTCATTGTGAGATCTACACTGATCCTGTACTCTTCACCACCTTATGACTCAGAGAGAGCTTAATTTAAGACATCACATATGGATTGAGATGCTGAATATTATGACATCTTTATTCTATACCATCCAGGTAAGGCAAATGTGGTAGCGATTATCGTGGGATGAAAGGTTGTGAGTATGGTTTGCTTGTCTTTTCATTTTTGAATTGATTGGTGGTGTGGTCCATCTTGCCAACTTGATGGTTTGACTTGATATTTCAAGATCCATGAGAATCCTTGATAGTGTTGAATCTATTTCTACTTTATTTGAGCAAATTGGATATCATCAGTTTGAGGATAGTGGACTTTGTTGTATATGTGATCGGGTGTTGAGGGGTAAGTCCAGAAGGGCTACCATGAATTGTAAGGGTTCTAAGATATGATAGACATATTTTTGTTTCTAAGCTTAGAGACTTGATTCAGTTAATATTGCATGAGGCACAGCTTTAGATACTCTATTCACCCTAGGACAACAAAGATGTATGGAGATTTGAGGCAGCACTACTAGTGGAGTAGCATGAAGAGGGATGTAGTAGAACTTGTAGCTCGTTCCCATGTTGTCAATAGGTGAAGGCCCAGTACCAAAGGCTTAGTGGCCTTATTTAGAGATTTCCCATTCTCAAGTGGAAGTGGAAGCGGGTCACTATGGACTTTATTTGTGGGTTGCCTCACACCCTCTGTGGTTCAAATGGAATTTGGATCATTATAGATTGGTTGATCAAATTAGTTTCCATTTTATTTAAATGTCTTTTAGTTCCAAGAGGTTTTCTCATATTTATGCTCGTGAGATAGTTTGCATGCATGGAGTACTCATATTTATTATTTTAAATAGAGGCTCGATATTTGCTTTTAGATTCTGGAGAAATTTTTAGGAGGAATTGGGTACTTAGGTGGACCTTAGCACAGTTTTTCACCCTCAGACCAATGGACAATCGAAGCAAACAATGCAGATTCTTCAGGTTATGCTTTGGGCTTGTCTCTGGACTTTGAAGGTTAGTGGGAGAAGTACTTAGCATTTGCGGAGTTTGCCTATAATAATTTCTATCATTTGAGCATTAATATGGAACTATTCAAGACATTATAGGTAGGCATTGTAAATCTTTGATAGGGTGGTTCGAGACCTCTGAGGTTAGGCACCATGGTATTGACATACTTCAAGAGTCAGTGGATAGAGTCTGGGTGATTCAGGATAAGCTGAGGGTAACTTAGAGTAGGCAGAAGGCTTATGCAGATCATAGACTTTGTACCTTAAGGTTTCAAGTTGGAGACCGAGTGTTCCTTCGAGTATTTCCAATGAAAGGTATGAGTTTCGAGAGAAAGGGCAAGCTTTGGCCTAGGACTTTTGAGATACTTTGTGCAGTTGGAGAGGTGACTTATAAGTTGGCCTCAAAATTTGTCATTTTCCACCTAATTTTTCTTGTTTCTATATTGTAGCAGTTTATTCTTTATGAACCACATGTTCTTGGATAGGACTTGTTTTAGTTAGATGAGAGATTGACCTTTGTGGAGGAGCCAGTTCTGATATTATCTAGAGATGTTAGGTGGTTGCGCTCTAGAGAGATGCCAGTGATTAAGGTTCTGTAGAGATACCACCCAATAGAAGAGGTTTCTTTTGAGATCAATGGTGAGATGCGGGCCCAGTATCTTAACATATTCAAGCCTTTAGGTATATCATAACACTTTACTTTTGCAAATGAAAGTGCAGTATTGGATATTGTAATGACCCTTAAGTCATTTTCTATATTTCCACACTTTTTACCGCTTTGAGTTCACCTATAGTTTCCCTAAGTGATTTGTGACTTGTTGGAACTGATAGTTTAATTATTCGGTGGTTTATTTGGTTGTTAGAGATAATTCCTTATTTTGAAGCTTTTGCTATTAAAGATTAGCTATCAGGCATAAACATCAGGTTAACAGCCTCGGATACCAATTCTAACAGTCCCAGTAGCTCCAAAACATTTATTTTATCCTATGGGGACCTTTGGTTTGGGTCCCAAGGCTTTCAAACTCATTTTGAGATATTGGGTGGATTTTGATAAAAATGGTCATTAGTGTAGGGCCCATATTTCATCAAACAACCTCGGGTGGAAATTTTGATGACACCGTTGAGTCCAAAATGTCAAATCTAATATTATATCATAGTTGATTTGCATTCATAGGATTCCAAGTGAAACCTGGGGGGTCAATAGAAACATTGAAAAAAACAAATTTCTGCTTGTTCATGGATTCGACTGGTGCAGACGCTTAAGCGGACCTATGGTCGCTTAAGCGGTCAAGTGAGTCACTTTAGTAACCAAGCCAGGTCCCCACCTAGCCGCTTCAGAGGATACCTATTCGTGTTAGCAAACATTGCTTAAGTGACATATTATCCGCTTTAGTGGAGGTCAAAACCTGGGTCAAGGGTTGTTTATATGGTGATAGCTTAAGCGGTCAAATGGTCGCTTAAGTAACAACCACAGGGGCACTAAATCCCCCTTGACCCATTTTTCTCTCATTTTCTTCAACTCCCAAAAGACATTAAACCCTAAGAAGAATAGAAAATTTGGATATTGATCCTTGGGTGATCGTAGGGTGTCAGCGAGCTCGAGAAAGTGATTTCCTCATTGTAATCCTGGTAATTTTCATCTAATTCTTTATTTAATTCTATGATTTAGTCTTTGATGGATTTATTGTAGTGTTGTGTAAGCTCAAAGTTTACTTATTCTTGAGGGTAAATGATCCTTAAGCATTGAAGGATGTTTTGACGTTTTCAAATTTATGATTCCACAAGTGGGCCCCAATGGGATTTTGACTTAGTTTTGGATTCTAAGAATTAAAATGCATTATGGGTATCATTATTCTCGTATTGATGTGTAGATCACTATTTTGATGGAATGGAATCGTGCGGAGGCTTCTCGAAAGGGAAAATCTCCAAGTTAGCAAACTTTATTAGACATTCTTCGGCATCTAAGTAGGCTAGGCTTACTCTCCTCATATATTGAACTTTATTATGGCATTGGTGCAATATTATGCTAGTCTTGAGTTGGGAATTACAACTTGATTGTATATTTAGCAAAGATTGGATTATTTAGCCGGTTAGTAAGCCGTGTTTAGGTGGATTTGACCTAACTATTCATTCCTTGGGTTGAATTGCTACCTTAGGACTTCTTGAGACTTATTTAACACCTTGTAATGGGACCTTGGAATCTTAGTCTAGCTTGGGGTAGAATAAACCTCCAAGGTTAGAAGTGGGCCCCTCTATCTCTCTTTAGGTTAATATTATAATTATCTTCATGTATACCTAAGAGGCCTTCTTCCATCATCCTATTTATATTCGTAAGCTCAAGGAGAATATAGACATTTTCTAACTTTACTAGACCTTTACCATGGATTTATTTAAAGATCGGTTCGAGTTGAGAAATTATGATACTAAGACAGATTTGAGTCTGGCATCAATGATACTAAATTTTGTTTGAGTATGGCATTTAAGATAGTATTTTTTATTCAAGTTTGGTGTTATGATACTATTTCGTTTCGAGTCTAACATTGATGGGTTACTTATGTTGATTGAGGAATCAATTTGAGTTCGGCATTTATGATATGGGAAGATCCACAATTATAATTTTGAGGTTTGGATTGGGAGTATTATTGTCGGTATTTCCTTCTTGATTGCATCCTTCAAGATTTTGGAGGCTCGGTTGGATTATTTACTTTTGTTTGCACCTTCTGGGCTTATGGGGACCCTGTGTCATGACCCGAGGCTAGCCTCTAGTTGCGAAAACAGGGCTTACGGTCACAAGTGACCACAAGCTAACCCATAGTTTGGTACCTGTTGTGAGCACTGAATAATATACTGATAATGAACACGTGCGAAAACAATTGAGTAAAGCCATAAGGTTCAAATATTGAAAATTCAATTGAAATCACAAGTCCGAACATCTGATGACATACTGAAAAGAATGATCACAACTAATAAACTGACTAACTGTCTGAATGACTGAAAACATTTAAAGCCTCTAAACTAACTAAGGAGTTGATGGGAAAGGCCCCAACTAACTCCAAACTAAACTAACTAAAAAGAAATATGGAAATACTAAAATAACATAATAGGTCCTTGACATATAAGGACTCACCACAACTGTTGCTGCTGATAAGCTGAACTATCTAAGCACGGTCAGGAAATTGAGCATCCAAACCTATGATATAAGACATCATAGCGAGAAGAAAAGTATGCGATTAGTACTTTGAATATACTGGTATATGAGAAGTGGTTAGGATGAAATCCATAGGTTCATATACATAAAATCATGATTGACTAAATGGCATGAGATAACTGATGCATAAATGCATGAAAGTTGTAAAATCTGAGCATGTATGACCAAGCATATAACATGATACGAAAATAGTCTGTAAACTGAAATGCTTAAATTTGCTAACTGAATAATTGATGAACTGTATGCTATGGGCAAGCAAACCTGAACTAAATTCTATACTGAATATTTAACTGAGACTGTGGGAGGTATCATCTAACCAACATGCCCCAATCTGAGCTAATTGTGGTCTAACCTATAAACCAGTTAGAAGGGTGTTAGTACCGTGCCACGGGTACTAACAATGGTTGTGTGGATCTACTAAACCAGTGTCCTGAAGGAATAATGAGTCACCCTCATCTAGCAGGTGATCTAATGAGATATTTGTTACCCTCAACTAGCAGGTAAACACTTTATCAATCCTCAATTGGCAGGTTGATATCTCTAACCTACGTTGGCTGCGTAGTCCTGCAACTCTGGGACTGCTTCTAAAGGTCACATCCTCTTCTAGAAGGTGAGCCCCCATCCCTGGGTTCGTTCGATGCTAAATCCTACTCGCAACTAAATGACACTGATTACAGGGCTAAACTAAGCTTAAATAGGCAAACAATTAATCATAATTCTAACTAAATAACAACACTCATGGTTTATCTAAAACCATTCTGAATATACTGAAATTATATAAATAGCTAAGTATTGGGTATTCATAACCCTCCAGCACTAAATGAAAATAACAATAAGGACATATGAAGCTTTAAAAACCATAATAAAGAATCATTGCTCAAACCCAACATTTAGACATTTCATCAAATACATGAAAGTCATGAATTTAAGCATGGGAATAGGTAAAGCCTATGATTGAAAAGATAGTTACAATAATAAAACCATGAATTAGGGATTTAACATGAGGATTTCAATACTCGAATTATATAAGGGCTCATTCCATCGAAAAACGCTTGTAACATAACTTGTAATAAAAATCAATAACAATTTCATGGAGACAATTTATCATAAACATGCAAAAACTCATAATTTGATATCAAAAGGGGATTCTTGGACTCCATGGGTTGAAAGGGCCTATGGATGAACATCACACATACCTTAAATCCTTAATCTTGCAAGATAAATACAATCTTGATAATTTTCTTGAAAGTTCTTGGATTAGGGAACGTGAATTCTTGGTTTTCTTGGAGAAAGGAATGAAATTGATGAGCTTGGGAGATTATTAGGGTTTGTTTTTGGAGGAAAATTTTGGGAAAATAGGCATATAATGCCCCAACTGGCGTTTTAAGTCCCCAACACTTAGTGAAATTTTTAGGTTGTAAGCCTCTTATACATGCAACTAGGATCTGAACTAAGCTAAGAAAAGTATGAGGTATTATAATATCTTCCCCTTGGGAAATTCGTCCTCGAATGAGACCGATTAAGTTGAGTATACTAGGAATACTGAGATCATATACTGGACATGCATAGTAGAAAACATGATTACATGACTGAGTCTAAAACATAATACATGACTAAACTGATTCGTTAATGCATGTAATGACATAAGAATGATTATATAGCTGGAACTAATAATGGAAAAAGAGACAATCTAAGGAGAATTGTTACCTTAAGCTGAGTCTAAGTTTGTGGAGAAAAGATGAGAGTACTTGGTATGCTTATCTTCTTCTTCTTCCCAAGTGGTTCCCTCAATGGACTGATTCTGCCAAAGAACTTTTACCAAGAGAAATTTTTTGTTCCTTAGTCTAAGAATCTGATGATCAAGGATTTCAACTGGGATTTCTTCATAAGAAAGGCTATCCTATACATCTGTGCTTTCTAAAGGGACTACAATAGCTGGATCACCAATACACTTCTTTAATAGAAAAAACATGAAACACTGGATGCACTGATTCTAAATCTACAGGAAACTCAAGCTCGTAAGCTACCTTTCTAAAATGGCTCAAGATTCTGTAATGGCCAAAATATTAGAGACTAAGTTTTCCCTTCTTGCCAAATATCTTCACTCCCTTTATGAGAAATATTTTCAAGTAGACTAAATCATCAACCTCAACTCAAGGTCTCGTCTCCTTATATCTGCATAAGATTTTTGACAACTTTGGGCTGTCTTAAGCCTCTCCCTGATCAACTGAACCTTCTCTATCATATCATAAAGCGAATCTGGCCTTACCAAAGTTGCCTCACCTACCTCAAATTAACCAATAGGAGATCTACATCTCTTCCCATAGAGAGCCTCAAATGGATCCATCTGAATACTAGAGTGATAACTGCTATTGTAGGAACACTAGATCAAAGGCAAGTGATCATCCCAACTACCCTTGAAATCAAGAACACATGCCCTCAACATATACTCTAAGGTTTGGGTGGTCCTCTCTACCTGACCGTTTGTCAGAGGATGAAAAGTTGTACTGAGATGAACTTGGGCCCCAAGACCCTTCTGAAAAGCTTTCCAAAAGTAAGAGGTAAATAGAGTACCTCTATCTGAAATGATAGATAACGGGACTCTATGCAGCCTAACCAACTCTCTGATATAGAGTTTTGCATAATTCTCGACTGAATAAGAAGTATGAACTGGCAAAAAATGAGTTCATTTGGTCATTCTATCTACAATAACCCATATCAAATCATGTTGATGATGCGAATGGGGCAACCCTATCATAAAATCCATGTTCACCTCTTCCCACTTCCAAGTAGGAATATTGAATTCTTGCATTTTACCACTAGGCCTCTGATATTCAACCTTAACCTGCTAATAGTTAGAACACATACCTATAAACTCTATAATATCCCTCTTCATACCACTCCAACAATAGATTTTCTGCAAATCATGGTACATATTAGTGGCTCCTAGGTGAATAGAATAACGTGCACTATGTGCTTCTACAAGGATTCACTATCTCAAACCATATACATATGGCACACGCAGTCTACCCTGACATCGTTACAAACCATCTCCCCTTGGGAAAAAATCTCTACCTTCTGATCTCTAACTGATTACTTTAACTTAACCAAACTGGAATCCCTATCTTTCTTCTTCTTCACTTCGGCAAAAGAATAAGATTCTGAACTATTCTAAACCAATACACTATCCTCAGCTGAATCAACCAACCAAACACCTAATTTGGAAAGCTGATGAACCTCCTGAGCTAACCTTTTCTTATCATTCTCAACATGAGCAACACTACCTATAAATAATCTACTAAGGGCATCTGCCACTATATTGGAGCCCAAATGATACAACACACTTATATCATAATCTTTCAACAACTCTAACCACCTTCTCTGATGAAAATTTAAATCTTTCAGCAAGAACACATACTGTAAATTTTTGTGATCCGTGAACACATCAACATGAATCCCATAAATATAATGTCTCTAAATTTTCAAGGAAAAAACAACAGCTACTAACTCAAGATCATGGGTAGGGTAATTCTTTTCATAAGATTTAAGTTGTCTAAAGGCATAGTCTATGACCTTACCTCTATGCATCAATACACAACCAAGACCAACTTTGGAAACATTACAGTAAACAATAAATCCATCTAAACCATCTGGCAAAGTCAAGACTGGGCTAAGGTGATTCGAGTCTTCAACTCCTGAAAACTTTTCTCGCAAGAATCTAACTACTGAAACTTGACTTTCTTTTGAGTCAATTGAGACATAGGGGATGCAATAGATGAAAAACCTTCAACAAACTACCTGTAATAGACACTAAACCCAAGAAGCTCCTGATATCTAATGGAGAGATGGGTCTGTGCCAGTTTCTCACTACTTCAATCTTTTGAGGGTCAACTCTAATACCATCACCAAAAATAATATGGCCAAGGAAAGCTATTGATCTTAGCCAAAACTCAATTTTATTAAATTTGGCAAATAACTGATGATCTCTAAGAGTCTGTAATACAATTTTGAGATAGCCTGCATGATTATTTTCACTACGGGAGTTGACAATAATATCATCAATAAAGACTATGACAAACATATCCAAGTACTAGTTGAACACCTTGTTCATCAAGTCCATGAAAGTTGTTGTGGTATTCGTTAGTCCAAATTAATAAATTAGAAATTTGAAGTGACCATACCTAGTTCTGAATGCTATCTTCGAAATATCATATTCTCTGAATTTGAGCTGATGATAGCCAGATCTGAGGTCTATCTTAGAGAAATAATTGGCACCCTAAAGTTGGTCGAGCAAGTCATTAATCCTAGGAGTGGGTACCTTTTTTTTACTATGACTTTGTTGAACTGGCGGTAGTCAATACACATTCTGAGAGAACTGTCTTTCTTATGCACGAAAAGAACTGGAGCGCCCAATGGGTAAACACTAGCCTAATGAATCCCTTATCTAATAGATTTTTCAACTGCTCTTTTATCTATTTGATCTCAGCTGGATCCATTCAGTAGGGAGAAATATAGATAGGCTAGGTATTTGGAAGAAGATCTATTCCAAAGTCGATTTCCATTTCGAGAGAAACTCTGGGAAGATCTTCAGGGAACACATATGAAAATTCCCTTACTACTGAAACTGAATCAACACTGGAGTCTCAAAATTAGAGTCTTTAACTCGAACAAGATGGTACATGCACCCTTTGGATATCATCTTTGTTGCTCTAAGATATAACACAATCTGACCCATAAGAACCCTCCATTTAATAATGATTCATCAGGAAACTGAAACTGGACGACTCTATTTCTATAATCAACTGAAGAATAGCATGAGTGGAGCCAATCTATGCCAACAATTTCATCAAAATCAGTTATCTCTAACTCCACAAAATCTACTGAAGTAATTTTTTAGATAATCGAGCAATTTTTTAACACCCGTCTGGTTGTGATAGATTTACCCACTGGGGTTGTAATACCCTATATTTTGCATGCACTTGTTCTATTTATATGGAACTTGGTATAGCCTTATGGTATTGGTAACATACGAGATTTGTTATACGAGTATTAATAGTGTAAATGGAGTTCTAGATACTACCCATACATTTTAATGTGACGCGATCAAGTTACCATTGATACAACTATTTAACTTAGAATCATAAGTCGATATTTGAATCTAAAGTTTAAAGTGACTAAGTGTGTACAAGTTGAAGGTTAGATTAAAGGGATTAGGAGCTGGAAATGGAATAAAATATTGAGGTGCTTTCTTGACTTGATTAATTTAGCAGGTGAATCACCTACTTAAGTTATTTGGAACAAGTTAATGAACCCATAACTATGGATTAGAATTGGGCATGTAGTAATATACTCATTTGGGCCCAAATTGAATAAAAGAGGAAGAAAAATAGAGAAATGGCCCAACACATAAATCTGCCAAGGCCCAAATGTAATAGAGCCTAACTAAGAAACTAAGCAAGTAGGTGCATCACCTACTTTGACTTTTTTTAGCAGCTCAATCTTTTTAAGTAGGTGTTTCACCTACATGGACCAATTTGACCAATTTTATGGTCGAAAATATAGCTAAAGATGTGGCCAAAATAGGGCCTTTATAAGTCTAATTTGCTGGTCATTTTCCTTTATTTCTAAGCCACCAAAAGGAATTAAATTTCACAAATTCTCTCTACTTCTCCAAAATAACAAGGAGCAGCCCTATTTTTCCTTTTAGGGTTCTTGAAGAAATCCCAACCTTTACAAGCCAAGATAAGTGAAAACACTTAAGGTTTTGATTAATTATCTCATGGAAGATTAGGAAAACATGTTATAAGTCCTTAATTATAATATATGGCAGAATATAGAGAAAACTATCTGCTCACTTTTCTTTGTTATTAAGAAACTTCTCTTTTCTTTTTGGTTTAAAGTGTGAAAGAAAGTTCAAGTTCTTGAAGAGTTCAAGTTAAAAGGATAAATTGCAGAAATTGAGGTAAGGTGATTGCTCCATTTTATCCTCTTTATATGTGAATTTGGGAAGGAATTATGGAATGTTGTTGTTAAGAACTCAACGAATGATGAGTTTAATATGTGATTGCTATGACAAAGGTAAGTTGGGGCTATTTTGTAAACTATTTTTTATGTATATGTTATGGGATGCCAGTTTGATGTTGGGGAAATGTGTGACTAGTTTGAATTAAAATATAGAATAAATTTGTGATGGTACACCACCGAGCTAATTATTGCATATGTTTACTACCCAATCTATTTTGCATATTATTTAGAGGGTGTAAAGAAGTCAAGGTGGTTTCGGTGAATCTTATAAGAACATGTATGGTATGTGGGCGTAATTAGAGGATAAAAGGTTAAAATAACACCCTTGATTGATAGATTAAGGGCTTACTACCCGGTTACTGTTTTGGTGAAGTTAAATAGCTCAAATGTGTCGGTTGGTTACTAATATTAGTTTACCATATATTTTTTAGTAGATAAGTAATCTAAAAGGCCGGAAGTCAAGTTGGGTTAGTTTCAGTGTTATATAACCAGGTATGTAAGGTATACTCTATTTTGTACTCTTTGGCATAAAATCGGACATTTGATCCATCAAGTAAGCTTCCAAGGTTATCCTATAACAAGTGATACATAATAGCAGCGTATTATATCCCATGTATCTAATGACCTTGTTCCCACTCTCTAACATGTTAAAACACCTCAATACATGCTTATTATTAAGCCTGCATGTGTATTTTCACTAGAAAACTTCAGGAGTTCTCCGTGTACTCAAATAAGACCCATGTGTTATTTTCAGCTCAAAAATACTTCATTTGTGTGCCAACAACTCCCCACCTCATTTTTGTTGCATTAATTTCCCATTTACATGTCTTTTATTGGTAGATTATTGTTTCAAGGTACCATAATGTTATGATCACCAAAGTAACAATCTCAAAGGCTAAATAAACTAAATAACGTAAGTTTGTAAAATGAGTGATAGCTCAGGAGAATAATCCTAGCATGGGCCGATCTCGATACCTTTATATGTGGGTGGTATCTCATGGTCATAAGCCTAGTATGGGCCGATTCCAATGTTCACATATGGGTGGCAGCTCAGGGGCGAAAGCCTAGCATGAGCCGATCCCGATTTATCTATTTACCATTGTTCAACTGGTCATTTACATTATATGGCTTAAAAAGATTATGAAGTAATAAAGCTAAAAATTAAGAAAAGAATATAATGTACGTAGTCCCATAAGTATATATAAAGGTGGTCTACTAGTACTACTTATACACTTGTATTTGATTTCTATTGAGCTCATGTATCATGTGTTGTTACCTTCAGCCATACATATTAATTACATATTTTTGTATTGACGTCCCTCATGGAGGAACTGTATTTCATATTGCAGACACAAGGGCTTCAGCTAATACACCTCACTAGTAGGAGCACAGGCTATTCAGTGACTATTAGTGAGCTCCAGGTTGATTCGGGGCTTTCTGAGTCTGTTCCATATATCTTTGTATTGTGCAGGGTTTTTCCCAAACCTAACTAAGTCTATGTATCTTTTAGAGGCTTTGTAGACTAATATAAAGTTAAACATGGTAGTGTCTTGTCTTTTAGATATTGTGGCCCCAACGGCCAAGTGTTGTATATATAATTTTATGTTTGTCTATGTAGTTATTCTCATCGATTCATAATATTATATTTGTCAGAATCTTTGGTTTTCATATTTACATACATGAGAAGTACAAGGTTATGGATTGTTTCCCTCGAGCCTTTATGGCTACGGGTGCCTGTCTGTTCCAATAGGATTTGAGGCATGACAAAATTGGTATCAGAGCTGGTTGTCCTAGGGAGTCTACAAAGTCGTGTCTACATAAAGTCTTGCTTATGGGTGTGTTATGTACCACATCTATAAACAAAAGGCTATGGTCATTTAGGAGTTGTTTCTTTTTTTTCACATCTTAGATCGTGTAATAGAGCCCAAGTCATAGGTGAAGTTATGTTTAACCATTAAATTTGTTTGTTTTTTTCCTCATTATAGTGAAGATGCCGGTAATAAGAAGGAGTTATAATATGAGTAAGCAAGTAGATTTAACTGCCGGAGAAGGGACCAGTTAGTCACCACCTAGAAAAGCTAATCAAAGTGAGGCTCAAGTTGGGTTTGTATCACAAACTTCTTCTACTCCTCCATCTCCAGAAGAGCTAAGGAGGAGAAGAACAACATCCTCAGAACAACCTGTTAATGCTACTTACTAAGACCTAAGGAATGTTGTACAATTGTTGGCTCGTATAGTTGCTAGACAATCTCAAGGATAAGCTATTCTAACCGCAGGTCCTAGTGGTGTAGATAGGGCAGCTAGCCTACAGACGCAAGATTTTCTTAAGTTGGATCCTCCCACATTCATCGGATCAGATATTAATGAAGACCCACCGACCTTATTGATCAAATCCAAAGCTCTGTAGATGCCATGCATGTATCGAGTAAAGAGACAGTTGAGCTAACAGCATATAAATTCAAAGGGGAGGCTATATTTTGGTATGAAGAGTGGAAATAGTCTAAGGGTGTTGATGCATCTTCAGCTACTTGGAAAGAGTTTCAAGAGGAATTTCTTGATCATTACTTTCTATTTGAGATTCGAGAGGATAATGTAGATCAGTTCCTAAATCTTTGCCAAGGGAATATCAGCGTAAGGGAGTACAGCCTCTGATTTAATTCTTTGGCTAGGTATGCTCCTAATGTAGTATCTACTAAGGATGATCAAGTTCATCGATATGTGGATAGATTGGATCCATATCTGGTTAGAGTTTGTACTATTGCTGCTTTGAACAAAGACATAGATATAGCAAGGATACAAGATTTTGTACAAAAAATGGAGGATCAGAGGCAAAGAAGAAGAACACGAGAATAGAAAAAGAGGTATTCCAAGAGGGCCAAATCTATAGGGTAGTTTATGGCCTCTCAAGGAGAGTTTAGGCCTCGTTTTCCTAATAAACTGCCTATTCCATTATCTTCTTATTCTGCATCTAGTGCTCCACCACAGTTTCAAGGGTCCAAAGGTAATCAGCTTGGGTAAAGAAGTGAGAGTCTGAGTTCACGAACAATGGGGTATCAAGAGCAAGGGAGTATGATCCAATTAAGACCTCCTCGGCAGCCATGTAAACAATATGGAAAGCTTCATTTAGGTGCATGTCGGTTCGGGACAAATGCTTGCTTTTGATATAGTACGTCAGGGCATATGATGAGAGAATGCCCACAAAGGGGCATGGGTTGTTTGGCACGACCTACTAGATCAGCGATTGCATCATCATCATCAGTGCCTTCTTCAAGAAGGGGTGTACAGCCTATAGGTCGTGGTAAAGGTGCTAAAGGAGTAGCTAGCTCTAGTAGAGTTCAGAATCATACATATGCTTTAGCGGATCGACAAAATTTGAAGGCTTCTGCGGATGTGGTTATAGGTACATTGTCCATCTTTTCACATAATGTATATGCATTAATTGATCTGGGTTCTACATCCTGTAACTGGTAAGGAGCCAACTCTACACTCTCACTCGAAGTAACACCAATGATATCAGTCACTTTCTGAACCATATCAAGAAACTCCTGTGGATACTCCTCATACTTAGATCCCAAAAATAGAGGGGGATTCATGCGGGTGAAATACAAAATCCTAGCTGTAGCTATATTTGCCGCTGGATTAGTTGGGGCAACAGCCTGCTGATTGTTTTGAGTAGCCACTGAGTGAGCTAAGGTAATGAATATAGTTCTGAACTCAGCGTAACAGACGTGCTCATTCAGGGGATCTTCCTAAAAAGGCAGAGGTGATATAGGAATTAACTAAGAAAGAATAAAAAGAGATGAAGACTATACTAAAGAAGCAAACAACATACGAATTCAAGAAGCAAAAGACAAACTAATTGTGTAAATGTAAAGATAGATATCTTGACATAGAAACATACAAACCAAAAGAATCAAAGGATGTATCAAATCCTAAGACCCCTATGACTCAAATGAGTAACACCAAGATCTTACGTTAACACAAGAGGAACTCAACCTCCCTAAGCACCAATGATTCTAAACAAAAATGCAACACAGGTGAATCAACTAATGCCAAAATAAGCCTAAAGAGTCTATTTATAGCTTATTTCATAAAATACCAAACTGCCCTTAATGAAAAGGGGCTCTTATAGAGAGTAAAGAAAAGTAACAAAAAGACCAAAACACCCTTAATGGGGCGCGATCATGGAGTATTTGATGTGGTCCTCTTCACAATTCAACATACGCCTTTCCTTGTGTAATTCTGGCCTTTACAATTATTCTTCAACACTTGGGTCTCTCGGGTGTATCACCAAGACAAGCTTCGAAAGCAACCTTCCATACGCGGCATTGCTCCATTGAGTGCCCAAAATGGTTTCCCCGGGTATGCTCTTGTACCTTCAATATGGTCAAAACTAGATTCTTTATGTGTTGGCCTCGAATGATGGTACCTAAAGCTATGATGGCCATTTGGCTCATATCATCCTTGACTTCTTGAAAAGGATTTGACCTCAAATCCACACCTTGGAAAATCAAAGAAAGGACAAACAAGCACAACATCCTCATGACATGAGGATAAGGGTTAGTACAATACATAACATCTTCATTCCGAGGTGGTACACACTTAAAATATAACCACGAATCCCTTGTTTTATTCATAAAAAACTTAGTAAGAATGTCATAAAGGGAGTGGCTATGATCATCACCAAAAGACAATGAAACTACAAAGGTCACAATGTCATCAATAATCTCCGAAGGTAAGAATACCTTCCTCTTAAAAGCCATAAGACATTTATTTCATCAGCTCTTTAGTAGACCTCACCAAAAGTGGTGGCACCAATGGTTCACACATGCACAAGTGTTTTATAGTGTCAAGGATATGAGTGATACTTGTAGCATTATAGCTCAACCAAGTGGATCATTTGAGATACTTCCTACCTCTAAATAAGATAAATCCAAGACTAGCATGGATATCATCATAAGCAAAGAGGTAGTATAGAAAGGAATTAAGCATGAAAGTCTCCTCCAAGGTGCCTTTATCAAAAGGGGTGCCATTGGCCACAAGAGATCTAGCACATAATGCACTCAAATACAGAGTTAAATCATTTAGGCACACTATAAATTTCCCTTCTAAGCAATTTATGCCAACATATGATGTATATTCAACAAAATTATGAACAACATCATATGCATAAAGGTATCAAAGAAAGGTACTAAGGAAATTGTTCTCATCAAAGATGCATTCACAAGTAGGAAAACACAAAGAAATAAAGAGGCATTGCAAGCATATAGAACCTCTCCTTTTCAAAGAAATTCCCAAGGGAAAAAACTTCAACAATGGATTCATGCTCTTAGGGATATTAGAGAATCTACTATACAAAAAACCAATCCAAGATAAGTAGTTGTCTCAATAATTTTGTTTCCCTCTACTAATAAAGTTAAGCATGCTCCCAAGAGTCCCACAATATACTTCAAATTGTCTAACCCTATGAAGGTGACAAGAAGTCTTTTACATCCTTGTACTCTTCCACAAATAAGAATTCAACTTGGAATCCACAAGTTGTGGTCCATACAACTTAAGCTCAAATTTGTCAAATAGGGATGAAAGTACATGAATAATATCCCAAAGGGGCAATGACACAATTACCCTTGGGCCTTCAATCATGAAACCACCTTTGAAAAAGGGCCCCTTATCGAAACCAAGTCACAAAGAAGGGAATCATAAGAATGGAATTCATCTAAAGTATTTTCAAGAGGGAACTCTCTTCTTGACCTACAAGTAGTGATACCTTGGTCAAGAATGGAAACACTCAAGGATGAACTCTCTTGGTTCCTTTTATTGCTCCCCTTCTTTTGTGAATACTTAATTTTGTTGGAAATTTCCCCCATGCACAACTTGGGTCTATCAAGTAGGTTGTAAATCCACAAGAAATATTTTCCATCATAAAGAAGGCTACCAACACTCACAAACAAATCTTGCTTGTCATCTTGACCAAGTATCAATTTGTATGTGCAACAATCTCCACATCCCAAGAGGTTTTGGGGTCAAATGGAAGAAGTAACCAAGGATTTAGGTCCCAGCCATTCTCACTTTCCCCTAAAGTACCATCCTCAAAATTAGTCATACTCGCTATACCACTATTGGAAATATCATGAGCACAAAGAGGGTAGATAAAGGTGTCACGCAAGTCAAATTCAACTATGGTGTCCTTATGCATGTACTCACTAGTTTCAAACTCATCACCATTAGTATGCTCAATATAGAAAACACACAAAGAAGAAGTAGATGGAACACCTAAACAATATCACCTTCTCTTCCAAGAGAGTAATCCGCGCATATATTAAAACCACCATGGGCAGCAAAGGGACCATCAATCAAAACTATTTGCACAAGTACAATCACAATTTGGGTTGCCTAAACATTCAAGCAAATCAAGGTCATCTTCACCCGATTGATCATTTTGCACACCCTCACTAGTTGTTTGAAACTCACATATCAACGTAGACTCACCTTGGTTTTCACAAGGGTCGACTAGTTTGTGAATACTCTTATAACTTGGAAATAGGATCTTATTCAAGTTATAAGTGCTAGCACTTGATGGACACAAATCATTCGTACGAGAAGAATCAATTTTGTCATCAAAAGGATCAACTGGTGCTTGCGTACTTACAACAAGAGTTTGATCTTCATGCAACCTAACAACACTAAGAGTATCACAAAAGGAAGACTCGTGCATTTCTACTCTAGTAAAACCCTCAACTACATCCATTTGGCTACTACTAGCCACATCACAATATTTTATGTTTGAAAGAGTATAGGAGATGGCATTTTTCCTTGTTGATCACATGAGGTGCGGCCTTCACCCTGGTGTGTGTCATGTTATACCACTTATGTCTTTGGTAATCTATCATCACAAGTGAGTTTTTTGATTAAGTGGAGTTGGATTTGGTGGTCTAAGTGTGGATATCAATTGGTGTTGCTCTTGAAGGCCCCGTTTAAAATCTTCATAAGGGTCTGAGGTAGTATTATTATCCATGGTTTGAGAGGTTATAGCCTCAAATTCCATTGAAAATATACCTAAGACTCCTAAAAACAACAAACAAGTTAGTTCAAACAAATATCTTTACCACACTCTCACTTCTTTGATTACCTCACACTTGTCTTCACAAGTGTTGAAAGTCGGCTTGTAATCCGTGAGCAATTGAGGGATGAATATACTCTTGTTTGGAATAGATTTCCATTTGAATGACTCAAGGAAATCTTGTTCGAACTTGAAACAAGAACTGCAACAAATCACAAAAAGAGAAAAGCACACAAGGAACGTAAACACAAAAGAAAAGACTCAAAACTAATTCACAACCTAATAGACAATTACTAGTTTGTCAATTAGTGCTAGATCAACAAAATGCAACTAAGGAAGCAAGAATAGAAACTAAGAATCCAAAAATTGAGCCTAAAAATATGGTGGTGTAATGTGATGACATGGCAACTTGTTGTAGGACAAAAATTTTGAAAAATTTTGGTTCTTAAACTTTGAGTTTCGGCCAACTTCAATCCAAGGAGTGTAGAATCAGTTTTGAGGGGGAAATTTCAAGGTTTGGAGCCTTTTTAAAGCTCAAATGAATTTGAATTTAAGTTGGTCCCCCCCCCCCGGTACTTTTAATTGTACTTGAATATTCCCTTTGTTCCTTCTTCTTTGGATGACTTAGAATATGCTCAGAATATTCTTTGTACAAATAATTTCTACACTTTCTTTCTTCCCTTTTATAGATCAAACCACCTCATTTGAATATTCTTCTTCAACCAGATATGAAGATGAGGAAGAAAAACAAGAATATTTAAAAGTTGACCAACGTTTGACCACTAGGTAAATGACCTCCAAATTTAAATTTTCTTGGAGATCTAAGGTCACTTTGCCAAACCAAACACAAATATCACAATATCAACTCAAAATTCCATAACCACAATATCTCAAAAATGAGATCTACCTTTAAATGCTTTAAACACCCGCTTAAAATGGTGGGTGGTTCAAAACACCTCCGAGTTAGCTCAAATCTTATATCTAGACTCTATTACTGCTAGGGAACAAGGATCTAGCACTAGAAACTCAGAAAACACACAAAAACTAAGTAGATCTAAGTTTCAAAATTCTTCCCAAACCACAAAAATTTGTACCACTATTTCTTTTATTTTTCAGATTTTTGACTCTTTTTTGTGATGATTTTCTTAAGGTAACAACAATCCAAAACATAGAATTGTAGGAACAACCTTAAAAGGTGGCTCTTGATACCAAATAATATAGGAATTGACTAAGAAAGAATAAAAAGAGATGAAGACTATAATAAAGAAGCAAAACAACACACGGATTCAAGAAGCAAAACACAAACTAATTGCATAAATTTAAAGATAGATGTCTTGACATAGAAGCATACAAACCAAAAGAACCAAAGGATGTATCGAATCCTAAGACCCCTATGACTCATATGAGTAACACCAAGATCTTACGTTGACACAAGAGGAACTCAACCTCCCTAAGCACCAATGTTTTTAACCAAAAATGTAACACAAGTGAATCCACACAATGTGCTGCCCTAGTTTTAAGTTGCTTTTCCAAACCCTTCACTACAAACACTCCCTCTCAAGAGAAATGTCTTTCAAGTTTCAATATCAATCAACTAATGACAAAATAATCCTAGAGAGTCTACTTTTAGCTTATTACATAAAAGACCAAAATGCCCTTAATGAAAAAAGGCTCCTATGGAGTGTAAAGAAAAGGCATAAAAAAACCAAAACACCCTGAATGAGAGGGGAGGTCATGGACTGTTTGATGTGAACCTCTTTACACTTCAACATATGCCTTTCCTTATTTCATTTTGTGGTCATGGAGTGTTTGATGTGATCCTCTTTACACTTCAACATATGCCTTTCCTTATTTCATTTTGTCCTTTACAATTATTCTTCAACACTTGGGTCTCTAGAGTGCCTCATCAAGACAAGTTTCTCAAGCAACCTTCCATACGCGGCATTTCTTCATTGAGTGCCCAAAATGGTTTCCCTATGCATGCTCTCGTGCCTTCAGTGTGGTCAAAGCCAGATTCTTCATGTGTTGGCCTTGAATGATTGCATCCAAATCTATGATGGCCATTTGGATCATATTAGAAAGTGTGGGTTGGTTCCCATTTCTTCTTTTGTTATTTTTCTAGGAGACATTTTCTGTAACGGAATAAAGGATGGATTAGAAAGAGAATTTAAATAGAGCTCATGCTTATTTGCACGACATAAATACTAAAAAAAAGAAAACTTTTCCTAAAATATCTTGTAGCCTTTTGTCCATAAGTGTAGCGCACTTCACACCCTTGCACAAGACTCTACTCAACACTACTTTCAGACTCCCTAGGACACTGAAAAACCTTAGGCACTGATATCAAGTATTTTCATGACCCGAGGCTACCCCTAATCAAGAAAATAGTGCTTAGGGCCATAAGTGACCACAATCTAACCCATGGGCTGGTACCTGCTGTGAGCACTGAATAATATACTGATAATAAACATGTGCAAAAATAACTAAGCAAAGCCATAAGGTTCAAACACTGAAATATAATTTAAATCATAAGTCTGAACGTCAGAGGACATACTAAAAAATTGATCAAACAACTAATAAACTAACTAACTGTCTGAATGACTGAAAAAATCTAAAAGCATCTAAACTGACTGGGGAGTTAATGGGACAAGACCTAACTAACTCTAAACTAAACAAACTGAAAAGAAATGCAGAAATACTTAAATAACACTATAGGTCCTCAACATATAAGGACTCACCATAGCTGCTACTGCTGATAAGCTAAATTGTCTAAGCGCGATCAGGAAACTGAGCATCCGAACCTATGATATAAGACATCATAGCATGAAGAAAAGTATACGATCAGTACTTACAATGTACTAGTATATGAGATGAGGTTAGGTTGAAATGCATAGGTTCATGTGCATGAAATCATGACTGACTGAATGGCATGGTATAACTAATGCATAAATGCTTGAAAGTTGTAAAATATTAGAATGCATGACCAAGCATATAACATGATACTGAAATAGTCTATAAACTAAAATTTTGAAATCTAGTAGCTAAATAACTAATGAACTGTATGTTATGGTCAAGCAAACTAGAACTGGATTTTGTACTGAATACTGAACTGAGTTTGTGGGAGGTATCATCAAACTGACATGCCCTAATCTGAGCTAATCGGGGTCCAACCTGTAACTCCAGTTAAAAGGGTGTCAGTACCATGCCACGAGTACTAACAATGGTTGTATCAATCCACTAAACTAATATCCTGAAGGAATAATAAGTCACCCTCATCTGGAAGGTGATATAATAAGATATGTGTTACCCTCAATTATTAGGTAAGCACTTTATAAACCCTCAACTGACAGGTTGATATCTCTAACCTAGCTGGTTACGTAGTCCTGGAACTTAGACTGCTACTAAAGGTCATACCCTCATCTGATAGGTGAGCCCCCATCCCTAGGTTTGCTCGGTGCTAAATCCTACTCCCAACTGAATGACACTAATTACTAGACTGAACTAAGCTTAGCTGAACAAATAAATGATTATGAAACTAACTGAATGACATCACTTATGATTTATCTGAAACCGTTCTGAAGATACTGAAAATATGTAAATAGCTAAGTATGGGGTATTCATAACCCTCCAACACTGAATGAAAATAATAATAAGGACATATAAACTTTAAAATTCATAATAAAGGATCCTTGTTCAAACCCAACATTTAGCTATTTCATCAAACATATGGGCATCACAAATTTAAGTATGGGAATGGATAGAGCATGTGATTGAAACATAGTTATAATGCTAAAACCATGAATTAGGGATTTAACAAAAGGATTTTAATACTCAAATCATATAAGGGCTCATTCCATCGAAAAACACTTGTAACATAACTTGTAATCAAATTCACTATTAATTTGATGGAGATAATTCATCATAAACATGTAAAAACTCATAATTTTTATATCAAAAAGGTATTCTTGGACTCCATGGGTGAAAAGGGCCCATGTATGGACATCACACATATCTTAAATCCTTAAGCTTGAAAGAGAAACACAATCTTGATGATTTTCTTGAAATCTCTTGGATTAGAGAACTTGAATTATTGGTTTCCTTGGAGAGAAAGGAATGAAATTAATGAACTTAAGGGATGATTGGGGTTTGTTTTTTAGAGGAAAATTTGGGGAAAATGGGCATATAATGCCCTAACCAACATTTTAATTCATGTTTTTATGAATTGGATTGAGGGAAAAAGACTCAATTGCCCCTCAGAGAATTAAATTTGCAATTGGAATGTGGATTAAAGGTACACCACACTGCGATGAAGGGATCATCGATATACCCACCGCAACACGCCACTATCACAGTGAGGTTCTAGAATTGAAATCCAAACACGACCCAATCCTCATTTGAAAAATCTAAAACCTCTACGAGACATGCTCCTTATACCCCTGAACATAAATTAGCTCAAAAACCTATGTCTCGAGGTCAGGAAAACCCATTTAAAAATCTCCAAATTTTCGAGTCCAAAAATATAGCTATGTTCCAAACACTTAGTGAAATTGTCATGTTGTAACCCTCTTATACATGCAACTAGGAGTTGAATTAAGCTAAGAAAAGTAGGTGGTATTACACTCTATTAGGCTATACTTAGTCATGTTCTTTTCAATATTACTTACTCGATTATCTATTCTCAATAGTTGGAGCACTATTTTATGTTCGTCCTTTTCCTAACTTTAGTTTACTACGTCGCATCTTACTATGCTTTTATTATGATTTAGCTCAGTCGGTTGATGATGCCTACTAAGTACCCATTTCTTTGGTACTCATACTATATTTCTTTCATCTATTTTTATGCAGATACCAGTACTAGCTATCATTGTTGAAGTCTATACTAGTGTCGATCAGAGTGTGGACATAGGGTAAGCTTTCAGAGCCATATCTAACTTTCTATCCTTTTATTTTTGGATGGTCTTTCTATTTGATACTATTCTATATTTGATACTACTAGTACTCTAATTCTTTTTCTAGAGCTCTTGTACCGACCTTACCAGTTCATAGGACACTTTTACTCTTTTTCTTATTTATCTCTAGTTGTGTTATTATTCTTATATTTTACTATTTGTAATCTAATTACTTGCGAAACTTTGCCAATTACTAAACTATCTACCGACTAGCCTATTACTTGTCGTTCCAAGCTACGGTTTGACTTACCTATTAGTAGGTTAAAGTAGGTGTCATCATGACTTATGAAATTGGGTCGTGACAAAAATAAATCCAATATAAGAATGGACATTATCATATGTAAATAGGTAGTAAAGAAAGAAAACAAAAATATGAGCCCCATCCAAGATGTTACATATATAAGAGTACCAACCTGTGCAAGAGAATTAGAAAGCAAATTACTACAAGCCGGAACATCCAAGGGTGGAATAATGACATTTAGGTACACATTACCCTTCCTTTTAAGACAACTTACCATGGAAAGTAAGTTCACAAATGGAGTCATGCCACTAGAGGTGTTGAGGAATCAATGAGAAAATAATTCAATCCAAAACCAATGGTCCTTCCAACAAGTGTTCCCTCTATTCATGATATTAAGCATGCTCCTAAGAGTCCCATCCAATACTTTAAATTGTCCAACCCTATGAAGGTGACAAGAAGTCTTAAACATCTATGGACTCTTCCAAGTCACAACTCGTTTGTCATCTTGACAAGCAACACATCATAAGTGTCATATTCCATTTCATTACCAAGGTCAAATGGAAAGAGATTCCATGAAAATTGGTTAGGCAAACACCCATATGCCCTGGAACTCTTATCTTCACTTAACATATTCCACTTAAAGGCATGAGAATCATCATATGCAAATAAATAATATAGAAAGGTGTAACAAAAGTCAACTTCATCAAATGTATTCTCGTGAGAAGGTTCACTCATGGATTCAAGAACATTAATCCCTTGAGCAAGAGAAAACACATAAAGATGAAGGGATAATTGTAGCACATACCTAACCTTCCTTTTGAACACCATCCCTCAATAATCGTACTATCATCTTTCAAGAAAAGATTTTTTCCATCAAAAAGTGTGCCATTGATAACGCTCAAACTACACTCTTGAATGGGTGTAAGTGATCATTGTCAATATAAAACCCAACTAGGTTGGAGTCGAATCCCACAGGGAATATGGTGTGAACTCAAGTCATTTGCGATTTAATTCACTGATAGTTTAATGTTTCCTGAAATAGGGGTTAAAGTTTCACAAATAATTGTTTGTCACTTTAATTTCAATATTTGTAATCAAGATTTTATGAAATAACCAAAATTATGTTCATAAGGTCATACGGTACATGACAGATGCTAAAGGTGACTCAAGATTCTCACGGTGGTTAGGATAACAAGCTATATTTATCGATGATATGCTCAAATGTCTCTCGACCTATTTAAGCGTCTAATTTTCTAATCCTCTCAGACTTAGGAAATCGCTATTCACTGCCCAGATTTTACTTCAGGTTAATCAACCTTGTTACAACGCTGATTATTAAACGAAGTATTTTCGAGTCCCTATTGATAATTCACTTCCTACTGTATATGATTTCCTTCTCAAGCAAATCAAAGTAGGTGTATCTACTATTTGCAACCAACAGACATTAATTAAAATCTCAGAATTATCAAGAAATCCTAACACCTATTAAATCTTGAGTGGTTAGCACATCATTATGACCTAACCCTAGATCTCATAATTCAAGTTTAGCCACTCATGATGCAAAGAACGAAACACATAATTAAATTCATAATTAAGGCAATTAACTTACAAAGATGAATAATAATTAGTGAATCATAGATTAGATCACAAAGGAAAATCCCCAAAATAGTTGTATTGTTCGAATCCAAAAAGATAGCGAAAGGAATATCGAATAATAATCTCCAAGATTTAAAGTATCGAACTATCTTTAGAATAATGATGATGATGAATGAACGCCTCCAGAAAACCCTAAAACAAAGCTTTAAACAGTTTAACCTAAATAAGGAAATAAAAATAAAGTTGCAGCTTATTCTCAGAATAGACGACGACATCTGTGATAGCTTATCAGGAGTCTGACGGCTTATCACGGATATCGTCAGCTCCTCTGCACTTTTGGCTTCTGCTGTCTAAGGATAATAATGATGTTGATGCTTTATCACCAACCTGACGGCTTATCATGAATGTCATCACAAAAATTTCTTCAACTCCCATTCTCTATTTAAGGATGACGACATTCATGATGGCGTATCACACTTTTGACGTCATATCACTGGATGTCGTCACAGGCTTCAACTCATGCTTAAGTCTAACGACAACTATGATAGCCTATCACAGGGCTGATGACTTATCACAGATGTTGTCAGCCACACTTCTTTTTAGATTCTTCCAGATTTCAACTTCTTTGCTTCCATTCTTGTTAATTCTCTATCCCATCAGCTTAAACTGTAAATTCAGACATAAACAAATCAAAAATGACAAAAGTTGCTTAAGACTTTGCAATTATTCTTGGTTAAAGGTCTTAAATATGTTAGAAATTGCTCACACATCAACACCCTCAACTTAAAACAATTGCTTGTCCTCAAGCAAATCAACCCAACTAAGAGAATACATAGCACATTCAGTAGCTAACATAGTTACCACATCCAAGGTCAATCAAATTAAAACAACTATGTATGTCATTGAAGAACAATAATGTAATACAAAGGACTTAAGCAATGGCATCAATCTTAGCCACAGCAACCATTCCTATACCAATGTTGCACTATATAAACAAGCAAGTAGCTAACAGCAATACCATTATGCCCTCACAACAAATAAATCCCCCTCCTCGCATATAATAAATCAAAAATATAAATGTGAGTATCATCAAAAGACTCTCACTCTCAAAATAAAGTTCCAATCAGTGTATGCCAAGTACCATAGGCTTGCCCTTATTTTCATTACCAAGAACTTCAGATAGGCCACCTAGGATCACTATAGGACTTCTTTTAGAATTATAATATAGGCTTGGGCTGGTATGATATTCAAGGATATTTAGAGTGACTATGACTCCTTCACAGTACACTACTCTCTTAGGGTTCACTTATTAACCTCTTTTACGTTTTCTTTTCTATTGATCACACATATTCAAGTTGGGTGCCTCTCTCTTTTTTTTTAGAATAGTACCCAACTTTTATTATTTTTCCTTTATTTTATCCTTCTTCATACTCATGTTACACCATGCACCTCTATGATTGCCACCCTCAACTTAGGTTGTTTGGCTAGGTCAAGGTACACAGTGTCCAATGAGGACCAGGGCCAAAACAGGTTCATTATTGTATAAATAGGAAGGTAAAGGTGTCATAAGAAAGAAATAGGCTAATTAGGCTTAAAAAGGATCAAGGGATATGATGCAATAGGGAAATCTATTTAGGCTAAAAGTGGGTTAATCAATAAAATGGCCTATGATCCTTTCCTAACCTTTATCCTTTAACCATGGTAAGACTAACCAGGCAAGTTTTGGCTTTAGCATATAGAGGGAATTAAGTAGTTTCTCACACACACAAGTATATCGCAGGCCACCACTTATCTAGTTCATGCAATTGTTCAGCAATGATCATCAAGCAGCTAGAACTAATGCCACAACAAGATTCACAATGGTCACAAGTAAATGTAATTCACACAGTCTTTGCAAACAAAACATTGGAAAAGTGTTTAAAACTCAATCAAAAACATGTCAACTGCTTTCTGTACTTGTATTTCTCTTAGTTACCGTAAAATATATTACAACAATAGACTACCCTACACCCTCAACTCAAAATCAAAGCAAAACTAAACTAAGGGTTAGAGTATACCTGGAATGGATCAATCTTGGGGGTCATGGGTTGCCTCCCATGCAGCGCCTAATTTAACGTCACGGCACAACTCAGGTATCTCTATTACTTTAGACTTCATCGAGACAGATAATGGTGATACTTTTCACTAATTCTTTCAGGCCACTGTAAAGCTTGGCACGTTGACCATTTACCTTGAAGGTACTACCGTCTTTATTTTTTAGTTCCACTACTCCAGATGAGTGGACTTGACTAACTTTAAAAGGGCCTGACCACTTAGATTTCAGCTTACCTAGGAACAATTTGTGTCTGGAATTAAACAGAAGCACCAAGTCACCCTTTTGGAATTCTCGTTTCTCTATTCTCCAAACATGGTACTTTTTTATCTTTTCTTTATATAGATATGCTCGTTCATATGCCTTGAGATGGAATTTGTCCATCTCATTCAATTGCCCCAGTCTCAGCTCTACTGCTTCCTTCCAATTCAGATTCAACCTTTTGAGTACCCATAAGGCCTTTTCTCCAGCTCTATTGGTAGGTGGCAAGCTTTTCCATAGACCATCTAAAATGGTGACATGATAATGGGTGTCTTGAAAGAAGTCTGATATGCCCACAAGGCATCATCGAGCTTTCAAGACCAATCTTTCCAGCTAGCATTCACCGTTTTGGCTAGGATGGCTTTAATCTCACAATTTTGATACCTCCACTTGCCTACTGGTTTGTGGGTAGTATGGAGTAGCTACTCTATCCTATTTCACCCCATATTTTGCCAAAGCTGCTCGAAACATTTTGTTGAAAAATAAGATCCTCCATCACTTATGATAGTATGTGGTACTCCAAAGGGAGAGAAGATGTTCTTCTTGAGAAAAGCAACAACCCTCTTCCCTTCATCATCAGACAAGGCCACATTTTTAACCCATTTTGAGATGTAGTCAACAACAACTAAATTATACCTCATCCCGTACGAGCTCACAAAAGGACCCATGAAATCAATGCCCCAAACATCAAATAATTCCACTTCAAGAATCTTAGTCAATGGCATCTCATGTCTTTTAGAGATTGACCCCTGCTCTAGCATTGGTCATATTTTGGCACAAACTCGTAGGCATCCTCGAATAATGTGGCCAGTAATAGCCACTCTGCAATACCTTCCTAGTCGTTTGGTAACCTGCGTGGTGACCCCCAACTGGAGAAGCATGACATGCTTCCAATATGCACAATATATCCACTTCCAGCATGTATCTCCTTCTAATATTATCTGCACATTGCTTAAAAAGATACGGCTCATCCCAGAAGTAATGCATCACATCATGCAAGAACTTCTTCCTTTGATGGAAAGAAAGGTTTTCTGGGATAACCTTACTTATAATATAATTTGTATAATCCGCATACCAAGGCAATTTTTCCATAGCAGCAGCCAGGATCTCCTCATTAGGGAATGCATCATTTATCTTCATTTCATCACTACTTTCCTGTTTACCTTCCATTCTAGACAGATGGTCTGCAACCTGGTTTTCATTACCTTTCCTATCCTTGACCTCAAAGTCAAATTCTTGCAGCAGAAATACCCATCTAATCAGCCTTGGTTTAGCATCCTTCTTAGCCATCAAATACCCCAAGGCAGCATGGTCGGTGTGGACCACTACTTTGGTCCCAAGCAGATAAGCTCTAAACTTCTTGAAAGCAAATACTATAGCCAGAAGTTCCTGTTTGGTGACGGTGTAATTCTTTTGCGCAACATTTAGTGCTTTGCTGGCGTAATATATCGGATGAAATAGTTTGTCCCTCTTTTGCCCCAATATCGCTCCAAGGGAAACACAACTTACATCATACATGATCTCAAATGTATTTGCCCAGTCAAGTGCAATAACAATAGGGGCCTCAATTAGCTTCTTTTTAAGGCATTCAAATGCCTTCAAGAACTCGTCATCAAAGTAAAATTTCACCTCCTTCTCAAGAAGTTTGCAAAGTGGATTTGCAATCTTTGAGAAGTCTTTTATAAATCTTCGATAAAAACCAGCATGTCTAAGAAAACTATGCACTCCTTTCACAGAAATAGGAGGTGGTAGTTTCTTAATAACTTCCACCTTTGCTCGATTAACTTCTATCCCCTTTTTGGAAATTTTGTGGCCGAGAACGATTCCCTCCTTGACCATGAAATGGTATTTTTTCCAGTTAAGCACTAAATTAAATTCAACACATCTTTGTACGGCTACATTCAGATTTGCCAAACATATCTCAAATAAATCACCCACCACAGAGAAATCATCCATGAATACCTCTATGGTGTCCTCCACCATGTCAGAAAAGATAGATATCATACACCGTTGAAAAGTGGTGGGTGCATTACATAACCCAAATGGCATCCTTTTAAATGTAAAGGTGCCATATGGGCATGTGAACATCATCTTCTCCTGATCTTTAGGAGAAATACATATTTGGTTGTATCCAAAATAACCATCCAAAAAGCAATACCACCCCCTGCCAGCTAATCGATCAAGAATTTGGTCCATAAAGGGCATCGAAAAGTGATCTTTCAGAGTCCAAAAATTTAGCCTGTAGTAGTCCATGCAAACTCTCTTCCCAGTTACAGGCCTGAGTGGAATCAACTTATTCTTTTCATTAGCAACCACCGTCATACCCCTTTTTTTGGGTACGCATTGAACTGGGCTCACCCACTCGCTGTAAAAAATAGGGTAAACCACTCTTGCGTCCAATGACTTAATAATCTACTTCTTAACCACCTCTTGCATTGGTGGATTAAGACGGTGTTGATGCTCTATGGTTGGAATACAATCCTTCTCAAGCTGAATTTTATGCGTGCAGATGCTCGGGGGAATGCTAATAATATCTGCGATGGTCCACCCTATAGCTCTCTTGTGCCTCTGAAGTACTGAAATAAGTGTATTCACCTATTGTTCACCCAAATCAGCTGCAATAATAATAGGTAGCGTGTTCACATTACCCAAAAACATGTACCATAAGTGCCCAGGCAATTTCTTCAATTCCAACACTGGAGAATCCTCAATAGATGGCTTGGCTGGTGGCGTTGGTCGATTATCCAGGTCAAGATCTAGCTTTTTAGGAGCATAAGGATATGAACCCATGCCTGTCAAGGCATAAACGGTCTCTTCATACTCCCCAATGCCTTCACTATTATAATTCATCATGACAGCGGCTAAAGGTTTGATAACAAGTTGCTCAACTATGGGAACCTCCTATTCGTCCTCATAATACACATCAACAACTGAGAACACACTCATTTCTTCATGCTTCTTCATTGATTTTCCCACATCAAACTGTACCACTTCATTGTTTATCCTGAATAAGAGCTCATTCGCTCTCAAATCAATCAGCACACTTTTGGTTACGAGAAAAGGTCGATCCAAGATTATGGGCACCTCAAAGTCTACCTCACAATCCAGAATAACGAAGTCTGTAGGGAATATAAAGTTGTACACCTTCACCAACACATCATATAGAATGCCAACAGGTTGATTTACTGACCTATCCACCATCACGAGTCTCATGTTGGTGGGTGTGGGATTTCTCAGACCCAACTTTCTATAAATAGTCAGTGGCATCAAATTAATGCTTGCTCGCAGATCACATAGTGCTTTGGTGAATTCCATAGTCCAATTGTGCAGGGAATAGTGACTGCACTTGGGTCTGGCTTCTTCTGTACTAAGGTCCTTGTAGAAATAGCGCTACAAAGGTGGAGATATGCCTCCAATTGATAGCTCACCGCTCGTTTCTTAGTCACAAAGTCCTTCATGAATTTCGCATATCCTGGCATTTGCTCAAGTTCTTTATCCAGAGGTACATTTATTGTCAATTGCTTAAGCATCGCCATGAACTTTTTGAATTTTGCATCATCAGAATTTTTCTTCTATCGTTGAGGAAAGAGAGGTGGTGGTCTTGGGATAGATTTCAACAACACTTTATCTTTCTTCTCTTTTTCTTTCTCTGAAGCATCTAGAACTATCTAGCTTCTCAGACTCCACTGGTTTGCTTTCTTCGAATTCATCAACAACCTCCTTACCATCTACAGATTTACCCATAGAAGGACCAGGTAAGATCTTACCACTCCTAGTGGTAATCCCCATACATAAGCTATCATTCTGCGGATTCTAAACTATATCACTAGGTAAAGTACCACTTTTTCTCTGGTTTAGGGTTGCGGAAAGTTGGCTCATCTGCTGCTCCAACTGCTTGATAGAAGTGGAGTGTGAACTAACCAACTGACTCAGGGTAGAGAATTCAATCTTCATAGTGGTTACCCCTGAGTTGATAGCCTAAACTCCCTTCACCAATTTTTTCATCATGTCCTCCGTGGACATCTTGCCAGATCTAGTTGGTGCAACATCCCAACTTCTAGGAGGAACATACAAACCACTTCTATCGTTATTGGCTATTGCCTCCTCATCTGCATCAATAGCAACAGTGCACTAAGATTCTAAAACCTTAACCTTTTCAGTCTTTCCTGACAGTAAGTGCTTGGTCAGTAAGTCCACCTGAGTCTTTAAGTGGGCTATGTCTTGGTCTCGCTCCTCATCCCTTCTGTGTTGCTCCGCAGTCATACCACCATAAATAGTTGGGCTAGCTACCACAGAATCCCCGGTATGCCAAGCCCAACTCTGTTTAGTCATTCTATGCAGCATGTCTGAAGCATTTTCAAAATAAAGGTCAATGAACGAACCACCTGCAGCATTATCTACAATTGGATTTGACACAGAGTTAAAAACTCTGTACAAATTCTCTATCATGTGTAAGTTCGCCATGTTTTGGTTCGAACATTGTTCCATATTCTTCTTGAATCTCTCCTAAGTTTCATGCAATACTTCAGTCGGGAGCTGCCTGAAGTTACTGATTTTGTCCCTTAACTGTACCTTTCTGAGGGTGGAAATAACCATTCTAGGAATGCCTCTTTCAACTCTCTCCAGTTGGTTATAGAATTGGGCTCTAGCTTATTTAACCACATTATTGCCACCCCAGCCATAGACAATGGATACAATCTCAACCAAATCGCATTCTGGCTCACTCCCAGATTATCAAAAGATTTGCAAATGATGATAAAGTTCACCAAGTGCATGTTCGGATCATCACCAGGCAGGCCTCCAAACAACCCATTCAAATTCAGGAGTTGGATCATGGTACTTGTTATGCTAAATTTTACACCAGGTGCCAATGGTGGAGGAATGATAGCACCTGTTGCACCTGCTCCATCCATTCCTTTGTCATCACCATCAACCTCATAATGGATAGGCTATTGACCATACCTTTCTCTGACTAGACAGATTTTTTTTAAATTTTGCTGCACTGGTGCAGCAATTTGCTCAGCTCGCCTTGGGTTTTGAGGATTCAGAAATTCCTCATCACCTAAGTCTTCATCATTAGGTTTCGGATGACGTACTTGTTGACCCTGGTTCTGTACGTTCACCAGAGCCCTGGCCAAGACTGTCAGTCTATCAGACTCTTACTGTTAAGACATTCTCCCTATCAGCTAAGGTTCCAGATTAATTGGTAATAACGGTTCTCCAATAATTCTTGTTTTTGGAATAAACAAGAAGGAACCTGTAATAAAAAAAACAACAAGTAAACATAAATCTAGGAAACCTAACTAATAGTCAATTAGCGCACACAACTTTCAGTTTAAAATCGTATTCTCCGGCAGCGGTGCCATTTTTTATAACGTTCAAACTACACTCTTGAATGGGTGTAAGCGATCGTTGTCAATATAAAACCCAACTAGGTTGGGGTCAAATCCCACAGGGAATATGGTGTAAACTCAAGTCGTTTGCGATTTAATTCACTGATAGTTTAACGTTTCTTGAAATAGGGGTTGAAGTTTCACAAATAATTGTTTATCACTTTAATTTTGATGTTTGTAATCAAGATTTTATGAAATAACCAAAATTATGTTCACTAGGGATTACGGTACGTGACAGATACTAAAGGTGACTCAAGATTCTCACGGTGGTTAGGATATCAAGCTATCTTTATCGATGATATGCTCAAATATCTCTAAACCTATTTAAGTGTCTAATTTCCTAATCCTCTCAGACTTAGGAAATCGCTATTCACTGCCCAGATTTTACCTCAGGTTAATCAACCTTGTTATAGCGCTGAATATTAAATGAAGTATTTCCGAGTCCCTGTTGATAATTCACTTCCTACTGTATATGATTTCTTTCTCAAGCAAATCAAAGTAGGTGTGTCTACTTTTTGCAACCAACAGACGTTATTTAAAATCTCAGACTTATCAAGAAATCCTAATACCTATTAAATCTTGAGTGTTTAGCACATCATCATGACCTAACCCTAGATCCCATAATTCAGGTTAACGGAGTTTAGCCACTCATGATGCAAAGAATAAAACACATAATTGAATTCATAATTGAGAAGATTAACTTACAGAGATGAATAATAATTAGTGAATCGTAGATTAGATCACAAAGGAAAATCCCCAAAATAGTTGCATTGTTCGAATCCAAAAAGATAGAGAAAGGAATATCAAAAAATATTCTCCAAGACTCAAAGTATCGAACTCTCTTTAAAATAATGATGATGATGAATGAACGCCTCCAAAAAAACCTAAAACAAAGCTTTAAATAGTTCAACCTAAATAAGGAAATAAAATTAAAGTTGCATCTTTTTCTCAGAATAGACGATGACATCCGTGACAGCTTATCAGGAGTCTGACGGCTTATCACGGATGTCGTCAACTCCTCTGCACTTTTAGCTTCTGCTTTCTAAGGTTGACGATGATGTTGATGCCTTATCACCAACCTGGCGGCTTATCACAAACATCGTCACAAAAATGTCTTCAACTCCCATTCTCTATTTAAGGATGACGACATTCATAATAGCGTATCACACTTTTGACGTCATATCACCATATGCCATCATAGGATTTAACTCATGCTTAAGTCTGACGATAATTTTGATAGCCTTTCACAGGACTGACAACTTATCACAGATGTCGTCAGCCACACTTCTCTTCAGATTTCTCCAGATTTCAACTTCTTTGCTTCTATTCTTGTTGGTTCTCTATCCCATCAGCTTAAACTGTAAAATTAGACATAAACAAATCAAAAACCACAAAAGTTGCTTAAGAATTCGCAATTATTCTTGGTTAAAGTCTTAAATGTGTTAGAAATTGCTCATACATCAGTTATTACACCATAATAGATTTTCAAACAATTAGTAGCCTTCAAGAGTGGCTACACTTCCAACATTATAATACACATCAATATGTTCATAAGTGACAGGACCCAAACTAGGGCCTCGTCATGTTGGGTGCCTCAATCTCAACCGGGATAGGAGACCAACCCCAATACCCAACAATAGCCACCCTACACCCAATGTTGGATAAATTTTGAATATATATATATATAACATAACAAAATGGAACAATCATAAATCAAATATAGTAAACCGATATCAACCCTAATACCAATACAAATGCCAAGGCCAACACCATTGTCGACACCACCCGTACCAACTCATCGTAGTCTCACAAAGCCTCTATCCAAAATCAAAACAACATTTGGTCGGGACATGCCTCCGACCATAGCCAAAAACCAAAGTCTAAGAAATAACAAAAGTATGTAGAGAAGTCCATAACATGAAATGGAGCCTTTCGGAGTATGGAAGCTCATCACTTCAATCTGACATAAAGTTGTCCCTGAATCTAATCACTGGGCAGGAGGAGGATTATAGCCAGTTCCTACATCGGGTGGGGATACAAGGCTTGAAGATGGGTTAGCGAGTGAACTCTAGCATATACTCAAGAGTAAGGATAAAATATTTCCAATATTTAAAACCTAAGGATAAAATATTTCCAATATTTAAAACCAAGTAAATAACCATATGTGATAACAATATATCAAAAACACAAGGACAATAAGAGAACAACAATAATATAAAAGCAACACCACACACGGCTTTTAATAGATCAAAAGAGAACAACAACAAGATCATAATAAAAGTAAGATAGCTAGCTTGATATACAATATCTCAACATTTAAAAACCCTAATATATATCAAATAGAAGGACCCTAAGACCAAGAGATATCAACCCTCGGCATAAACTTAGTTTTCCTTTATGTTGAAAATTAATCTTTTTTAAAGTGACCCCATACCCAATCTCCCAGTTTAAGAACAATCTTTCTCCTCCCCTTGTTGGCCCTCTTAGTAACTTTTTCATTTCTCTTCTCAAGTCGTAACCTCACCTTCTCGTGCTACTTCTTCATGGCTTCAGCCCTTTTGCTTCCATCTAGGCTTATCATAAGATCACTAGACAAAGGGGTTAGATCTAAAGGGGTAAGGGGGTTTAGGTCATATACATACTCAAAGGGAGGCATACCCATACTTAAATGGATTACACGATTGTAAGAAGATTCAACTAGGGGTAGGTGATCCTCCCAAGAAGTCATATTACCTTTAACCTGGATCATAGCATAGAACCCAAGGTCCTATTTACCACTTCTAATTTGCCATCGATTTGTGGGTGGCAAGAGGTTATGAATAGCAACTTTGTACAAAACCTACCCTACGTCAACTTCCAAAAGTGACTAAGGAACTTAAGAGACCCTATCACTCACAATGGTCTACAGGATGCCATGAAACTTAACAACATGTTTAACAAACAACGAGGCTACACTAGATGTATCCTCACTTTTAGAACATGGAATGAAATATGCCATCTTAGAGAACCAATCAACCACAACAAAAATACCATCCCTACCTTTTCTTTTCCTTGGCAGCCCCAAAACAAAATCCATAGATATATATACCAAAGACGTAAAAGAGTTGGAAGCGGGGTATACAACCTTTAAGAGAGGAGGCATGATTTGGCACTCCTACAATCCATACATTGTCCATAAATCTTAGCAACATCTTTGCTTATCTTAGGAGAATAGAATTGTTCCTCCAAGGTTTTGAGGGTATTATCAACCCCAAAGTGCCAAATTAGGCCAACATCATGTGCCCAATTAGGCCACCATCATGTGCCTCTCTCACTAATAACTCTCTCAAAGAACTAGAGGGCATACACAACTGCCTTTTTTTAAATAAGTAGCCATCAAACTTGGAATAAGGAGTTGATCCCCCATCCATGAGCCATTTCTCTATACCCAATTCTTTATATTCCCTAAACATAGGAGCAAAGTGAGTGTCCTCGGGATACAATGATTTGAGGCTCTCAAATCCCAAGGTAGAAACAAGTACATGTTTCCTAGATAATGCATCGGCAACCACATTTTCCTCACCTCTTTGTATTAAATGACATAAAGCAAGGTTTTTAAGAATTCAATCCATTTAGTATGACATTTGTTGAGATTATCTTGGGCCCTAAGATATTTCAAGGATTCACGGTCCATTCGGATCACGGTCCATTCGAATCACAAACTCTTTGGGCCACAAGTAGTGTTGCCAATTACCCAAAGCTCTAATCAAGGCGTATAACTCTAGATCATAAGTGGGATAATTTAGAGTCGCACCCTTGATCTTATCACTAAAGTAGCCAATAGGTTTAAGGTCTTGCATCAATACGGCACCTATACATACTTTACTAGCATCAAATTCAACTTCAAACATTTTATCAAAGTTGGGTAATTATAACAAAGGGGCAGAAATGAGCATAGCTTTCAAGGTTTAAAAGGCCTTAGCTTGTTCATCACTCCACTTGAATGGTTCATCTTTTTGAATGACCTCCGTCAAGGGGTGATAGCCTAAAGACTATCAAACACACGAAAATGACACTAAGATGTAAAAATCAGCAAGCACACAAAGAGAAAAACAACACACTTGAAGGAGATGAAGAAGAATAATTGCATAAATGTAAAGATAGTAAAGAGACCCTTACTTCCACTATGTGATTAATAAAAGGAGATGTATCAAATCTCCAATCACACCTCACTAATGGAAGCTCAAACCACTCACTTAGGTGACCCAAAGGACTCACACTTCCTCAAGCACACCTTTTTTGCCAAATAACCCAATACAAGTGAAAAAATAATTCCAAATGTATTCAAGCTTTGAGTTTCAGTTTTCCTCTCATAAAGAGAAGGAGAAGACTACAATCTAATGCTAATATTACAATATAAAAAGTTACTCAATTCATTATGTCAAAACTAAGGAAAATAAGAGCTAAGGTGTCTATTTATGCTATTACAAATAATGATAAAAATACCCTTAACGATGGGTTCTCCTTTGGAGTGTAAAAAGAGGTCATTAAAATACAAGAATGGCCTTAATGAACCCCCAAATAGAGATGGCATTGGAGTGTATTTCAAAGCGCCTCTTCACACTTTAGCATATATACTCGAATAGGTGAACTCATGACACAATCACAAGCTTTCAACTTTATAAACATTGCTTGAAGACCTTGTAACTCTTTGGCTTGACTCCTTGTGAAAGGTTTTGTGCTCTTGGTGATTCTCATTCTTGTATCATCCTCTCTATCTTGAAGGGAATTTTCATCAAATTCATACCTTGAAAAAACAAAGAGAGGAAAAAACAAACACACATTCCTCAAGGAAGCAGGGTTAACATTAGTTCCACAAGTTATCATCACTCTAAGGTGGTTCACACTTAACATACATCTATGTATCCTTGGTATTTGGCATGAAAAGCTTCGCATAAAGGATACAAATGAAGTGAATGGAATCAACATCAAAAGCTAATGAGCATGAACTTAAACCACACCTCCCACTTCTCAAAGGTATTCTGGGGTCAAAGGGAAGTAGTAAGTAAGGGTCTACGTCGAGGTTAGCCATTCCTTTTACTAGACAATCATATTCACAATTACCAAAAACAATCACCCTTAAGAGAAAGTTATCATTCAAGACTAAAGGGTTGTGGTCTAAAAATCCCCTACTAGGAACAAGCACACTTTTATTCACAAGTTTGCCAAACAAATAATCATCATGAACAAGACTAGTGGAATGGCTTTTATCAAACCAGTTCAAGGGGTCAAGTTTCATATCATGATCAATATTACAAGAATAAGCACCAACTTGAAGGCTTTCAATTCCACAATTCACATATTCAAGTAGTGGACTATACGTAGGAGCACATTGATCATGGTACAAATTAAGAGAGCTATTAAGAGGAGAAGCATGTACCCCTATGTCACGCAAACCTGAGACCAACACACTAGAGGGAACATCACAATATTTCAAGCTCAAAGAAGGGTAATGAGTAGCTTTAAGAGTAAGTTGATCAATGTTCATAACAAAAGAGCTACTAAGGAAAAGTGTATGCACTTGTAAACCTGAAAATACTTCATAAGACACTAAATCACACCATTTTTAATTCAAGGAAGTGTAGAGAGTAGTGAAGTCACCTAGGGTAAGGCTTGGGCAGTCTACTTTTTTGGCACTCTTGTCAAAGGAGTCTCTAGTTCATTTCTCATGCTTTCATGTAGAACTCCTTTTAGATCCTTTTTGATTATCATTTCATCTAGTACCTACACATAAGAAGAATTAAAGCTAGGCAAAATGCTAGCTTTTGGGTTAGGAAGTGACAAAGGTTCTTTGTGGACAAGATCAACAATCAAGCAATTTTTTTTCTTTTCTACTTCACTACCCGCGGTTTCTCTTTCCCTTTCTTTTTTTCTTCACATTTTTCTTTTACCTCAATATCAAGCTTCTCTCCATCTTGAAAATTGACCTCATCACCCTTGAATTCTACCACCATCTCTTCTCATAGTTGTATGGGGTGATTTTGGTTTGGTGGATCTTAGAGAAGAGGCATTGGATTACATTGGTGATGTATTTGGATTTGTGGCATGGGATTTTATGGAGTGTGGTGTCCTTGGTATAGTGGATTTGTGACTTGGTGGTTTGAATTTTGTGGAGGCTTTGGTGGATATAATCTATCAACCCTCGCTTTCATTATAATCACTCTACCTGTCAAGGATGCCATTTCACTCCTCATAGAATTTATATCACCCATTATAGCATCATGATTATCCACTATTTTTTAGGAAAAGGCCTCAAGCCGAGCCATCAAGGCTCCAATAGCATCATTTCCCAAAGGTTGGAATGAACAACGCTAGGATTCCATGGTAAAAAGTACCTAATAAGAAGCAAAAAACAGCAAAGAGAAAACCTACAAAACGAACAAACAAGTTAGTTCAAGAAGGCCTCACCACACTCTTACTTAGTTCAAGAAGGCCTCACCACACTCTCACTCAACCTCACCTCACACTTGGCTTCACAAGTGTTGAATAATTGGCAATACTTGGTAAGTTACCTGAGTGGTAAGAAGCTTTGATACGGAATCGATCTTTGTTTGAAATGACTCAAATAAAGTGATGCACGAACTTGATCCAACAAAACACTACGAATTAAAATGAAAAAAGGCACAAAAATCGAAGACACGAAACAAAAAACTCTAATCTAATTACCAAACTAGTAGGTACTTACTAGCTTACTAATTAGTGATATAACCAACAAAATTTAAACTAGAATCAACAATTAGAGACTAGGAAATCTAAATTTGAACGCAATTTGGTTGGTCACCAAAGTGATGATGTGGCAGCTTGTGGTTGGACGTGACTTTCAAAATTTTCAATTCCCAAATTCTTTTCTCGGCCAAACAGCACTTAAGGAGAAGAAGGATTTCGCTTTTGAGAGGGAAATATGCAAGTTTGGAGCCTTTTTGAGCTTCAATTTGAATTTGAAATGGATTGGTCCCCCCTTGTACTACAATTGTACTTGCCTTTGTACTTGATTATTCCTTCCTTTTTGATGTTTTCTTTCTTTTGGATGACTAGGAAGGTGCTCGGAAATTTCCTTAAACAAGTACTACACTCTCTTTCCTCCCTTTTAAGATCAAACAACCTCTTTGAATATTCTTCTTCAACAATCTACAAAGATGAAGAAGAACAACATGAATATTCAAGAGTTGACCACAAGGCAAATGAACCCTAAATTCAATTTTTCTTTTGGATCTAGGTTTCCTTTGCTAAGACAAGCTTAAATATCAACAAACCAGCCACAAAACGTCACAAATACCACAATCCACACGAAATCCACCCACAAAAATCTTCAAACACGTTTTCAACAATGGTGGAATGCATAAACACAACCGGATCTTGCTCAAAACTTAGATCTAGACTCCCTATGTGCTATAGAGACAGGATCTAGCACTATAAACCTTCAAAACACATTAAAAACTTGTAGATATAACTTGGAAATTTCGTATGTACAACAAACACACAAGACAACATTTTTTTTTGTATTTTTGGATTCTTGACTCTTTTTTTTGGTTGAGATTTTCTTAATAAGAACACTAAAACCAAGAATTAGAGATATAGGAACACCCCTAAACAAGGATTTGATACCAAATTATAGCCTAAATACTATCAAACACACGAAAATGAAACTAAGATGAAAAATCAGCAAGCACACAAAGAGAAAAACAAGACACTAGAAGGAGATGAAGAAGAAGAATTGCATAAATGTAAAGATAGTAGAGAGACCCTTACTTCCACTATGTGATAAACAAAAGGAGATGTATCAAATCTCCAATCACACCTCACTAATGGAAGCTCAAACCACTCACTTAGGTGACCCAAAGGACTCACACTTCCTCAAGTACATCTTTCTTGCCAAATAACCTAATACAAGTGAAAAACCAATTCCAAATGTATTCAAGGTCCAAGTTTCGGTTTTTCTCTCTTAAGGAGAAGGATAAGACTACAATCTAACACTAAGATTATAATCTAAAAATTCACTCAATTCATTATGCCAAAACTAAGGAAAATAAGAGCTAAGGTGTCTATTTATACTATTACAAACAATGACAAAAATACCCTTAATGAAGGGTGCTCCTTTGAAGTGTAAAAAGAGATCATTAAAAGACAAGAATGCCCTTAATGAACCCCCAAATAGAGATAGCTTTGGAGTGCATTTCAAAGATCCTCTTCACACTTTAGCATATATACTACAATTGGTGAACTCATGACACAATCACAAGTTTCCAACTTCATAAACATTGCTTGAAGACCATGTAACTCTTTGGCTTGACTCCTTGTGAAAGGTCTTGTGCTATTGGTTATTCTCATGCTTGTATCAAGCAGGCAGCAATGGTGCTAAATCCTTTGACAAACCATATATAAAAACTAGCCAACACATAGAATCTTCGAACTTCACCAATGGATTGTGGGGGTGGCCAATTTTTAATAGTGTCTATCTTGGATTGATCCACTTCGATCCCTCTTGAACTTACAAGAAATCCCAAGAAAACAACTTCATCAACACCAACAGAACACCTCTTAAGATTAGCATACAATTTCTCCTTTCGAAGGACATCAAAGACACTTTGCAAAAGCAATACATGTTTGGCTAAGGACTTGCTATAGACCAACAACAACAACAAACCCAGTATATTCCCACATAGTGGGGTCTGAGAGGATAAAATATACGCAGTCTATACCACTACCCCCGAAAGAGTAGAGAGGTTTTTTCTGATAGACCCCTGGCTCAAGACAAAAGATCGTAGACCAAAAGACAAAATACACAAGTCATTAACCAAATGAAAGTGCTAAGAGCATTAGTTAGGCCAAATAGCATGACCATCCATTCATAGAGACCAAATTTGATCTTGAAGGTGGTCTTCCACTCATCACTGGTTGCATTCTAATTTGGTGATAGCCACTCCTAAGATCAATCTTGGAAAACACACAAGAACATTCAAATCATCAAGCATATCATCCAATTTAGGAAAGAGATGGTGATACTTTATCATGATTTTGTTGATGGATCAATAGTCCACACACATACTTTATGTTACATCTTTCTTTGGCACTAATAACACTAGAACCGCACATAGACTCATGCTTTCTTTGATGTTCCTTTGTTGAGGAGTTCCTCAACTTGCCATTGAAGCTCTTTGGTGTCCATAGGGTTACTTCGGTAGGCCAATTTGTTTGGCAATTATGAGCTCAGTACGAAGTTAATTTGGTGTTTAATGCACCAAAGTGGGGGTAAACTTTGCTAAAGTTCTTTGGGAAAACATCCTTAAAATCCTACAAAATAAGAGAAATAGAATGGGGAATAGAAGAATTAGAGGGGTTAGTGTTAAAATCATGGCCTAAGAGAAGCATAGGGGTATTGTTATCATGTTCCAAGAAGAGATCCTTATTTCTAGCCAACATCACCATACTATCCTTCCCCTTTGAAGTTGAGACCACCTCAGTTTTCTCTCCTTTTCTACTCTCGGGTTCCCTCTACTTTTTAGTCTTCTTACCTTTCTCCTTCAACTCCCTTATTTATTGACGCACTTCGTTCACTTGAGATGGTGAGAGAGGGTAAAGTGTGAACTTGTGGCCATTTAACTCAATAGAGTACTGGTTGGTTCTCCCATCATGCTTGGTTGACCTATCATATTGCCAAGGTCTACCCAATAATAAGTGATATGCGTGCATCGGGATCACATCAAAAAGTACTTCATCGTGGTAGTTTCCCACCTTGAATCAAATAATACATTGCCTTGTGACTTTTAATTCTCCACACTTATTCAACCATTGGAGCTTGAAGCGATTAGCATATGGAGTAGTGGGTTGTTTCAAGAAATCGACCATAGTGGCACTAGCAACATTGGCACAACTCCTACTATCAATCGCCATGGTGCACACACCTCCTTTGACAAGGCACTTAGTATGGAATAGATTCTCCCTTTGACTAGGATCATCTAAAGCCTTACTAACCATGACTTATCTCACCATAAAGTTTGGAATTAGGCACTCACCCTCTTGTGGCTAAGTATCTTCTCCATCCTCTTTTTCATGTTTTTCACTCTCAAGTTGCTCTCCATCTTGAGGCTCGGCCTCATTCTCTTCAGTTTCAATGTTCACATCTTCTCCAAGTTAGTATAACTTTTCTTCCCTAAGGATCACATTCTGTCGGTTTGGACATTCATTGGCTTTATATCCCCACTCTTGATACTTGAAACCTTAGAACCCCTTAGGATTAGAAGTAGGATAATTGTTACCTTCTTTTCTCAGAAGATATTCTTGGATGTCCTTGGTCTCTAGTTGCCTTTCATTGGAGGGTTGGTCTTTGCCCTTGTGCCAACCTAAGGAAGGTTGAGCCACTTCCTTGTTCCTAGGGCAACCCGATGGTGTTTATCCCCTTTCCTTGTAAGTCGATCTTTCTTTGAGCTCTCTTTTAATCTCTAGTGCCGCTTGGAAGATACCATCAATACCATCAAACTTATGAAGAGTCAAGTGAGTAAAGATGTCCTTGTTCAATCCAACCTTGAAATGGATGATATCATGACCTATGTGTCCCCCTAGGTGATCAATCTTCAATATCAATTGTTGTAACTCATCGTAGTAAACCATGACATCTTGTTACCTTGCCTCAAATTATAAAACTTGTCAACGAGCTCATGTCTATATCTATTGGGTAGATACCTTTGTCTCACAAGGGACCTCAATCTAAACCAAGGCGTAGGTTTCCCATGAATCAATTCATTCCTAAACCTCTTAATATTTTCCCACCAAGTGTTAGTATACCCCTCAAAATGAGCCACGATATAGTAACTTTTCTTCTCTTCGGATAGATTATTAACTTGGAAGATCTTGTCATAAGATGACTCCCAATCAAGGTAGGCCTCGGGATCACTTTCACCCTTGAAGATAGGAAGACTCAACTTGATGGTACTGATACCCACATCCGTCTTTTGGTGGTGGCTTCCTTGTTGGTTCCATTGACCAACTCTTCTCCCATGCCCTCGGTATCCCCTTTGATCCATACAGCCTTCTCTTATCTCTTCTTTTCTTATATAAGAATCATCACAAGCTCCATACCCTTCATGTTCGTCTCTACCATATTCTTCTAAATGAATGGGTCAGTTTTGGTTTAGTGAAACTTGGTTTGGAGGAATTGGATTTAGTGGAGGTTGTGGCCTTTGATTGAGTGGATCTTGGAATGGTGGGTTCGGATTTAGTAGTGGTAATTGGCTACAAAGTCCTTCTTGTGGGACTTGAGGGGATTTTGAATGAAATGGTCTATTGATGTCTTGGTTTTAGGGTTAAGAAGTAGCTTGGCTTGTGGCATTTAATGGAGGTCTTGGTGGATTGAGCATTTGATGCAAGGTTTTTGGAGTAATGGTAGCGATAGTATTTTGATCATGTCCACTTGAAGAACTATGGAAGTTTTGAGGCATAGAAGGGTGGGAGTTCCTTTGACTCTCCACTTGTTCCAACCTCCCACTCATTGTTGACACTTTCTCTTTCAACGATGACACCCCCTTCATCAAAGTCATATCCGTTTGCATATTTTCCATGTTTTAGGTTATGGCCACAAGAGATGCCATAATAGTACTAAGTGTATTGTTATGAACAGTTTGTGAAGTGGATCCTTCCATTGCAATGTACCTAAAAGAATACCTACAAAACAACAAACAAATTAGTTCAAAATAGCCTCACCACACTCACATACTTTGATTCCTAACACTTAGCTCCTCAAGTGTTGTAAACCAGCTAGTAACCTGTGAGTAGTCGAGGGATGAGTTTAATCTTGTCCAGAATAGATTTTCGTTTGAAGACTCAAAGATATCTTGTTGGACTTGAACCAATAACTTACAATGAATCATAAAGATAAAATCACTAAAGGAATGTAGACATGAACAAATAGATTCAAGGATTAATTTACAACCTAGTAGGTTATTACTAACTTGTTAATTAGTACTAGGACCAACAAACTCAAATGAGGAACAATAAAAATTAAACCAAGAATCCAAATTTTGAGCTTAAAATTGATGATGTGTACAGTAAATGGTGACGTGGCAGCCTTGGATTGGTTGTGGTTTTTTAACAAGTTCTTATTTTTCCAACTTCAAGTCTTGATCACATTACAATTTTAGAATGGTGGAATTGGGATAAAAGAAGGGAAATACAAGTCTTGGAACCCTTTATCAAATTCAAAAGAACAAAGGCTTGACTTTCCTTGTACTTCTTCCTTAAAACATAGTCCTTAAATTGAAAAAAGTGGTTGTCAAGTCTTTGAGGGGTTGGATCAAGTCCTATCACTAACAAGTACTACACCTTTTATCTTTCACCTTATTAGATCTAACATTAACTTTATATTTAACAAGATATTAAAGGTGGCGAAGAACACCAAGAACAACAACAACTACTACACGTCCAACTCAAATCCACAACAACAATGTCAACAAACACACGGCCAAGCTTAGGTCCACAACAACAACATCAACAATTCAAGCTCAAACTTAGATCTAGACTCCTTTAGTGTTAGTAAAGAAGAGACTAACAATAGAAACACTAAAAACAAATAAAATACTTCTAGATCTAGTCTTGAAGTTTCGGCCAAGACACAGCAAGAACATAACTTCTCGGCCAAGATACAAACTCAAGAACACTACTCTTTGTGAGATCTTCTAGTAGCAAACCCAAGATTGATTTTGTTGAAACAAAACCAGCCTTGATCTTGATACCAAATGATAAAAATCAACAAATAACACAAGTACAACAAGAGGAAAATAACAATATAGAAGAAACACCACACACGGCTTTCACTAGATCAAAAGAAAACAACAACAAGATCACAATAAAAGTAAGATACCTAGCTTGACATACAATATCTCAACATCTAAGAACCCTAATATGTATCAAATACAATGATCCTAAGACCAAGAGATATCAACACCAAACTCTTATTTGGACCCAAGAGGAACTCAAACACCTCAAGAACCCAAGTTTCTAGCGAAAGAACAACACAAGTGTCTTACAAGTTTCAGGTGGACTTCTTAAGAGAGAGAGAGAAGTTTCAAATATTACAAGTATTGTGTGTAATATCAATAATGAACTAAGGAATGATAAATGACCTAACTTATCTATTTATAGTCTATTACAAATAAAGTGAAAAATAACCAAGTTATCCTTGGTCCAAAGGGCAGCTTTGGAGTGTAAGTGTAGGTCTGTCCCTCTTTATACTTCAAAATCATCTTCACACTTTAAAATATGAAATCCCTTAAATGGATTTATAACAAACTCACACACAGACATATTTATGAACATGCCTTGGTGTTTTTGTAACTCCCGAGCTTGGCTTTAAGTCAATGGTCTTAAGCTTGTTGTACCCGTATCAAAATACAAGCACAACCATACATATATATATATAATCCATGTAGAGAAAGGGAACCAGGTTTAGCATATATTTAAAACCATTAACCTAGATATGTGTATCTTATCCATCCTAGAACCACCCGTGGGATATATGGGTCCAGTGTTATCCCTTGAACGGGCCCCAGTGCGTGTAGCCGCATGAACCGAATATATCTTAAGGGCAAGAGATTCCCGTGTACGCTTCGCCCTCCATGATAAATATATACAAGTATAACTTGGGGGATTTCCATATACCCCACAAATATATGGTCTCCATGACCAATCCTCATGTCGGCAAATATGAGTTTCCAGCGTCCGTCCATTGGACTCATACCTTCACAGTTAGCCATCACAACCCGTTATTATTGCTCAATTAAAATCTCCAATTCCATATACTATTAACCAAGTATATAAAAAGTGGTATCTTCATACTGACTATAGCTTGCAAGCAATGTCCTTACCCAATCACTTAGGGAATTCCCATGCACCCTGTGGGGTCCATTATTAGATTCGCTTGGGGGATTCCCGTGTACCCCAAAAAGTTTTTAATCAAATCCGTGGCCACCAAGGCCTTACCATTGGTTAAATGGTATTATACTATGCAAAGTTTTCAATGAAAGTCCAACTATGTAATAAAAGCATTCTCATAGGCATTTTAACAAACATTTTAAGGGCACTAGTTTCCGAAACCAAAACCAAGTGCCAATTGACCCTTCCCATGAAACCATATGTTCAAACCAACATTATAATATGAAAACCATAAGTAAAACATTGGAAATCAATATCCAACCATTTACAACCAAAACCCCCAACATATAATTCAAAAACAAATAATACCTCTAATTGAATTATGAAAACCATTCATTAAAATATGAATTTAGTTGAACTAACAATGAGGAAGGAGTAACATTCCTTAGATACCAAAGAATATGGAGAGAAATCACCCTTGAAATTCCCAATTGATATACTTGATGAAAACCCTAAATATTCTTAACCTTGAGGATTTGGGAGTGTTTGAGAGTCTATTTGATGTGTTTTTGATAGCTAATGATGCCCTAAGGAAGTTATAAGATATGGGTTTTAAGTTAGGAAAGAGGGGAAATATCCAGAATACCTTCAACTTAAAAGATAAAAAATATGTGTAGGAGGGTACGACTCCCTCCCCCCAACTCATATACATAACATATGAGTGGCACTCTCCACTCATAACCTAGACAAAATAGTGGGCATCATATACTATCTACCATATGACTCCTTTTTTCCAAATTATACCCCTAGAATATGATTAGTACCCATAAACCATAACCAAGATAGAATCAAAAGAGGTTGACACTGTCCACCATACAAGTTGAATCTTACCACTCGTATCATATCCATACAACCCATATGGATTCTAGTCATACCTAGGACAGTACATGAGCAAGACAAACTTCTTAACATATGACTTGGCCCCCTAGGTCATACCCACGTTATACGACTAGTAAGCCTAAGTCGTATTATGTCCAGAGAGTTCAAAACTCAGGAAATTTCTAAGGATCAAAACCTAGGGTATTTCAATTAATAACATTAGTCTTATCATCATTGGATAAGAGATTATCCCTAATTTTATACTACACCACAAGATCCTCATGAAAAGAATAAGAATTAGAATTAACACTACGAGATCAACCTCTTTAAGTAAAGATTCTACATGACTAACTACATGGTCAACTATATCATTACCATCACTAAATTGACATTCATTTATCACATCACACAACTTCTTAATTAGTAGGCCATCTTTACAAGAAAATTGGTCATCGCCATAATTAACACTAGTTGGTAGCATATTGAGCTCAAAAACATCTAGAACATAATCACCACAATTAGACCTAACTAGTATTTGACTACCCCTATCACTTAAGAATACATTTTCACTCAAGTCATAAGTGCAAACACTAGGTGAACTCAATCGATATTACTTGAAGAATCAATATGGTCATTTATAGAATCAATTAGTGTTTGTACACCCACAACAATGGCATTATCATCAACCAATAAGGTGTCATCATATGCATCACAAGGAAAAAGCTTCTTAAGCTCGGACACATACAAACTATCATAGCTGACTAGTATTTGATTACTCCTATAACATGATAATATATTTTTACTCTAGTCACAATACTTGGTGGACTCAAATTGATCTTACTATAAGAATCAAACTGGTCATCCATAGTATCAACTAATGTTTTACCACTCACAATAATGACAATATCATCACGCAACAAAGTGTCATCAAGATCATCACAAGGCAAAGAATCTTTAATGTCACATATAAAAAAAACCATCAAATACACTTAATTGGCTACTCGCTAAACAAGAACCTTCCACTTTTGTTAAAGTGTAAGTTTTACCTTTGTTACCATTGTAGATCATAGAAAGTTTTTCATTCACCTTGATTTTCAGTATTGGTGCACACTTTTTCCTTTGGGGAGCTATCTAGCACCTCATAATTCTTCATTTCTCGGTGTGTATAATACCTTGAAAGATCCTAGATAAATTTTCAGCTATACATCACATGTTTAGAAGTTCTAAAGGCATTTATATCACACTAGGTACAAGAGACTTAGCCATTTTAAGACCCCAAAATTTTAAACATTTTATATTTTTTTCCTTCCCAAGTTTGAAACATAGATTTATGAGTTGAAATGTATTTAGGGATGCGAAAAGGTTTATTCGGGAGAGTTTTGGAATTTTTGAAAGAGGTTCGGGGTACTTTTAGATGACAAAGAAAGAATGCCCCGCATTTGGGCACGTCACGGAAATTGGACCTTCATGATACATGACATGTCATAGAGGTTAGTCTCTATGATACACGTCGTGTCACGAAGGCTAGTCTCTATTATAGCCTCTGTGCCATAGGGGTTGTGTTTTCCTGCAGCCTTCTATTAAAGGTGGTCTTTTCCCCTCTCTCTGATTATTTAAATCATAAATTAAAGTCAAATAGAGGCATTATTTTCCCTATTTCTCATTAGTTAACAATTTTAAAACACTTTCCTTCCCAAGAACACAAAATTCCAAGATTCTTTCTAAGGATTCAGCCATTCAAGGTCCCAATTCCATGTCTTCTACAAGAATTCAAGCAACTCAGGTTTGTGGGGTATTCATCAATGGGTTATTTTCACCCATTGAGTCTCAAGAATCCTTTGTATTTTATGTACAAACCCTTTTCCTTCTTTTTATGAAATTTCAATATTAAGTATGAATTTACTCATTGTTCTTTTAGTAGTTTTAACTCCAAGCCATGCCAATATGCTTATACATATAAATTATGTTATTACATGATTTAAATTTAAATTACCCATACCATGCTTAGTTGATACCATGTTAATTTATTAAGTTATGAAATAAACCATGTGAGTATGTTGTCGTCATAAGTTTAACATATTTCCATACTCAAAATCATGGATTTCATTAATTAGGGATATATTTTATGTTTTAGCTCTCTAAATCATGAATTTCTTTATAGTTTTGTTAGATGATGTCATTGTATTTAAAGTAATATATAGTGTTGGAGGGTTATGAACACCCGATACCTATCTGTCTATACATGTTTCCATTTTCAAGCAATAAGTCATTCAGATCATGGTTTTATTATCATACTCAGTTGGACATGATCATGTTGATCATTATTAGTTTTGATTTACAATTGAATTTAATCAATACCAATGTCAGTTCAATTAGAAGTAGGATTTAACACCAAGTGAATCCAAGGACGGGGACTCACCTACCAGTCGAGGGTGTAACCTTTAGTAGTAGTCCCTAAGTTCTAGAACTATGTATCCAGCATAGTTTTGAGAGGTCTTCCTTCCAATTGAGGGTTGACACTCTCTTAAAGGCACCTGCCAGTAAAGGGTGACATACTAGTCCTTTGGGACACCAGTTTAGTGGATACACACATCTAGAGTTGATACCCATGGCAAGGTACTAACACCCTTACAACTAGGGTTATAGGTTGGACCCCGATTATCTAAGATTGGGGCATGTAGATTACATAATAGCCCCCATAGTATAAGATCAGTATCTTATTTTATCAGCTTAGGTTTGCATGATCCAGCATTTAGTTTATCAATAATTTAGTCAGTCAGTATTACAGATTATTTCAGTACATGTTTAACTTGGTCTTGCATTTGTTTTACGTGTTCATGCATTCATGCTCAGTATTCATACATGATCCTTAATATAGTTTTACCGCCTATTCAATTTTAACTTAATATTTTCATATAGTACTTATATTTCTACCATTTTCTAACCTATAAAAATGTTTTCATCTCATGATTTCACATTCTTTTAGTTTTACAAACAGACCTATTGTTACTGCATATTTTAGCAGATAGCTTATGTCTTCAGTTTAAAGCATATGTTAGTTTTTCCATGATTTAGTTCATGTCTCACAAACTCCGTATATTCTAAATTACTAAGCACATATATGAGTTTGTGGCTACATTCCTTCATAATATAGGTACCAGATGTAGCATACACACCAGGGTCAGACAGTGATGAAAGAATAACCTAAAGAGATAAAGACTAAGAGAAATAAGATAACAAACAAATACAATAAAGTAAGATAGTTTGACATATGAGATTACAAAAAATAGGAACCAAATTGTGTATCAAACAATAAGACCCCTAAGACCCATAATAACAACACCAAACTCTTACGGTAACTGCTAAGGGAATCAACTCCACCTTACAACTACCGTTCTTAAGCAAAGATCAATAATGGATTTTCCAAGCTCTATACTACTTGGATTTTCCAAGCCCTACACTACACTCTCAAAGAAAGAAGAAGAAGTCTTTCAATGACTCTCAAATATCCATCATCAACTAACTAAAAAATAAGCCTAATGGAGTCTATTTATAGCTATTACATCAAATAACCAAAATACCCTTAGTAAAAAGAGGCTCCTATGGAGTGTAAAGAAAAGGTAAAAAAAACCAACACACCCTTAATAAGGGGTGGTCATGGAGTGTTAGGACTCCTTCTTCACACTTCAACCCTTGCGATCCTTTGGTGCCTTGGATAGTCATCAAGGCAAGCTTCTAATCAACCTTCCACACACGAAATTTCTTTATTAAGTGTCCAAAATTACTTCCCATGCATACTCTTAGGCCTTCAATGTGTCCAAAATTGGAGTCTCCATGTGTTGGCCACGAATGATGGCATTAAAATTTATAATGGCCATTTGGATCGTATTAGATAGTTCCCAGCATTTAGCCAACAGGTGATAGATTCTCTTATTTTAAGGACTTAAGTTAGTTGCAGTTCCTATATTTTACTTCTATTATTCTTATGTATTGATTAGGGATAGTTGGGGTTTATGTCCCGAGTACTTATAGTTAGTATAGTATAGGCTTCATAGATAGTCAGTTAGAGTTAGTATTTTTAATTTGAGTGTCTCTCTCTTATATTTCCCTGTTGTAAATTTTAAATAGTTATGTATTGAAACAACTTATTTCACAGTAATTATGCTTCCACTCAGTTATTTAGCCTTTATATATATTTTAAATTAGTTTCTCAAGTATAATGTCAGTACATAGGTTAGCTTGGGATCACTTATGGTTCTAAGCATCATGTTACGACTAAAGGGTAGTCTCGGGTTGTGACAAACTTGGTATTAGAGCACAAGGTTCAAGTATCCTAGGGTGTCTATGAAGTTGTGTCTAGTAGAGTCTTGTGAAATGGTACAGAGATGTCTGTACTTTTCTTTGAGAGGCTACATGGTATTTGAGAAATATTTCCCTTCTTTTATATCTTGGGTCATGTTGTAGATATGCTCTCTAAGAAACTTATACAGATTCTTGTCTTTCTCCATTTATGCCAACACTGCCTTATTCTTGAGGTAACATAAATAGTCAAGCTTAAATTCCTATCGATAAAGTTTTATCAGTCAGTCCCCACAGACAGTTATACGATTGCATGCAAGCTTAAATAGATCCCGCCAGTGACTCTAAGTTCCAAAGTTTGAAAATTTTTGTTCTTATTCATGAAAATCATGTACTAAGACAAAGTCAGATGTGCCCTCAGATCCCTTCTACAATTCTATGACAGCATATGATCTACGGTGAGAAGCATGGACCCAAAAGTTTAGCAGCGGTAAATTGGGGATAGTATTTTTATAGATTTATTAGATTATGTATCTATGGGGCTAGTTGTATGAAAGTTGAGCAAGTAGGCTTGAAATAGTTTATGCAAGAATTTAAGTTTATTGATTCAAAATTAAGTATGATAATGTGGATATGATCTAGAGGTGTACCCAAGGTGATATGGGATTGTGTTATTTCTAAGTTTTTAAAGTGTATGTGCTTAGATAAAACCCTTGAGTTTCTAAGTATGAATGAGGCTAGTAATGTAGTATATGATTTCTTACCAGCTAAGTTATAGGCTATAGGTTATTGATGTTAGATATTTTGGTGTAATGGTAATTCTCATTGTTTAGGGAAAAATATAAGCTTAGAGATGTGATATTAGTAGGCTATTAAGGAAAAGAAGTAGATTATGTGTTTAGTGAGGCAAGTATGTTGTCGAGAAGGGTGTAAGTACGTGATAATGATTGATGAAGCTAAATAAAGTTAAGGATAGTAGATATTAAGGGAGTATTTAAGAATTAAGTTAGTATAGTTCATTAAAAGATTGGGAATATTCATGTTAAGTGTTAGAATCTAAGTTTGAATCTTGGATGATTCAGCTAATTGAAAGGATAAGTTGAAATTCTAGATGATGTGAACTCAGGGTTTGGTGATACTCCTGAAGATCTTAAGCTAGTAAGTGTTTAAGTTATTATATGATGACTATTAGGGATATAGAAAGCTAAGAGTTATATCTTAGAAGGAAGTACTAGTAGTGGGATTTACACTTTAAGATATAGTCTTTCAGGGTAAGTTTATTATATATGTATATTTTTATATCTTAGACTCTAGAGTAGAGGTTGCAGTTTAGTTTAGAGTTTATTAAAGGGGTCCACAGACTTAGATTATGGCTTAAATCTAAAGGGGTGATGATAGAATAAGGAACCAAATCTTGCTCTTAGATTATAGTAGTGATACCAGTGTGTTGTAGAACATCACTAGGGAAAGAAGAGACCCGACTCATTCTTATCTCGGTACAATTTTATTTGTACTTCACTCATAACTATATCTACTCAAGCCTTACAAGTCATCTCTATGATCCTAGTTTATATTCATGCACTTTATATATAATCATGTACGCTCCCAGTACGTAGTATAGGGAGTTTCAGTTCACACAGAAGTACAAATCATATTCCATGAATTTATGAACTCCAAACTCAAGCCATGCAGCTCATGACTCATGTACTTATGTTTTACAGTATGCTCAGTTTCCCAAACTCATGACACACCCTTGATGGTCAGTTAATATTTGCATTATGTCATGTATGTCCTCATATTAGATCTCTTTAATGAATCAATTCCATTGTAGTTTGGGTCTTCAAGTTTGATACACTCATTGGTTCTTAATTTCTTATCGTTTCTTAAGTCAATTTATCTATCTTTACTTTCATGCATCTTTTATCTTTTGCTTCTTTAGGCAGATTTCATCTTTTGTAGCTAGATCCGTATCATTTAGTATCAGAGCTGATCTTGATTTTATTCCTACGAAATCAATCTTTGGTTTGCTATATCAAAAATCAAAAAAAAAGAAAAAGTTATTCTATTTTTACCCCTAAGCCGAGAATTTAGGTCTTGGATTTTTTGTGTCTTTTGTGTGTTTGTAGTGTTAGATCCTTCTTAACTAGCACTAATAGAATCTAAATCTTGAATTTGATTTATTTTTGGGTTGATTTGAGTCATCCACCATTGTTAAGCTTGAGTTGAAGAAACTTGAAGGTGAGTTTCACATATTTGGAAGGTTACTGTTAAAATTTAGACTTGAAAATATGTTGGTGATGATTGGGAGTGCAACGTGAGCTTGGGGAAACAAAAATCATCAAATTCTGAGGTCATATGCTTAAGGGTCAACTTTGAATATCCATAGTGTTATTCATATATTACTGAAGAAGAACATTCAAAAAGTGGTTGTTTGATTCAAAAAAGAGGTGAGAGAAGGTTTGGAACTTGTTTGTGTCAAAGAATATTCCAAGCTTTTCAAAGAAAGAAAGAAACAACAAGCATCAAAAGGGGAATATTCTCAAAGAATAAGACAAAGAAAGTATAAGGGGGACCATACGAAAATTCAAACTCTCTTGAGTTTGAAGGATCAGTTGAAATGCTACAATTATTGTATTTTTCACTCCCAAAGCCGATTACTACACCTCCCAAATAAATATTGATTGAATACAAATTAGAAACAAGAATTTTCCAAAACGTCAACCAACATCAAATGTCATTTTGAGGCAGCCACATCGCTCAATCGTCCAAGTGCCTTACGCTCAAATTTTGATTCTAAGTTTCTTTTCTTTGATTCTTTTGTTTCTTTCTTGATTCTAATGCTAATTAACAACTATTGATCACCTACTCAGTTGTGAATTAGTTTTGAATTCGTTTCTTTCGTTGTAATCTTTGTTTGTGTGCTTTTAAAGTCCGTATGAGATTTCTTTAAGTCACTCAAATGAAAATCTATTCTGGGCAAGAGTAGATATCATCCCTCAAATTCTCATAGATTATAAGCCAATATTCAACACTTGTGAATCCAAGTGTGAGGAAAATGAGGTGTGTAGAGTTGTGAAGATACCTTCTATTTGATCTAACGCGCTTGATATTTTATAGGTATCTTTTTTTCTTAGGTACCATGGACAAAAATGCTACTAATGTTATCTTAGCCACTATTGAAGCTCTCAACCATAACATGGAAAGACTACAAATGGGTGTGTCTACCATGAGAAGAAGGTTGGATAGCATAGAAAGGTAAAGAAACTCCCATCCCTCCACTCCTCAAAACTACCATGTTTCTCCAAGTGGACATGCTTAAAACACTTCTAATACCATTACCCCAGAAACCTTCCACCAAATGCTTAACCCACCAAGACTTCCATAAAATCTTACCACTCAAACTACCCCTTATCCTCAAAACTAAAACCCCACTAGACCACTTCATCCTCAATTCAATCAGATCCAACAAGAAGAACTTAGAAACCAAATGCCCAAATTTACACCAAACTCGATTCCTCCATTCCAAGCTCCACTTAACCAAATGCCTTAACCTCTACCAAATCCAATTCCCCTATTCCAAGCTTTACTTAACCAAAACCAACCCATACATGTAGAGAAAAATGGTAGGTAATTAATGAATAAGAAAGAAGTTGAGAAAAGGGAATGGGAACTAACCCTTGAACAAAGAAAGAATAGCATGGCTCAAGAACAACTAGAATTGACTAAGAATAATGAGCCTAGTGGTTGATTGAAAGGTGTGGATGAGGAACACTTAGTTGTGGGACTTATCAATACTAACTCTTTGTTAATCACTCACATTGATACTAGCATTTACCTAGTATCAACTCTTCTTTTACGCAGGCACAAGAAAATATACTTCTAAAGGAAGATCCAAGGAGACTTCCTTACGAACCTATTCTTGATAATATAACAGAGTTCTTGGCTAAGAATTGCAACTTTAGGAAGAGTGATGAAGATATGAATCAAGGGAGAAGACTTACAAACTCCCTTGTGATGAGAGCTTTCCAAAAGAGCAAGTGAGCTGCCATGATACACACCAAGGTAAAGACTATACCTCATATGAGCTACAAGGTAACAATGTTATCTCCTACACTCTTTTAAACTTAGAATGTTGTGATGTGGCTAGTAGTAGCCAAGTGGATGAAGTTGGTGGTTTGCTTAGAGGAGTATTACATGAGTCTTTCCTTTGTGATACTCTTGGTATTGCTAGGTTGCATGAAGATCAAATTCTTGTTATAAGTAAGCAAGCACTAGTTGATCCTATAGATAACCAAATTAATTCTTCTCATGAGATCAATATGTGTCCACCTAGTGCTAGCACTTATAACTTGAATGAGGTCCCATGCCGAGTGATGAGAGTAGTCACACACAAGTTGACCCTTGTGAAAATTGAGGTGAGTCTATGTTGGCATATGAGTTGCCAACAACTAGTGAAGGTGTGAATGATGATCAACTTACTCTTAAATTTAGTCCACTATTTGAGCATGTGTATGATGTGCTTAAAGAGTCTAGTTAGTAATGATATCGATAGAGTTGATCATGAGAATGGAAATATTATGAAGAATGACATATGTCTTTGTTAGAGTGAATCTATATGCTTGCACTTCTTACTATTAAATAGTGAATCTCTCTCAAAGCAAGATGTCTTATGTGAAAATAGTGACATCATTCCTTGTATAATATCTAGTGATGTGCAATGTGATCTGTTTAAAGGGGAAGGTGGTATGCCTATGATTCACATGCTACCCTATTTCCTTAAATCTATTAAAAATATAGGATTAAGTGAAGATTATGCTAACCATCTCATTCTTGATAATGATCTCTTACTTTTGAAAAAGAATGATCAATTAGGTTATGTAACTTTGACTCTCTTAAATATTTAAGAAACCAAATTAGTGATTATTCTTTTGAAAATGATTTTAATTATGATCCCTTGTATGACACTCACCCTTGCTTGACAAATATAGGGATGAATTGTTTGACCCATATGACAACTTGAGTTGTGATCTCTTTGATGTAAATGGTGAGTTGTGTCTATTTGAAGAATGCTCATTTGAATGAGAATATGGTGTTTGTTTTGAAATTATATCTACTTCTTCCATGTGTGTTTCCTATGTTGAGCATACTCATGGAAAGGATTTTAAAACTATTAGTGAGTACATGTATGAGGACACCATAGTTGAAATTGACTTATGTGAAATATTTCTCTACCCTCCTTTTGCTCATAATATTTCCAATGGTATTATAGAAGGTATGCCTAATTTTGGGGATGGGACCATAGGGGAAATAAAAAATATCCGTGACCCATGTCATTGGCTATTTCTCCCATTTGACCCCGGTAACCTATTGGGATGTGGAAATTTCTACACGTCCAACTTGATGCTTGGTCAAGACGACAAGCAAGGTTTGATTGAGAATGTTGGTATTCTTCCCTATGATGGAAAGTCTTTCTTGGGGATTTACAATCCACTTGATAAACCCAAGTTGTGCATGGGGGAATTTCTAACAACGTTAAGTGTTCATTAAATATGGGGAGTAATATTGAGGGTATGAGAGCATGCATGGGGGAACCATTTTGAGCTTCCAATAGAGCAATCCCATGTGTGGAAGGTTGCTTGGGGGCTTGCCTTGATGTCTACCCGAGAGCTCCAACTGATGAAGATTGATCGGGGAAGCCAAACTTGACAAAGCTTCACCACTTCACTTAGGCTAAGCTTGGACACAATTGGTCATTTATGTTTGACTTATTCCTAACTCATTTCACTTGGTTTATGGGCCATTTTTGGGTCCATTTTAATAGTTATCCTAAGACTATAAATAGATAACCCTAGGTCATTTTATTCCTTAGCTTATCTTTGATATTGAATGAACTTTGCTCTTGAAAAAGTGTTGGTGAAACTAGGGTTGAATGTTTGCTTAGAAATGGGAGTTTTGAGGGTATTGATTCCCTCTTAGTCCACATAATAAATTGGTGTTTGATTCTACGAGTTTTAGGGGTCTTCGAGTTTGATACACTCATTGGTTCTTAATTTCTTGTAGTTTCTTATGTCAATTTATCTATCTTTACTATCTTGCATCTATTATCTTTTGCTTCTTTAGGTAGATTTCATCTTTCGTAGCTAGATTTGTATCAACTATGCTTGTTTTCGAGAATACCTATATATGAGTTGAAACAAATAGAAAATATGAGAGGTTACAAAAGTTATTATAAGGTTGTGAAAACCCTCTCACATCACACTGCACGACCTCTCTTTTTTTCACTCTACAGTAGTCACATATCATGCCCTTACTCCTCTCAATCTTTTGTCTCTCTATTTTATTAGAGTTCAAATAAGTGCCATTGATCCATTGTGATGGGTTTGGAGATCTCTTAACCTTTATCTTCCACTTTGGGGCACAATAAGCGGATATGTTGACGTGCATATTCAACACCTTAGCACCAGCCTCACAAGGAGTAGCTTACTTTGCCTCCAAAGGAAACTCCTTAAATTCAACTTTATGTTGTTTAATTTGCCTCCTTTGGAATATTGACTTGGATTTTTAAAGTAGTCGAGAGCAATCATCCAATTTTTCATCCCATATTCCAAAATTTTCATCCAACTCTTCCCTCAATGAAGCATAATTTTTCCTCAACTCAGTAATGATTTTACTTGTATAGTCTTTCTTAGGGCATGTTGGAGAAAAGAGAAGTTGCTATTTAAGATCCATGATGTAATAGTACCAATCTTGTGTATATGAAAGTCCATGACTTTGGAACCATAGAATTTCCAAACATATTTGACAAGCTTCCAAGGGCACTACATCACACCAAATCTCCTCTTGATGATTTCCAAGTGAAATAGATACCTTAACTCCCCTATCAACCAAAAAATCCATTCGAGTAACAAAAGGATTTTGTTTTATAAAGAAAGGCAACACGAGCTTGCTAAACATTAAGGAGGTTATAGGGTTAATAACACTATAATCATCCATTACAACTTTAAGTTCTGCTCTTCCACAAATGATCATTTTTGTTTTAAGAATTCGTCTTCTAGTAACATGTATATATTGAAACATTGAGTTAGCTTTGCTCTCATGTACTATTGATCTTTCCATCCTATTAGCAGAACTCAACAAGCAAATTAGTAGCAAAACTCTCCATGTCTCTCATATGTCAGCTCACCTAAAGTGTCTTTCCAAAGTTGATAGAGAACTTCCTTTGTCCAATTAATTCACAAGTCCACTTATTATTTGTGTAAAAATGAATTTCTATACAAAGAAGGATGGACATCTCAAGTAAAACTAACGGACTTGAATCAAGAAATTATCAATAAAATACAGACTCAATGAACTTGATAATATTTAATAGGGTAATTTACTAACTAAAATCAAGTTATGAAGTCAAAGAAAATGAAAAATTAATGAAAAGAAATTGATTTAGCAAATTTGGACTTACAAAAAATATTTAAAAAGAAATTTGATTAAAATTCATGGAGAAATACCCCCAAAAGGTGAAGAAAACTTTAAAAAAAATAGCTTAAAATGGGTAATTTCCTGCACTAGAGCTGCACATGAGGAAGCTGGAGCCACTTGGCTGGACGCTGGATGTGCTGGAGCAGGTTGGAGGTAAAGAAACTAATGCAGGAATTTGTGGCACGACTGAGACGAGAAAGCTACACGGACGTTGATGAAAATATGGCTTGAGGTATAAGTCGGGTCCCAGCATGCTGAGCTCTAAGAATCTCGACTATTACTGCATGCGTGGACAGCTGGTGGCAGTTGAATGGGCGTGGATGCTGATGTGGGAGACATATGGATAGCGCGGCCCTATTACTTCGCTGGCAGCATCTGATTGGCCAAGAAAAGGAGTTTTCTCCTTTAGCTTCCTCATTTTAGCAGATGAATCTGTAAAAATTTATAACTTCTTCGTTTTAGCTTCAAATTCGATAATATTTTAACCACATGCTCCCTTCAACATCATGAACAATCTCCAATAATTTTATCCCTCAATTTTAAGCCAAAAATAAACCAATTTTCTCTATTTTCATACTTTGAAAAACACCGTGAACACCATGAAAATTCAACAATTCAACATAAACCAAATGAGATCCGATTGACACAAAATTTAAAATGCAAACTCCTTTCAATACCACAAACAAACTCCATAACAATAGGCTCTAATTTCAAATCAATTGCTTACAAAATTTAAACTCACTTGGAATTTCATCAAACCATAAGAACATCATGAACTCTAAAATTGATCTTAGTGAAATTTAACTCAGTTTGTCTTTAAATTTTAAATTCTATCTCCTAAGAAAAACAACCCCAATATAATTGAACCTCCAATTTTGCCTCAATCAACAAACCCACTTCACAATGGTAAAATTTTTAAACAACTCCAAATCGAACCACATTTTAAATCTATACCCCTAAATACTAGAGAAACACGAATCTCATGTTGAAACTCAAACAAAACATGAATCACACATTTTTTTTTTTATTTTTGACTATTTGACTCAATTTTTGGCATGATTTTTAAATTTATGAACCTAGGCTTAAGAAATGTTGAAATAACTCATTAGCCTAAGCTCTGACAATAAGATGGTAACAATCTCAATCGAGTGACAAAAATTGATGTTAAAAATGAGAAGAATCAACAACACAAAATAAAAATAGTGAAAAAAATAAGAGATGAAAATTAGAAGAAATTGAAATGAGTATAGAAGAAAGAAGGGCTAATTGAATAAATTAACCCAGGAAGAAAAGAACATGATTTTAATTGGAATAGATAAAATCGATTTGAATTCACTAATGAGTAACTCTTGTGAAAATCAAGGTTAAAAAGTTTTATATTGACAATGGGAATTCACCTATCGCTAATCTCACTAACACTATGGCTACACTAAAGGAATTCCATCCTACACACTCTAAGGGGTTCAATTTCCAATTCATCAAAGTCTAAGAATGAAAATGGCTAAGGCACTATTTATACTTTGTCTTTACACAAATCATCTATTACAAAAATATCCCAAAAGTAGTTATTTAGGAAATACTCCCTCCATCCCAAATTATGTGTCGCCATTTTCTTTTTGGTCCGTCCCAAAAAGGATTTTGCCTTTTCTTATTTGGTAAGTTTTTAAAGACACAATTACAATTTTACCCTTAGTGGTCCCAATTGATTTTAAATACTTTTACTCCTTTTTTTATTTATTTTTCAATTAAAAGTGGTCCCACTTGATTTTAAATACTATTATTCCTTTCTTTAAGAAGGGTAATTTTGTAACTTTAACAAAGTCAATACTTATTTCTTAAATATCGTGTCCGGTCAAATGACGACACAAAATTTGAGACAAAGGGAGTAACTCACAAGGGCCCTTCTTGATTGCCCAAATGGCATCTTGATCGCTTATAGCCTTGTGTATTTATTGCTTCATAGCATCCTTGGGATCGAAAGGATCATTCATACATAGAATACCATTCTAATGTTCCCTGTGTTAACCATGATAATGTCAACTTGTCACTGTTTTTCTAATTTGATTTCTATTTTTACTTATCATTTTTGACAAATTAAGAAAAGACATATTTTTTCCATGATTTACCCTTAGCATTAATTACTTATTTTTCAAATCATTTTTCAATACCTATTACTAAACATCAATTAATAGGAGCAATATGGTAAAATTATTGTACCAGTTATTATTTTCTTAGTTGGTGTGCTATGTCAAAAGTGATAAGTAAAAGCAAATGAAAGGAGTTGTAACACCTCGGGTTTTTTATCCTTGAAAAATTCTGAAATTTTATCTTCACTGTCCTGACTAAAACTCTCCTAATGAGTCGTAGGGAGTCTTGATGAGTCATTGGCCTCGAATCATAACCAAATCAGAAAGTGTGTGGTTGAGTTCTGCTCTGAGTACGAATGGCTCACTATGAGTCATAAAGTCGTAAAGACATTTTACGAGTCATTTGGTGTAAATTATAGGGTGTCTAGTGTATACCCCAAATGGTTATTGGGTTGACTACGACCGAACCCTATGAGTTGTAGGGTCCCATTACGAGTCATATAGTTTGAGTCATATGGTCAACAGATTGTGAGTGCCTTGGAGACTATCTTGGTTACGACTTATGTTAACCAGCCGTAATGGGTCTATATGAGTTTTTGATACAAATCAAACTACGGAAGGCACAAAATTGGCACAAAATGGTCCACCAAACAAGAAGAAACTGAGAACACAATGACAACAAGTCTCAGCCAACAACAACAACACAAGAATGACAAGATAAAAAGGTGTTTCAATACCAAAACAGCAACAACAACACAAGATGAACAACAATATGACAAGAACAACAACAATATGATAATAACAGCCAACAGCTTGAAGATTACAAGAGACAAACACTAACACGGTTACAAGAAAGTAAATATAGGTAGTTGACATAGATTATTTACAAAAACTAAGAACTAAGGTGTGTATCAAACACCAAAACCTTAAAACATGTACTAACAACACCAACACTCTTATGTTGACACAAGAGGAACGTTAATCTCCCCAAGCACCTATGTTTCGAGGCCAAGAACACAACACAAGCGAATCCACACTTGGTTGCCCTGGTTTCAGGTTGACCACTTCTCACACTAGTGAGAGAGAGAGTTTCAAATGTTACAAGACTTACAAATATCATCAATATATTAACTACTAAAATCCTAAAATATTCTATATATAGGCTATTACAAAATATAAGATGAAATGTTCAAAATGTCCCTTTGATGAAAGATGAGCACTAGGCGCCCTTGGAGTGTATTATGTGGACAGTTTTGGACTGTTTTTAGGTCCTTCTTTGCACTTTATTTTCACACTCAAAGTATCGGGTTCAATACAGTCTCACATGCATCCATCTTCGTGGACGTGCCCATATCATCCTCCCCTTCTTGGAAAGAATTCAACCTTGAATCCATACCTTGCAAAATCAAAGAGAAGACAAACAAGCACATATCCTCATGGCATGAGGGTTAGAGTTTGCAAAATAAATAAATAGCATCATTATGCCATGGTGGTACACACTTGAAGTACAACGAAGAATCCTTTGTGTTAATTATGAAAAAATTTGGTACAACATCACAAAGGAAATGGCTAGGGTAAACATTAAGAAATAAAGAACAAAAACCGAGACTACTCCTTTCACACTCTAAGATGGCACCGGGATCAAATGGTAAAAGTATCCAAGGACACAAGCCGAGGCTACTCTTTTCTCCTACTAGAGTGTCCTCCTCATAATCACACACAAAAATATTTTCATACACATGATCTGTATGAAAAAACTAATAGCAAGGCTTTTACCATAAAAGATGTTCAAAGAATCATGTTTATTACCAAGATCAACCCTATAGACACCATCACTAACGTGAGACTATTTAAGCACACCATACTCATGCTCAAGTAGTGAACAACATTTATAAGTGAGTTGATTATCATACATACCAAGAGTATCGGCAAGGAAAGATTCATGCACTTCTACACTAGGCAAAACTGCAATTACATCCTTTGGCTAGTACTAGCCATATCACAACATTCTATATTTATAGGAGTGTAGGGAATAGCATTTTTACCTTGTAGCTCACATGAGCTATGGCCTTTACCTTGGTGCGGGTCATGACAGCTCACTTCTTTCTTTGGAAAGATCTCATCACAAAGTGCTTGGACAAGAGAAATTGGATTTAGTGGGATAAATGCAAATACTAATTATCGTATTTTTTCAATGTGTCATTTGAATTCTTCACAATTGTCATTGAAGTTATCAAACGTGGCATTGAAATTACTAATATCTATGGTACCTAAAAAAACCAAAGAAAACAACAAACTAGTTAGCTCAAAATAGCCTCACACACTTGCGCACTTTGATTGCGTCACACTCAGATTCCACAAATGTTGTAAGCCGGCTAAGAATCCATGAGGAGTTGAGGGGTGAGTCTACTCTTGTCCAAAATAGATTTTCATTTGAATGACTAAAAGAATTCTTGTCGGACTTGAGCCAAAGAATTACAATAATTTAAAATAATAAAAGCATACAAATAATGCAAACATGATAAACAGACTCAAAACTAACTTAGAACCTAGTAGATGATTACTAGCTTGTCAATTAGTGTTAGAACCAACAAATGAAACTAAGAAACAATAAAATGAAACTAAGAATCTAAAGTTTGAGCTCAAAATTCATGCGTGAACAGTAAATAGTGACATGGCAGCCTACTATTGGTTGTGGTTTTTATCAAGTTTTAATTTTTTTCAATTTCAAGTCTTGACCAATTTACAATTTGGAATTGGTGGATTTAGTTAAAAGAGGGAAATACAAGTCTTGGAGCCCTTTTTCAAATTCAAAATCAAAGGCTTGACTTTCTTTGTACTTCTTCCTTAAAATATGGTCTTTAAATCATGGAAAGTAGTTGAAAAGTGGTTGCCAAGTCTTTTGAGTGATGTGAACAAGTCCCTTCACCAACAAGTACTACAACTTTGTCTTTCACCTTTTTAGATCTAATGTTCACTTTATGTTTATCAAGATGAGAAAGTGGTGAAGAACATCAAGAACAACAACAACCACCAAGAACAACAATAATAATCCACACGTCTAACTCAATCCACAACAACAAAGGTCACAACACACAGCCAAGTTTAAAGTTCACAACAACAACATCAACAATATAAGCGCAAACTTAGATCTAGACTCCTTTAGTGTTAGTGGAGAAGAAACTAACACTAGAAACATTCAAAACAAACAAAATACTTCTAGATCTAGTCTCAAAGTCTCGGCCAAGATTCACAACAAGAACAACACTTTTCGGCCAAGCTACAACACAATAATACTATATTTTGCAAGATCTTCCAAAGATTGATTTTGTTGAAACAAAATCAAGTCTTGCTCTGATACCAAATGATACAAATAAAACTATGGAATAAAGGCACAAAATAGTCCACCAAATAAGAAAAAATCAAAAACACAATAACAATAAGTCTCGGCCAACAACAGCAACACAAGAATGACAAGATAAAAAGGTGTTTCAACACCAAAACAGCAACAACACCATAATATGAACAACAATATGACAAGAACAATAATAATATGATAACAAAAGCCAGCGGCTTGAAGATTACAAGAGAAAAATACTAATACGATTATAAGAAAGTAAAGATAAGTAGTGTGACATGGATTATTACAAGAACTAAAAACTAAGGTGTGTATCAAATACCAAAACCCTTAAAACATGTAATAACAACACCGACACTCTTATGTGGACCCAAAAGAGACGTTAATCTCCCCAAGCACCTATATTTCCAAGCTAAGAACACAACCCAAGTGAATCCACACTTGATTGCCCTAGTTTCGGGTGGACCTCTTCTCACACTAGAGAGAGAGAGTTTCAAATGTTATAAGACTTACAAATATCATCAATATATTCGAAACTAAAATCCTAAAATGTTATATATATATATATATATATATAGGCTATTACAAAATATAAGATAAAATGTTTAAAATATCCCTTCAATGAAAGATGAGCACTAGGCTCCCTTGAAGTGTATTGTGTGGACGGTTTTGGTTTTAATTCCTCCTTTGCACTTTACTTTCACACTCTAAGTCTCGGGTTCAATACACTCTCACATGTATCCATCTTCATCGTCGTGCCCGTATCAATTTATAGTGACGTAATCACTGACGACCAAATTTCAGTTTTTAAATTAAGGGCACTTTAGATGATTTCCTTCTCACCCAATTAAAATCCCACGTTCATAAATTACTTAGAGGGGCTGTTTATCACTCATAACATACTCAAACACTTCCATAAATCTCTTAAATTTTCTCAAGCAGTCATACTTAGGGTTTCAAGAATTAGGCCATCCAAGGGCTCAAGGGTTGAATTTTTTTCGTAAAACTTGGTATTTCAGGCATGTTACTCTTTCCTAATTATTAATTTGCTAAGAGCATAAGTTTTAAAGTGTTTTTCATATGGTATTGAGGTTGATTTTGAAAACATGGGTTAAGGGGTTTGAATAACTATTGTTTATGAGTGTCGATGCATGGGTTATGTTTATTTGTCGGTTTTAAAAATTAAATTAATGCATGAGAATGGTGAATGAATTAGGAATTGTGATTTTTCAAACTTGTAACTTTTGAAGTGGTTATGACCCCAACCCCATATTATGAAACTTATTTTGAATATGAAAAATATGCATATTGAACTACTTTTGACCTATTGCATAATGTGAAGAGTCAATAAAGTACAATGTTTTTGAATTAAACCTTAAGGGGTTGTGTAATTCCCCGAGCTAATTTTTAATTGAACCAAAAAGGGGATTGTGATTTTGCCAAGTGTGGTAATTGGCTTGGCATGTTGATGTTACCTTGTAAGTGTAGTTGGAATGACGATACCAACAATGTATGCCTAAATGTATATCATGGTTCAATAAATGATAATGTATGTGCTAATTATTTTTATTGGGCTCTAATGAGGGTTGTGTAGCTGAGTCATGAAAGTGGGGGTCTTGAAGGACCAATACTAGAAATCGCGATTGCCGACGTGGGAGTTGATATGACCGGGTGGTTTGAGTCCCCCTAGTTATTATCATTTGATTGGGAGGTTTGAGTCTTCCACATCGTATTATATGATTTGGTGTTTGTGTCACCTTGATATATCGGGAGATTCGAGTCCCCCATAGTGCATATGTATACCCTCTGGTTCGTGCAGCCACACACACTGAGGCCCTACCAGTTGGGGGAGAGTTGGGCCCATATAGCCCGTGTGTGCCTTCTTATGTTATGACAGTTAAGCTACACAATTCAGGCTAAAGTTTTAAAGTGCATGTTAAACCTTATTCCATAACCCGATATGTGATATATATGTATATGCATTTGATTATGTGCATTGGTTTTGAATAATTTTGAACTGTTGATTACGACATTATGTTATCCTTATCCCCGAGCTACATGCTAGTGTTCATCCCACTAACCATCTTCGGACGTTTTATCCCCACGCGATGCAGGCACCAGAGATACCCCTACTTTTCCTACGCAGATTTAGGTGGACCGACTCGATTCGATGGATCATTGTGGTAAAGTAGTGAGCTTCCATACTTCGAAAGACTTAAGACATTTCATCAGTTCTTATCATAGACTAGAGATAAGAGTTTCATTATCATTAGCATTATCATTTTCATCTGTCAGAGTCTAGGACATGTCCCGTCCAAGACCAGTTTTTAATTCTTTTGTTAGAAGGCTTTGTTGGATTACTATGGACTTAGGTGATGTTGATCGATTGTTTTGACCGGTAGATGATTATCGGTTATAGACACACCCTTTTATTCTTTAAACTTATCTTGTTATATGTTCGGAATTCATCCGACATTGGGGATATCATGTTGTTTGGTTAGGTGCACAGGGGTGATCTTTGGTCTACGAAGGACTTGAGATACCCATCACAGCCAGGCTCTGGTTCGGATCGTGACAGGAGTACTAATACTCCCTCTAGTCCATGTTAAGTGAATTTTTGAGAATTTTTTTATTTTTCAAAAGAAGTAAAATGTTCAAAGTTTAAGAAAATTGTTCTAATCTTTTTCTATTTTTGCCCTTCCATGTAATGAGGTTCTTAACTACTATTTATTTTACATTTTCTAGATGATAATATAAAGTCATATTTATGACTATCCCTACTTTTTAGAATAGTTTGGAATAATCAGGGGTAATTGTGGAAAGTAGTGTTTATAAATTATACTGTATGTTTTCTTTATTTTTTCATGAGTCAATTTGACTATATTTCAAAGCTAAATTAGATTAGATTAATTTAATTTTTTTAAAATTAAAATTTAAATATTTAAAAATTATGTGAAAAGTGATATAAATTATAAATTTTTTTTTTTTTCAATTTGATTAAGAAATATATTTTAAAACGCTAATTAAAGTTTTTATTGTTTGACTCTACAAAGTAAAAAAAGCATATAAAAAAATTGGAAGAATTATGGTAAAATACGTTTTAAGAGGTGTGCATTACTCCAAAAATTCACGTAATATAAGCTGAAGGGTATTTCTCCAAAAAGTATAGAAACCTACTCTTCCAACGGCCAAACCAACGAGTCTAAATTCTCAGCTACCTACCTGCCTTATGGACCTTACATTTATTTCCATTTAATTCTTCTCCAAAACCCAAGCAAGCATTATTAATACGCAGTTGTTTTCCAAACTGAGACCAGCAATTTCAACACTAAGCTATGGCTGAAGAAAATGGTACCCATAGCAGAAGCACTTGTACCATTGAAAGCACCGACGGTGTAACTTTGGACGGTCGTGTTTACCGGCCAACTTCGGAGAACAATTCGACCGTTATTGCAGTGTTGGTGCATCCTTATTCGGTGCTTGGTGGATGTCAAGGATTGATGAGAGGCATTGCAAGGGCATTGTCGAGTCGAGGGGTAATTGCTGTCACTTTTGACACTAGAGGCGCTGGGAAATCCAATGGCTGTGCTTCCCTTACTGGATCTGCTGAAATTAACGATGTTATCTCCGTCTGCAAATGGGTTCAAACCACTTTCTCCACAAACAGAATTATCCTTATTGGTTCATCTGCAGGTCAATTCGACAATATATACTATTGTTTGTTATTTTAAATATGGGCAATTGCAAGTTTCATGTCTCACATAATTTTAGATTTAGCTGGATCTAAATTCCTTCAATTCGACAATATATACTATTGTTTGTAATTTTAAATATGGGCAATTGCAAGTTTCATGTCTCACATAATTTTAGATTTAGCTGGATCTAAATTGCATCTTGAATTTTGATTGATGATGGGGGTATTGGAATATCTCTGTGTTTCTTGACTAGCAGCTTTTTGAATTTCTCGTTTTTGTTCCTAATAATAGGAGCAGCGATAGCCGGATCTGCAGTTGATCAAGTAGAGCAAGTGGTTGGGTACGTGGGCTTGGGATACCCTTTTGGTTTCACTGTATCAATTCTTTTCGGAAGGCACCAAAAATCCATATTACAATCCCCCAAGCCAAAACTATTTGTGATGGGTACTAACGATGGCTTCACCAGCGTCAGACAGTTGGAGAACAAGTTGAAGGATGCTGCTGGAGATAACACGACACATCTTATTCAAGGAGCTAGCCATTTTCAGATGGAGGGTCCTGCTTTTGATGGTGGCATGGTCAACCTAATTCTTCAATTCATTACCACATTATGATTTTACTGTGCACCAAGTTATTTCTGAAACACCAACTCATCTTTGGCACTTTTCTATGCTCTTCTAAATATTCTATGAAACAAACGAAAATCGTACCTAGACAAAAAAAGTAAATAGGCGACTTCATGTCTAAAAGCCTTGGTGTTAAAACACCCAAAGATATAATGTAATAGCGTATGAAATGGATGAATAATGCGAGAGGTAAATACCAGCATAGAGAGAAAAACCTAGGTGCTTCCTTTCATTTGTACATTTCTTGAGTAAATAGTTTGTACCCGTATTAGTGATAAATAACGTGTGAATGCACACGACCATCACCAAAAATAACAGAGACGCATCCGGGAAAGGGAAACAAACTGAAGCAGCTTTATTCACTAATTGTAGCAGCACAACTAAAGGATAATAACATAACATACAAAGGGATCTCTACATTGTCTTACAAGATCAATCCATTGAGCTGAAATACGATGTTTAGCAGCTCACCTCCAGAATTCTAAAAGACAATGGATTGCCTACAAATGATTATGAAAAGGGAAGAAACTAAATGATGATGACATCCTCATCTGGATGATTTTCCAGTGTACCTTGGCCTCTTGCCCTCATGTTAGGCTCCATATCCGCACCACCATCAAGATTGCTCACCAGCAGATTGTTTTTACGGAACAACGGCTGTTCCCCACCTAATCATATAAATTATTATAACCAAAAAAGAACAGAAGATATGTATATATCTATGCAGTTCTCAAAATCAAGCAAATATTTGGGTATTGCATTCATGCATTCAACAGTTGTCAAAAGGAGGGTAAATCAAAGAACACAATCTCCATTGTTGCATCTTCCGAGATTAACGCAACTCTGCTTTACTGGATTCACTACTATGCAAATATGATCGACTGATGGAGAACTCTTTTACGACTTGAAACTTCTGTTGACCGTGGGTTTTACGACATAACCTCGCATGACAATGAATTAAATCAATACGCTACGATCCAATTCTTTAGTCATATCACTCATCACTGTCAGAAGCTGGATTGAGTTTCATTAAGGTAAATGGGTAAACTTGCTCAGTTCACTGACAAATTCACTTAAATTATTTAGAAGCAGCTAAGTTATAGAAAACAAACTTCTGAAAATCCAGTTAGGGAAATTGTTGGAACAAAAAGTACACAAACAATCTTTGGCATGTCCTCAGAATGTGTTACAAAATGTTTTCAAATTTCTATATTTTTTGCAAAATCCTTTTCCAACCAAATCACTAAAGATGCAGTTCTCTAATTTTTTGCAAAAACTGAAAACCACATCCTGAGTAGTTTCTTTTCTTCAATGCGGAAACTGAAAAGTCTCTGGAACCACATCCGAAGTAGTTTCTTTTTCTGCGTTTTTTTGGGGGGGCAAAAAGCTTTACATTTTCTCTTCAATGCAGAAACTGAAAAGTCTCTGGCTTGTTTTTTAGGAATCTTGTCTTAAAAGTGGCAGAGAGAAGAAATCTCCCGAACAAAGAACATAGTAGGACAAAAAGCAATCAAGTGAGACTCACATCATTAACACAAATTTTGGATAAGTTGCACCAATTTTAAAAGAACCTAAGCTGTAATTATGTCATACCACTTCCACTTCCACAAACATCTGCAAGCTTGGCAATCACATCAATTAATGCTTGTTCATGTTCCTGTAATATAATCAGGTTTCAGCCGTCAGAAGAAACAAATATAGGCTAAAAGAACTGTTGAACTTATTCTACCTTGAGCATTTTCTTTGCCTTTTCAATCTCAACCAGATCAGGGTGACTTGCATCAATAACCTTCTCAACCTGATAGGCCAACAAGGCAAAAAATAAAATGACTGACATGATGTATTATGTATTTGTTATGTAGAGTAATTTAGTTGACCAAGATCAACATGTACTATACCTTCTTTAACAGTGTTTCAGTGTGCAGTATCTCAATTTCATCTGATGTCTTCTGAACGATTCTGTTCTCTGATGCATTGACATCATTCTCAAATTGTTGCCTAGCAAATCTCCTCCCTCTTCCAGCAGTATTAACTCCATAGCCTGTCCCACCACCTCCACCTACTCGAGATATTCCAGGATCATCACCTATCCATCGAATATCCACAGAGCGAATCTGCATTTTAAGAAAATAACAAAGTGATTTCACTATTGTATTTACTAATGTCCCTGTTCAAAATGCAACAATATTGTGATGATGTCTTCATAACTCCTCTTTGGCAAGGTACAATGTCCTATAGGTGCTCTCACAGAAAGCCTGAAGCAGAAAAGAACCAGATTTTACAGTCACCATAAGGGAAATGAAGCTATGGACAACAGAAGAAAGAGAGAAGCACCTTGTGTTTTGAGCAGCAAATTGGATATGATCAGGCAAACTAAGAATCTCTAGATGTCGTAATGTTGAAGATGGGATTTAGTGTTAGATGGGGAAATTGGCTCAAGAGTTTCCAGCAACTCAAGCAACGTGCGACAGGGAGAACCACAATCTCCCATGTTCATTCTAGTTATGGAGGCATTCAGAAAGATGAAGAGTAAGGTCATCGCTGGTGATTATTTGGGGGGGCTTTAGAGCAATGGTGGTAGAACATGGTTCCGTGAGTGTCTCATATCTATATCTATTATTTGCAGATGATGTCACAATTTTTTGCAATGCAGATAGATAGTACCAAGTTGAAATATCTAGGATGTGCAGCTACATGGTTTCAAGTGAGATCATATTTTGTATTGCCACTACGATGGTTTCAAGTGAGATCATATTTTGTATTGCCACTACGAGCTTCTAATAAGGATCAAGCAGAAAGGAATCTGATGATTCAAAGGGTTGCGAAGAGGTTTTAGGATGGCACAAGAAATATATGTCTAAAGGAGGAAAGTGTAGATTAAGAGAGACTTGAGCATCCCTACCTACTTCGGGGGTGTTTGGATTAGCTTTTTTTTCAAGTGACTTGTAAGCTAAAAGCCAAAAGTAGGTAGCTACCTACTTTTGGCTTTTGGCTTTTGGCTTTTCTTTTTTTGGGGGTTTACTTTTTAAGCCTAAAGTAAAGTGCTTAAAAGCACTTTGTGTCTTTGCCAAACACCTCCAAAAATAAAAAATACTTAAAAGCCAAAAGCACCTAAAAATAAGTGAATCCTAACACTCTCTTCATGTCCTTTCTCATGCACCACCTAGTGTCACGCAAAAGTTGGAAAGACTCTAAAGGAGGTTTCTATGGGATGCAACAAACAAGGCAAGGAAGTTCCATTTGATACAATCAGGAACTGTGACGTCTCCCAAATCTTGGGGTGACCTTGGGGATTAAAATTTAAGGGGTTGTTTAGTTACCAGGTAAGGACACACAAGAATATCCCATAGAATTAATTATTTGACCTTCTATATAGGATAGCTAATTCCAACATTTTAGTGTAAATGATTCTCAGTACTAATTATTACTCATAACCAAAAAAAGGACAACTCGATGAACTAAGCTCCCGCTATGCGCAAGATCCGGGGAAGGGCCCCACCACAAGGGTATACTGTACGCAACCCTTACTGTTAGAGGATGTTTCCAAGGCTTAAACCCGTGAGTTCTTGGTCACATGGCAACAACTTTACCAGTTACTCTAAAACTCCCCTTCAATACTCATAACCAAGTAAGGGATAAAATAATCCGCATTCATCCTAAGATTGTTGTCCCTTATCGCACCAATCAAACAACCCCTAAGGACGTTTAAAAAGGCTTGTAGAGGAACAAGTCTTTTGGAAGGAGGTGATGCAAGCTAAGTTGTGTGAACTTTCACTTCTGATGTCGTACACGTGTCGGATTCTCCAAAAATATACTACTTTTAGAGAATCTAACACGCACTCGCTAACATTTTTGAAGAGTCTGAGCAACATAGCTTCAAAAGGGGTTGGAGAACAAATAATGTTCTTTTACCTTAGAGAAATATTTTCGAAGGATGGGTAGGATTTAGCAGAACATATCATATGAGTAGGACCAGGAATAGCATATAGAATCCTACTTGAAAAAAATTGTAATGTATGCAGCATCCTACTTGGAAAAGGATTGAAATGTAGTATCCATAAATAGGACCTCAGTTTAATAATAAAGACACAACGATTCAATAATATTCTTCTTTTATATTTCTCACATAGTATCAAAATCTCTACAATCTTGGTAGAGAATCAAAGAGCTTTTGTTGTCGGCACACGGCTATTACCCATATATGTCGTCCGTCTAGCCAATAATTATGCTAGCAAAAGTTAGGCCACCACGCTTCGTTCTGAAGGCTTCTCATATCTAATTTGAGTAGCACCGTGCATCTTTCCAGTGAATACTTTCTCATATCTAATTTGGGTAACACCATTCATCTTTCGGACTACTTTCTCATATTCAAGTTGTGTAGTACCATGAATCTATTTGAACTACTTTCTCATATATAAGTTGCGTAGCACTGTGCGTCTTCCCAATGACTCCTCAGATCTAATTTGTGTAGTTCCATGCGTCTTTCTGGTGACTCCTCAAATCTGATTAACGTAGTTCCAATTTTTGTGACTGTTGTGCAAAACAAAAACCAACACATCCAAGAGGTCGAGATGACCCATATATTTTATACCAATTTTCGGCAATTTTCCTACGACATATCGACTTGGCAGCGTTAACTACTTTTTTACCACTTTTTCAGTTTGTTCCTTTTCAACTGAGTTCGCCTAGACGTCCCGAGCAGTTCTTACCCGCTTTCTTGCAGATATCTTCACCCAATCCCTCACCGATCCTCAAATTCATTACATCCATAACAAGTTTGGTACATATGACCTATATGCACCAGCTTACGGGGGAGTGTTAAAATAGGAGCAGGAACAGGATATAATATATAGAATCCTACTTGAAAAAAGGATTGTAATGTAACGTCCTACTTGGAAAATGATTGGAATGTAGTGTCTATCAATAGGGTCTCAGTGTAATAATGCCGTCACAACAATTCAACAATATTCTTCTTTAATAATTCTCACAATATCATTCAGGGTAGGGTAGGGTAGGAGATGGGAGAAGGATAAGGTTTTTGGAACAGGTGACGACGGGAACAACATTTTGAGACTTACTTGTTCTAACATATACAGAATCACATGTCATGCCAGATGGAGAATACAGTCCAAGTCGTCAAAGACGACAACATGGAGAAGCATTTAGGAATTTGAGTTTTAGAAGGAATTTCCAAAAGTGGGGCTGAATGAGCTCCAAAGCCTAATTACAGTGCTTCACAAACAAAGTACACCACAAAAAGGTCATGAAGTATGGAATAATGGAGTTTCTTCTGTTAAGTCGTCGTATGAGAAGCTCTTGATTGAGTCGCGGGGTCTCGGGGGAGTAGACAAAAGAAAAATAAAGTTTTTCACCAGGTCAAGTGGAATCTTTAATTCTGAGTGTGGATTGTGAATTAGAAACCTAAAGAACCACAACAAAGTCCTCAAGTTGAAGTGGTTACCAGAGGTACTCTCAAGACCCTCAAAATCCATATAGCAAGGTGATCAAAGCTAATGATGGATAAAAAGATAACTAAATGACAAAACTGGTTAACACAACATATGGTGTTAACCTTTGAGGTCTATCTGGGTACTATGGACTGCTCTAAACAATCAAGTTTCTAGCGGTGTGCGAAATGGAAACAGGACATCTTTCTGGAATGACAAATGGTTAGGGAATTGAGCTCTAAGGAGTCGTTAGGTGTGAGGTACAGGTTATACTAATCCCGGGATAAAATTTCAGATTATTTTATCCTGTGTTTGGTTGGCCGTATAGTTAGTCCCGCGATTATTTATCCCATATACATGGTGGGATTACTAATTTCGGGATAATTAATCCCGGGATAACTTGTTCCCAACCAAACGACGCCTAAATTTATTCCTTGATATCTATGGTCTATACAGAAACCAACAAAAATCTATAGCTGAAATGCGGTCTCCTCAATGCTGGAAGCTGATACTTAGAAGAGGTTTGTATGATTGGGAGATGAATCGAATGAATTTCTACAAACAATTTGAAAGCTTCACAGGACTATAGAACGGAGGTGCACATTGAGATGGGAAGGAAATAGCAATGGGAAGTTCAGAGTTGATGCAGCTTACAAAATTATAAATAAACCTGAACCTCAAATCACCAATTGACATTAGAAACATATTTGGAAGACTAAAATACCCTACAATGTTGCATGCTTCTCATGGTTACTTGCAAAGGAAGATATGTTCACACATGATATAACCTAATCAGGAGAAAGAAACATTTCGACTCAAGGTGCTATTTATGTGAAAAGGAGGTGAAACGGCTGGCATTTTTATGTTTCAGGATAACTGACCAGTTATGGAAGATCTTTATTTATCTCAAAGGGGCATAAGCTTGGACAATGCAAAGATTACTGAAACTCTCTTTAGTTGGGAAGTAGCTAGAGCTGGAGCAGGTCACACAGATCAACAACATACCCAATGTATTCCTACAAAATGGGGTCTAGGGAGGGTAAAGTGTACGCAATCCATAGCATCACCTCAGACAAAATAGCGAGGAGGCTGTTTCCGATAGACCCCCGGCTCAAGAGAAATAACAGTATAAAAAACATAAAAACAACAAACAACATGGGAGTGCATACCAATAGATAATAAAAGAAACAAGACACCCACAGAGTAATACTATACACAATCTATCCGAATCACAAACATCACCAAAAATACCACGAACAAGAAACTACAAACACACGCATAACACTATGACTACAGGCACAACTACGAACAAAGCACTCCTTCCTACTAGCAAGGACGCACTCCCACCCACTAACTCTCTACCCTAATTCGTGTCCTCCGCACCTTTCCATCTAAGGTCGTGTCCTCAGTAAGCTATAACCACCCCATGTCATATCTAATTATCTCCCTCTTATATTTCTTCAACCAACCTCTACCCCATCCGAGGCTATCCATAGCAAACCTCTCACACCTCCTCGTGCACCTCCATATCAGATTCCCAAACTATTTCAACCTCATTTTCCGCATCTTGTCTTACGCCGAAGTCACTCCCATCTTCTCATGAATAATCTCATTTCTAACTCTATCTCTCCTAGTAAGTCCATACATTTATCGCAGCATCCTCATCTCCACCACCTTAAACCTTTGGATGTGGGAGTTCTTAACTGGACAACACTCCGCTCCGTACAACATAGCCAGTAGGAGTGCCACTCTGTAGGAACTTGTCTTTAAGTTTATGAGGCACTTTCTTATCACACAAGACTCCCAAAGCTAGCCTCCATTTCAATTACCCAGCACCAATACAATGTGGCATCCTCGTCAATCTCTCCATTCCCCTGAATCATAGACCTAAGATACTTGAAACTATTTCGCTTCCGAATGGCCCGAGAATCCAGCTTTACTATCACCACGTCAGCCTCCTGTGTCAAATCACTGAACTTGCACTTCAAGTATTTTGTCTTGGTCCTACTCAATCTAAACCCCTTTACAACTCTAGGGTTTATCTCCAAACCTCCGACTTATCATTAACTCATCCCCGAGTCTCGTCTATGAGAACTACACCATTAACAAAACAGCATACACCAACGTGCCTCCCATTGAATATGTCGCGTCAATACATCCATCACCAAGGCGAATAAAAACGGACTAACGAATCTATCCCTCGTGCAATCCTGTCAAAGCAGGAAAGTGCTCCAAATCACCTCCTCCGTTCTCACATGAGTCTTCCCTCCATCATACATGTCCTGAATCGACCTAGTGTACGCCACGAGAACCCCTCTAGCCTCCAAGCATCTCCATAGAACCTCCTTAGGGACTTTGTCACACGCCTTCTCCAGATCGAATGAACACCAAGTGTAAGTCCTTCCCCTCCCTAGGATTATAGATTGTTTTTTCTATTCTTTCGCTAACTTGTAAATATGACACCAGTACAACCCATATGTACTTTTTTATTCTTAATATATACAACCTGCTACATTTTTAAAAAAAAAAAATCCTAATAGACTTTCTACGGAAAACCAGTCAATAATAGAACAAATGTTGATCTTTTATGCGATACACTAATATTGCAATCAGAATCCTAAAACAGACGCTATATACAGCCTGCTACATTCTAAAAAAAAGTGCGGTCCTAATAGACTTTCTGCGAAAAAACAGTAAATAATGGAACAAATGGCTGATGTTTTACCCTAGATACACTAATATTGCAATCAGAATTCTAAAACAGCCGCTAGGAAATTGCTAACACCTTAAAATACAACCTAAGACATGAATGAAATTCAAGTATAAAACACATAATACTACGATTACACAAATTCATGCATTCCTAGACATTCAAGGGGCTAGAACTCTCCCAGAGATTCCCTTTTCTTTTTCCTTAATATCTCCCTCTAACTATCCTGCCCTTTTCTACAGAAAAAACCACCCAATATATGTGTAACTGTCTCATGACAGTTATTAAGTTTTCCAATTGGTTATGTTGGCCTCCTAAAATAAGTTTTTAAGACTTGAGGCACATCATTACCTTCCCCTATAAGAGTCACCTTGTCCTCGAGGTGAGAAATTGCAGATTGATGATTGCATATTCCTCCCAATAGTTCTCAAATTCTGGTAGGATCTTCCACTTGATCAACACTTTCCACTTACCATTGATTAGCTTCCTGGTTTGCCTCACTGCTTCAGGTTCAACTTAAAGCTCCAAATCTTGGGAAATGGAGGTAGGTCAAAAGCAGTAGTAGTTGGGAGCAAGCACTTTCTTAATTGTGGAACATGAAACACTGAATGAATGCGAACTCCAACTGGTAACTCAACTAATAAGCTATGGCACCAATCTTTTCTAGAATCTTGAAAGGGCAATAAAAACAGGGACTGGATTTTTCATTAATCTTCTTAGCCAAAGAACGTAGTTTGTAGGGTCGAAATTCAAGATTTCACCAATCTCAAAAATCACTTCTCCACTATGTCGATCAGTTTGATTCTTCATTCTTTATTGTGCTTGTAACAGATGTTCTTTGAGTTCAGTCAAGATCAGATTTCTAGTGCACACCTGCTCATTTACTTCTTCCACCGTTGAAGTAATGTCATCCATGTGAAAAATCGATGGTGGATCCCTTCCATATAATGCCTTAAAGGGTGTCATACCTGTAGATCTATTAAAGGATGTATTAAACCAATACTCTGTCCAAGATAACCAGTGAGACTATTGGGACCAGTGTGTAGGATTTTCTCCTGCCATACAACGGAGATATGTCTCTAAACTCCTATTAACGACTTCTGTTTGCCCATCGGTTTCCAAATGACATAAAGAGCTATAACGTAAGGTAGTACCTGTTATTTTCGAATAATTCCCTCCAATTGGCTTACACGACCACAGTCAGACATAATAGATTTAGAAAATCCATGCAATTTAACCACTTCCTCAATTGAAACAGCAGACACATCTTTGGCATTAAAAAGGTGTGACAGTGGAACAAAATATGCATACTTAGTAAGACGATCCACCACAACCAATATAGTATCAAACCTATGGGATTTATGAAGACCAATAATGAAGTCCATACTTACATCCTCCCACACATGATGAGGTAAAGCCAGAGGTTGAAGTAACCCATCAAGACTCAGAGTTTAAGACTTGTTATTTTGACAAATTTCACACCAAGAAATGAAGTCTTGCACATTCCTCTTCATACCTGCCCAATTGATATTCCTAGATAGTCTCTTATATGTGCGAAGATATGCCGAATGGCCTCCTATAGGAGAAGAATGAAACTCTTTCAATCGACTAGGTATTCGAGATAACCCTTTTGGCAAAACCAAGCGTCCTTTGAATAGTAGACATCCATTCTTCATGGTATATTTGTCATTTGTTTGTTGTCCTGAAATTAACTTCTGCAAAATAGAAGTCATTTTGGTGTCTCGTTGTACTTCTTGGTCCCATTCTTCCTTGTCTTCATATTTCCAAATTGAAAATGCATATAACTCTACAGACTCCCCGCATCTTGACAACGCATCAACCAGTTTATTTTCAGCACACGTTTTGCACTAGATCTCAAACTTACAACCCATGAGTTTGGACACCCATTTCTATTGATTCTCATCAATAACTCTCTGTTCCAACAAAAATTTAAGGGCTTTTTAATCTGTTCTGATGATGAAATGGTGGCCCATCAAGTAGTGATTCCATCTCTTGACATATAACACAATACCCATTAGCTCCCATTCATTTACCGAACATTGTCTTGCTCTAGAAGAAAGAATTCGACTGAAATAACGATAAGTTTACTAAAAAAGGGCAGCCTAGTGCACTAAAGCTCCCGCTATGCGCAGGGTCCGGGGAAGGGCCCCACTACAAAGGTGTATTGTACGCAGCTTTACCTTACATTTCAGCCAGAGGCTGTTTCCAAGACTTGAACCCGTGACCTTCTGGTCACATGGCAGCAACTTTACCAGTTACTCCAAGGCTCCCCTTCAACGATAGATTTATTATGTTGCATTAAAACTGCAAAAACACCAAATCCTAAAGCATCAATTTCAATTACAAAAGGCTGAGAAAAGTTTGACATCGCTAAAACGAGCACTTGAGTCATAGCCAACTCCAACGCCTCAAATGATTGTTGGGCTCGCTCTCCCATAAAAAGGCATCCTTTTTAAGTGAATCAGGCAACAACCTTACCATAGGTTTTTGACAAATTTTCTGTAATATCCTGATACATGCCAAATCGGCATTGAACATTCAAGGACTATAATCCAAGGTCAACACAAAGGGCACCATGATCATAAAGGAGGCAAGGATATGTTTGGGGAACTCTTTTCAAGCTCCTAAGAGCTCAACACCATATGTGGAGGATAGCTTGGAATCGAGAGACAAATTTATCCCAAGGCTTCAACAAGGAAGCAAGGCCGAGAACTACACACTCCAATGATTATTGATGAATTTAGATGTGTTTCAAGCCATCTTGATACCATTTAATCCGTGTTTTAGAGTGTCCAATGAATACAAGGACCGAGGGTCATTGGAGAGGTCGTTGGAGGGTAAAACGAAGCCTGAAGGCATTCTGAAGTGACCTGCGACCTAACCTGCGCTCACAAGATGCCCATCTGCGTGGGCATGTGGGCCAAACCTAGCCAGCTTGCTTGTTTTGTTGAATTGAGTCACATTTGGGCCTATATATGTAATATAGCCCGTGGCTATAAATACAAGTTCCGTTAGCTTATTTTCTTGACTGTTGAATCATAATGAATTATACACTTGAGAGTGTAAGGGCTAGGATTAGCTTGAGCTGAACGTTTGTTTTGAAACGTGGGTTACTTGGGAGATCAATTCCCTTGTAGTCTACGTAAGAGATAGGTGTTTGATTGTATTTGAAAGAAAGGTCTTAGAATTTGATACATCCTAGATTTTTTCACCTACCTTCTTTCTCTTTCCTCCGTCTCCGGCCACTCATAGTCGTCGCCGTTACCAATCTCCGATTTTTCACTTCGGCGACGACGGCGGCGGTGACTGTTCTCCTTCACCTACTTCCCCGCTATTAATTCCTCAAGTTTCTTAGCAAGGAATCAAGCTTCAAGAATTCAACAACTATATTTCCGACCATCTCGCCAGAATAGAAGAGTCCTTTTGTACCAAGGAATCTGACCGGCGAATAACCATCTCATCAGAGTGGAATTTCCGACCATCTCATCGAAATATAATTTCCGACCATCTCGTCGGAATAGAATTTCCGGTAAAACTTCCTCCGGTGACTTCTCCGACGACTAGATTTGTGGTCATTCTTCTTCTTTCGACTCTTTTTCTTGTGTTTTATAACCCCTTTCAGGTACTTGAAGTTCAGTGCAATCTGCCATGGCATACATTTTCCGACGTACAGTACATTTTCCGGTGATCGAGTTAAGGGACGGTATCAGCAGTAGATAAAGGTGACAACAGCAATTCCGACAACCAATTTTGACATCAAATTGCCGGAATCCGAAGAACAGATTCAAGAACACGTACTCACTTCATCTTCATCTCGGATCAGGTGCACTCGTTTCATCTTTTCTAGTTTATTTGGTCTAGATTTCTTGACTATTGAAGGCGGATACGTCCTGCCTTGTTTGATGTATATATTTTTCATCTCTTCTGGTTTTTATTTGCCTATTTCGCTGTTTTTAGCTGTACCCTATTGCTGTCGTGTTTTTTGCCTCTTTTTTTCTTCGTTTTCCACTATTATATCCTTTTGAGTGGTGGTTGGGGTGATAGATGGTGGATTAGGGTCATGTCATAGGTTAGGGTCGGGACTGGGATCGGGTCTAGGTGCGAGTCTAGGGTTGGGGGCAAAGGGGAGTAAGGCTAGGTGGGATAAGGGTGCTTCTAGGTTGAGAGTTGGGTCCTGGAACATAGGGTCGCTTCAAGGTAAGTCTATAGAGCTGGTGAAGATTCTTAAAAAGAAGAGGGTTAGTATAGCGTGTGTCCAGTAAAACTAAATAGGTAGGCACTAAGGCAAGAGATATGGATGGTTATAAATTGTGGTACTCGGGTAGCATGAGACATAGAAATTGGATAGGTATCTTAGTAGAAGAACTTAGGGAGCAGGTGGTAGAGGTTAAGAGAGTGAGCGATAGGTTGGTATCTATTAAGTTGGTCATTGGAGGGTCTACGGTTAATGTTATTAGTGCCTACGCTCCGCAAGTAGATTTGGACGAGGAAGAGAAGAAAAACTTTTGGGAGGTTTTAGATGAGGTGGTGAGGAGCGTCCTGAGCACCGAGAAGCTTTTCGTGGGAGAAGATTTCAATTGGATTTTTCTAGGGCTTTTGGGTAGTGGATAGCGAATTTGCACTTTCCAAAGAAGGAGGAACACCTTATTACGTTTCGCAGTTCAGTGGTTAAGTGGCCAAGACTCAAATAGACTTTTTGCTTCTTAGAAAGGGTGATAGAGCCCCCGGACACCCCGCATAGCGGTAGCTTTAGTGCACCGGGCTGCCCTTTTTTTTTAGAAAGGGTGATAGAGCGCTATGTAAAGATTGTAAAGTCATACCCAGCGAGAATCTTTCGACTCAACATAGGTTGTTGGTGATGGACTTGGTAATCAATAAGGGAACAAAGAAGAGGAGTATGGAGGGGCTCAACCTAGGATTAGGTGGGTTAGCTTGACTTTGGCTAATGCTTTGGAAATGGAGGAAAAGTTGAAGAGTAGGGAGCTTGGGAGAGTAGAGGGGATGTGGATAATATGTGGGAGACGACTGCTAGTTGCATTAAGGAGATTGCTAGAAAGGTGTTTGGTGTCTCGAGAGGTCGATCTGGCAAACATCGAAGGGACTGGTGGTGGAACGAAGAGGTTAAGAGGAAGGTGGAGTCTAAGAAGGTGGCTTATGCTAAGTTGTTTGAGAGCAAGGACGATGAGGAGAGGCAGACGAATAAGGAGGAGTATAAGGTAGCTAAAATATAGGCTAAGTTAGCGGTTACAGCGGCTAAGACAGCAAACTTTGAGAGCTTGTATGCGGCATTAGAGAAGAAAGGTGGGGATAAGAAGTTGTATAGGCTTGCCAAAGCCAGGGAGCGGAGGACTCATGACCTTGACCAAGTGAAGTGCATCAAGGGAGAGGATGGTACAGTGTTGGTTGAGGATGCCCTCATTAGGAAGAGGTGGCAGTCCTATTTTCATCAACTTTTGAACGACAGGGGGACAAAGGGTTCATGTTAGGGGACTTGGAGAAATTTGAGGAGTGTCGCGATTATGGTTATTGTAGGCGTATCAATGTTGAGAAGGTCAAGGGCCATTCGCAGGATACAGCGGGGTAGGGAGACGGGGCCAGACGAGATTCCAGTGGATTTTTGGAAGAGCACTGCCGGGGCAGGTTTGGAGTGGTTGACAAGGTTGTTTAACATCATTTTTAGGGCGGTGAAGATGCCTGAAGCGTGGAGGCGGAGTACGATGATTCCATTATATAAGAACAAGGGAGACATCCAGAGTCGCAACAACTATAGAGGTATTAAGTTGTTGAGTCATACTATGAAGGTTTAGGAAAGGGTGATAAAGTTGAGGCTGAGAAAGATTGTGACTATCTCTGAGAATCAGTTTGGTTTCACGTTAAGTCGCTCGACTATTGAGGCCATTCACCTTGTGAAGAGATTAGTGGAGCAATTTCGGGAGAGGAAGGACTTGCACATGGTGTTTATTGATCTTGAGAATGCATATGACAGAGTTTCCAAGGAGATTCTGTGGAGGTGCTTGGAGGCTAAAGGAGTGCCCGTGGCGTACACTAGGTCGATTCAGGACATGTATGATGGTGCGAAGACTCGTGTGAGGACGGTAAGTAGAGATTCGAAGCACATTCCAATTTTGATGGGTTACACCAGGGATCGACTCTTTAGCCCGTTTTTATTTGCCTTGGTAATGGATGTTTTGAGACCGACATATTCAGGAAGAGGTGCCTTGATGTATTTTATTTGCGGATGATGTGCTACTGATTGACGAGACTCAGGGAGGAGTTAATGATAAGTTGGAGATTTGGAGACAGACGCTGGAGTCTAAAGGATCTCAGTTGAGCAGGACCATGACGGAGTACTTGAAGTGTAAAAGTTTAGTAATGTGTTGCATGAGGCTGGCGTGGTTGTGAAGCTGGACTCTCGGGCCATTCAAAAGAGAGAGTTTCAAGTATCTGGGGTATATGATTCAATGATTCAGGGCAATGGTGAGATTGACGAGGATATCACACATCATATTGGGACAGGGTGGTTGAAATAGAGGCTCGCTCCGGGAGTTTTATGTGATAAGAAGGGGCCCCCGAAGCTTAAAGGTAAATTCTACAGAGTGGCAGTCCGACCGGCTATGTTGTATGGAGCGGAGTGTTGGCCAATTAAGAACTCCCACATCCAAAAGTTGAACGTGGCGAAGATGAGGATGTTGCGATGGATGTGTGGCCATACCAGAAGAGATAGGGTGAGGAATGAGATTATTCGGGAGAAGGTGGGAGTTGCTTGGTGGAGGAAGAAATGCGAGAAGTGAGGTTACGTTGGTTCGGGCACGTGATGAGGAGAGGCTCTGATGTTCCTGTGCGGAGGTGTGAGACCTTGGCTATGGATGGTTTTAGGCGGGGTAGAGATAGGCCGAAGAAATATTGGAGGGAGGTGATTAGACATGATATGGAACAGTTACAGCTTATAGAAAACATGACCCTTAATAGGAAGGTGTGGAGGACGCGGATTAGGGTAGAGGGTTAGGGGGTGGGAGTGCGTCGGTAACAGTAGGGGAGTGTTCTCTTCTGTCTGAAGTTTCTTATTCGTGGTGTTGTGTGATGTCTATGGTTTCGCTTAGATAGTTTTTAGTATTATCTTGTGGCTGTAGTATTATCTTGTGGCTAGCGGTGTTAGTTTATTTTGTATACTGTACTTAGTTTATATGCATTTATGTTTTGTGTTTATTATACTGTTATCGGTCCTAAGCCAGGGTTCTATGGGAAACAGTCTCTCTACTTCACCCAAGGTAGTGGTATGGTCTGCGTACACTCTACCCTCCCCAGACCCACTATGTGGGAATACACTAGATATGTTGTTGTTGTTGTATCTATCTATCCATATATCCTTTAACTTCTTGCATTTTAGATTCTATCGTTTTCTTTGTTTTCGTTTTCGTCTTTCGCATTTTGTGGGTTATCATATCCAGTGAGCCCCAAAAAACCCAGCAAAGACTTGACATCCCTAGGAACTGGCCAAGATATCATACTCTCAATCTTGGAGGGATCAGCTTGCACTCCCATTCAAAGGAAATGATATGGCCTAGATATTTAAGTTTAAGTTGACCAAACATGCATCTTTTTGTTGATTACCAGTTGATTCTCTTTGAGAATATTCAAAACAACCTTCAGATGCCCAAGATGTGAGGCATAGTACAACACAACAACATACCTAGTGTATTCCCACTGGGGAGGGTAAAATGTACGCAGCCCATACCACTACCTCTGAAGTAGAGGGCTTTCCCGATAGACCCCCGGCTCAGGACAAAAAGACTGTAAACAAAGTTGTAATAAAACATGAAACAAGATGAAATAACATAAATAAGACACCCACAAATAATATTATACACTATCAAACAAAAGCACTCACCTCACCCAAACTCCAACCTATGTGCAAACACTACGACTACTAGCCAGGCTACACCAAAGCACTTCTATCTACTGTCTACGACTCACGCACACACACTAGCCCTCTAACCTAATTCGCATCCTCCATACCTTCCTATCTAGGATCATGTCCTCAGTAAGCTGTAACTGCTCCATGTTATGTCAAAACACCTCTCTCCGATATTTCTTCGGCCTACCTCTACCCCGCCTGAAACCATCCAAAGCCAACCTGTCACACCTACGACTGGGGCATCACTGCCCTTCTTCATCACATGCCCAAACCATCTCAACCTCACTTCCTGCATCTTATCCTCCATCGAAGCCACTCTTACCTTCTCCCATATAGTCTCATTCCAGACTCTATCTCCCCTAGTAAGTCCACGCATCCAACGCAACATCCTCGATCCGCCACCTTCAACTTTTAGATGTGAGAGTTCTTGACCGGTCAACACTCCACTCCTCACAACATGACCGGACGGATTGTCATTTTATAGAATTTGCCTTTAAGCTTGGGAGACGCCTTCTTATCACATAAAAAACTTCTGAAGCGAGCCTCCATTTCATCCACCCTGCCCCAATACTGTGACATCCTCGTTAATCTCTCCATTTCCCTGAATCATAGACCCAAGATACTTAAAATTATCCCTTTTACAAACAACCTGGAAGTACATCTTCACTACCACCTCATCTTCATGTGTCAAGTCACTAAACTTGCATTCCAAGTACTCCATCTTGGTCCTACTAAACCTGAACCCTTTAGACTTAGGGTTTGTCTCTAAGCCTCTAATTTATCATTAACACCCACACTTACCCCCGAATCTCACCAATCAAAACTACATCATCCGCAAATAGCATACACCAAGGCACCTCTCCTTGAATTCGCGGAGTCAAAACACCTATCATCAAGGCAAATAAAAACGATCTAAGAGTTGATCCTTAGAGCAACCCAGTCAAAACAAAGAAATGTTTTTAATCTTCTCCCACCGTCCTCACCCTCATCTTCCCTCCATCATACATGTCCTTGGTCAATCTGATGTACACCATAGGGACCTCTCTAGCCTCCAAGCATCTCCAAAGAACCTCCCCAGGGACTGTCATACACCTTTCCCAGGTCAATAAACACCATGTGTAAGTCCTTCATCTCCCTATACTGCTCCACTAGTCTCTGCACAAGGTGAATTGCCTCTGTCGTCGAGCGACTGGGCATAAATCAAAATTGATTCTCAAAAATAGACACAATCCTCCTCAACCTCCGCTCAACCACCCTCTCCAAATCTTCATAGTGTGACTCAACAACTTAATATCTCTGTAGTTGTTATCTCTGTAGTTGTTGCAACTCTGAATGTCACCCTTATTCTTGTATAAAGGAATCACCGTACTCTCTCTAAGCCTCGGGCATCTTTGCAGTCCTGAAAATAACGTTAAACAATTTGATCAACCACCTTAAACCTGCCTGTAACACCCCGTATTCAAGTACGTGCATTGGTGTATTCAAGTACGTGTATTGGTCTTATTTATATGGCATTAATTTTTTTTATTTTATTTATACTGGAATTTGCTCGTCGATGGTTCCATGCGAAGGTTATTGAATAAGCTTTCCAACAATATAAAGATTTCCTAAAACGAATAGGTTTCGGATATAATCGAGCACGTTCGAAACTATAAAACTGTGGCCGGGATATTTGGGAATAGTAAATGTGCAGGAAAATTTCCTGCACACAAACTACTGAGGCTAGCCGAATTTTTAGGTCAACTTCAAACGATCATAACTCCATTAATATAATGAATTGGGAGAGCTACGACCTATGAAAAGAAAGATCTTTGAGTCTTCTTTCCAATGCAATTGGTTTCATCCAAATCCAACGTCTGAGTAAGGAGTTATACTCGCTTTACTTCAGCCTATCAAAACAGATTTTTAGGGTCAACTTCAAACGACCATAACTCCTTGTACAGGACGAACTGGGTGGCCTACTTTATATGAAATGAAAGCCCTTTGAATTATCCTACCAACGATACCAATTTCACCCAAATCCGATATCGGAGCAAAGAGTTATGGTCGATCTACTTTAGCTTATCAAAACAGTCCACCAAAGGACAGATTTGACATTATTTAAATTTTAAAGGCATTGTGGTCATTTCCTATTATATTATAGACGGGAATATGTGTATATATACATGTATATGAGTTCAAAAACTCATTTTCATCATCAATCATTGAGAAAGAACAAACCCTAGCCAAATTTGACCTTTAAATTACTTTTGATTCAACCGTAGAAATTCCAAAGTAATTCGATAACTGCGTTTGTCATCTCGAGAGCTTCGAACGGCACCTATTATTTGTGCAAACAGGATTGCATAATCAAGAGGTGAATTCTAAGGTATGAATATTGTTTGCCTTTGTTCTTTTTCATATGTATATGTGTGATAGAGGATTATATGTATTGGTTGTTATTGAAAGGTGATGAAAATAGGGTTATGGACTATTTTGCATGGTTTGGTTGTATTGAATTGTGGAAGGTGGATATGGTAATTGAGTTATGGAAGGTGGATATGGTGATACACTATTGAATTGATGATTATTTATGTCTATGGCTCAATTTGGTTTAATGGATTGGTTGGAAGGATAAATGAATCCAAACTTGATATTGGAGGATGTTGTATGAATATGCATGGCATGTGAATGTAATTGGAGTATAAGAGGGTTAAAGTGACACCCTTTATGGTGTAACTAAGGCTTACTACTTAACCACTAGTTTGGTGAATTCAAATAATTGAATTGTGATGTTTGGTCGCTAATACTAGATTGCTATATATGTTCATTGTAGATAAGTAATCCGAAAAGACGGGAAGTCCATTTGGGACTAGTATTGAAGGTTGACAGTCAGGTATGTAAAGCATACTCTATACCATATCTTTGGCATGAAAGTGAACAATTGTTCTATTAAGAAAGTTTCCAAAGTTATTCAGTAACATGTGATCCATAATGGTTTTGTATGATGTCCTACGTTACCAATGAACTTGTTTCCACCCTACAAGATGTCAAGACATTCCAATACTTACTTGTTTTCCAAATCTTACATATTTATTGCACTAATGAATGTCAGAAGGTATCCGGTTACTCAAACAAGATCCATGTGTTATTAATGACTCCAAAACGTTTCATTGATATACCAATAAGTTCCTACTTCATTGTTATGGCATTGATGACTCCAAAACACTTCATTGATGTGCCAATGAGTTCTTACTTCATTGTTATTGCATTGATGGTCTATTTATATGTCTCTTATTGATGTATCATTGTTTCAAAGTATCAAAAATGTGATGGCGACCGAAATAACAATCTCAAAGATTAATTGAACTAAGTGATGGAAGTTCTCTCTTATCGGGTGGTATCCCAGGGGCATAAGCCTATCATGGGTCGATCCCTATTTATGTGTTTATGGGTGGTATCCCAGGGGCATAAGCCTATCATGGGTCGATCCCAGTAGATATGTACTGGAGGCAGCCTAATGGTCACAGTACAATACAGTAATGATTACAAAGATGATAAGAACGAAGGTAAAGTGATTGAATAAATACAATGTACAGGTTGTCACAAGTTCTAGTAAGTGTGATCCAACCCTATTACGATTTATTCACTTGTTTCTGATTTCTATTGAGCTCCTATATCATATGTGATTATCTACAGCTTTACATACTCAGTACATATTTCGTACTGACGTCCCCCACGGGGGACCTACATTTCATGCTGCAGGCACAGGTACCTCAGCTCATACACCGCACAAGTAGGAGCCAAGATATCCAGTTGCTTTTGGTGAGCTCCAATTTGCTTCGGGGCTTTCCGTGTCATATCCAGTCACTTTTGGTATTGTATAGAAGTTAGTTATATGGCGGGGTGTGTCCCGACCTTAGTTAAACTCTGTGTATTGTCTAGAGGCTTTGTAGACCTAATGTACAGTCAAGGTAGTGTTTTGTTAATAGACGTGATGGCTCCAATGGCCAGGTATTGTATATACATATATATGTGTGCTCAAGCTTATACAGGTGATTATTTCCTTTTATATGCGACATGATGCTGTCCGAATTTCGGGTTGTCATAGAGGTATGCATGGGAAGTATAAGGTTATGAGCTGGTTCTCCCAGGCCTCCTCGGTTACGGGTGCCAGTCCGCCTTAATAGGATTTGAGGCGTGACACTGCCCCACCAGTATACTTCCAAAAATCCACCGAGATCCCATCATACCCCATTGTCATACCCCCTATGCATCCTACGAATAGCCTCTTTGACCTCTTCAACCATTATATGTCCACAATACCCAAAATCACGACACTCCTCTGAGTGCTCCAACTCCCCTAACACGATGTGAAGCATAGTCCCTACCAAAGTTGCTCGGACTCTTCAAAAATGTCTACGGATCCTCCAAAATTAGCGTATTTTTTAAGGGTTCGACATGGGTGCGGCAATATTTTTGAAGAGTCCGAGCAACTTAGGTCCCCACTGCAAATTAAAATATCATCAAAGAATACTAGAACAAATTTCCGCAAATAATCCGCAAAACATCATTCATCAGTGATTGAAAAGTCGAGGGTGCATTAGTCAAGCCAAATGGCATGATCATAAACTCATAATGTCCCTCATGGGTGTGAAAGGCTGTTTTTTTCTTCATCTCCGACTTGAATGCAAATTTGATGATAACCCGACTTAAAGATCCAACTTTGTAAATATAGTGGCCCCCCGCTCATCCAGTAACTCATCAATCCATGGTATTGGAAATATGTCAGGGATTATGATATCATTAAGAGCTCAATAATCCACGCAAAATCACCAACTGCCATCCTTCTTCTTAACCAGTAATACTAGACTAGAATAAGGACTAAAACTAGCCTTAATCATTCTAGCAACTGGCATCTCTTTGACCAAAACTTCGATCTCCGATTTTTGAGAATAAGAATATCGATATGGAAATGTTCGGCGGTTGTGCTCCAGATTGAAAAGTAATAGCATGATCCCAAGAACGACTTGGTGTTAGGCCCAAGGCTTGCTACCTACTTCTGGATAATCAGATAATAACTTTTCAATCTCCTTTGATGTTATAGTTTCATCTTCAGTTTTTATTACCTAATTCAACTCGACCAAAAATCTTTAGTTCCCTTTTTTTAGTAAATTGGACATGGCTTTGAGTGATACTACTATGTGAACCATAGCTAGATCCCCTCGAAGCAACATTGATCTTTCCGCATCATTGAATTTCATGGTAAAAAGTTTCCAATTTACCCTCATCTCACCTAGTGTGACTACCCATTCCATCCCTAAAACCAAATTAGTTCCCCTCAATTCGAAAAGAAAATATTTTTGGTTGATTTGGCTTCCTTGTATGTCCATCCTTACCTTTTTGCAAATTTTACTCCCGCTAACCTGTTCACCATTAACAATTATTACTTCAAATCTTTTGGTCTTCTTAATAGGTAATTGCAGATGATGAGCAAGGGTGGAAGATATAAAATTACGGTAGCCGCGCTATCGACCAAAACAATTACGCTGTGCCATAAATCTTCCCTATGAATTTCATTGTTCTACATCATGTAAGTCTCATAGCCGAATTCATAGTCAACACTATCATAGTACCCTTCGTTTCCTCTTCAACTAAATCTTCTATGGTAGGCTCAAAGAATTCTTTGTATCATCATCTATGTTAGGTGTCTCTGGAACAATCAATAGGTTAAAGCCAACTATTTTTACCATGACGATTGGGGCCAAATTTTACACCACATCTGAAACATAACCCTAGTTGTCTTTTTCGAGAAAATTCTGAATCAAACAACTTTCTGAATTGTCCCTCGGATTTTGCTACTGAAGAGTTGAAGCTAATAGACTTTGCGGCGGGATACAATGGTGAATCAGTGTTATCACCTGTTGTTCCGGCTCTTGAGTCCCGTGCTTCTAGAATATTTGCAACTCGATGATAATCGCTTCAGGAATTTCATTAACTGCAAAATATTATTCCATTCTGAAAATCCATCCTAAAGGATCCTCTCATTTGAAAACTGAAAATTGTAGTTTCCGAAACTTCTTCCCATCTTTTTCTCTGCTGACACTGCTTCCCTCTTCTTGGTTTCCGACGGATCTAGTTTGAGAAGGGGATTTTTTGTCGTGACAGTTGGCCCTTGTGCTTGAATTCTAGCAAGAAACACTCTCATTTCTTGAAACCATCCTTCCAGTTTTCTGACATCATCTAATTACCCCTATCAAATTAGTCTCCATCTGTTCGACTCATCCCTCTATTTTACTCACCATACCCGAACATTACTGTTCTGATACCAAATTGATAGACTTTCTGCGAAAAAACAGTAAGTACTAGAACAAATATTGATGCTTTACGCTAGATACATTAATACTACAACCAGAATTCTGAAACAACCACTACTAGCAAACTGCTAACACCTTAAAATACAACCTAAGACATGAATGAAATTCATACATGATACTAATATTACACAAATTCATGCAAATTCATGCATTCCTAGACATTCGAGAGGCTAGAACTCTCCCAAAAAATTCCCTTTTCTTTTATTCTCAATATCTCCCTCTAACTGTCCCTATGTTGTGCGTCGAATTCGCCAAAGCTAGTGTATTTTTGGAGAATCCAACATGGGTACGACATCAGAAGTGAAGAGTCCGCGCAAATTATAACTATCCTGCCTTTTTTCTACAAAAAAAAAAAAAAAACACCCAATACATGTGTAATTGTCTCGAGACAGTAACTAAGTTTTTTAATTGCTTATTTTGACCTCCTAGAATAAGCTTTTATAACTTGAGTCACATCAGATCCCAGCGTCCGTAAATTGACGATCGAAAACTCGAAAACGAGGAAGACAACTATGTTAGTTGATGATGTTTTATGTGTTAGGATGCAGTGAAGACATAAGTCATCGCTTTTTACATTGTCAGTGGCTCCTTAGTGGCTCCTTGGTTATGGCAGGTCATCTTTAATTTGTTTGGATGCGGGTGGTTTTAAAGGAAAGAACTAGAAGACCTTTTAAGGGGGTAGGGAGTAATTTTGCGCAATTGAGTAATTGCCTCTTACCCTGTACTTCCTTTTGGTGTACCACACCTCTTTGTATAAAAGATTAGGTAACTTTTTCCAGAAAACCATATTCTTTTTGTAGGTTCTATTTTTTTGGTATACCACTTGTTACATGCTTTTTTTACCCAAACATTCAATATTCTTTTTCTAGGTTTTCTCCTTTTTGGTATACCATTGTTACACGGTTTTTTTCCCAAATATTCAATAAAATGCTGCTCCCCTGTTCCCATTTAAGTGTCTTGATTTGAATAGGCACGGGCTTTACAAAAATAAGAAGGATTTGGTCTTACACTAAAGATATGCGTAATGTACCAAAATGCCCTTTGAATCTTGTGGTCTTAAACACACTATGCAGAATGTTGGAATTTGAAAGTTACCAAACCTAGAATGAGACTTTCTTTTGAAACAAATTAAAAAAGAAAGACACTAAAATTGAAATGGAGGTAATTATAACTTTTATCAAAAAAACACCAAATTCAAATGTACCAACAAACGAAGCAGGAAGGCGTAGCCAATTGAATAACAAAAGAGAGTACCTCTTTGAGATCAACCCATTCCCAAGTTTCATTTGGTGTATTGATATCATACACCAAAGCATGTCGACCCTAAACAAAAAATATGCAAGTTATAAGAGTTTGAAATTCACAGCACAATCAATTTGCTTGTGTAATCTGAAAGTAATGCAAAGCCTAGAGGTCCTTAATTTACAAATAATAACCTGTATTTAGTTCATGGAACAGCATATCCATAATAAATATTTTGCTTGTCGATCCATTACTATATTAGTTTTAAAACAACCAGCAATTAAAGCAACTTCTGATTTAGAGAAATATTAAAAACTAAAAGAAACTTTGCTAAGTTTCAAGAAAAAAACTTGCCAAAAGATTAGGATTGCACCGAAAAGTTATAATTCAACAGGCCTTTATCAAAACTCAACAAGCCCTGCCCTCTACTACACGCAAAAAGGAAAGGTTAAGGCAATAGCAAGAAATCTGAAGTGTGAAAAGTTCCAACAAAGTATGTAAAGTTCTAATTAAAAGGACCAATCGAGAAGGAACGATAACACATTCCAAATAAAAAATTTGGCACATAGGGGGATCTCAAGAACTCATTGCCTCTCATACTCACTCCCTTTCTCTAAATCTTGATCCTGAAAAAATAGGTAATTCATCTCCCTCTCTCTCTCTGTCTGACTGCAACCTTAAACTACACTCCCTTCCAGAAAAAAATGGCATTTTTGGCACGCAAGGAGAGCTATATTGGTAGCAAGTAACACTTAGAACGCACGATACTTTCTGATGATCATTTTTTACATAATGCACCCAATCCCCATTTATGCGCAGTGAATAATCTCCAACATACTAATTAAATCCGGAACATACATCAATGGCACTGTAGTCGGTTATAATGGCCTCGTAGAAGTTGTTATCATCTGGCCACCGAGTCATCACTCTTCTCCCAATCAAGGGGTCACGCGGTCTTTCAGCAAGTTCACCAGAATGAAGAGCACTTGAAGAACCAGGACCAGCCTGCTGATAATGAACGGGCTTTGAAGAGGAGAACACTGGCTGGCCCTATTGAAAAGATCGAATGTATAACAAGTTAAAAGATACATTGATACCTATACCTTTTACTATAGGAAGATAGCTTCATTAGTTATCAAGAAAACATACAGCTCTAGACCTAAGTCCTCCATTTCCTGGTGCTGCTCCCCATTTTGCACCTGGAGTTGTAGGTTGCGTGTTTGCTGCAATTGTCTGATGGTGCAATGACTCCAACGGGGCACCAAGCGGCATTATCACAGATTGCGACATTTTAGGCCTCTTTCTTGATCCAGAAACTGTTGGGCTGGGGAGTTGATCATGAACAGGTTGGTTTCCCATAGTCTTTCTCCACTCCCTGATCCTATGAATGAGGTTATCTGCATTGACCTTGGTTAGTAGGTCTCTGTGCTCATCGTCCGACACTCTCAGCTCTTTCCTGAGTTCTGTTATCAAGCTTTCCTTTTCCTGAATATTACAGATTCAGTAACGCATAGTGCCTACTCAAAAGAATGTTATATAAAGCCAAAACAATGAATGTACGTTTTATACCCATGTAAGAGCATCAGACTGTGCTTTGAAAGCTCGAAGGACTGCACCATATGCTTCCTGCTCGAGGTTGTGAATTTGGACTTCCATATCAACATACATCCTTTGGAATGAAGCTGAACTTATACTAGACCTCCCGTTTCCACCTATAATGCTTCCTGCAGGGGCTCGATTATATTGTGATTGAGGCAGATCATCATCAGTACCTACATTAATAGCAAAACAAGGGAAAACACCATTGAACTAGAGATAGCTTTCACTAAGCCAAAAAGAGAATTACAAGAGACTATTTAAAAGGAATGCTTAGCAGCCCTTTCCACAGGCACAGTACAATAACACAGTAAAAAGGTTGGTGAACATATTTTGTCTTTATGGTAAAACATTACCTAACCAAATGCTTAATATGACTTTATGGTAGGACACCACCTAAACAAAGTGATATCTAAATGGCGAACTGAGGAAGGGAAGGCGGGAGGAGAGAAAATAAGCAGCTACTTTCATTCACAGGGAGGGAGGGAGGGGGGGAGAGAAAATTTAGATGTGTGCAATGCAAAGAGTTGGTTACAAACCTCACCTAGATTTATATCTGAGGTGCTAATAGTGCATCTTTTGATTGGCCCAGGCAGACACTGTAAGCAACACAATAAGCAAAGAAAATATACAACTCATTCTTCTGTAAGAATGCGACAAGAGACATTAAAGGGCAACAAAGTTGTCTTTTATAGCACGTCACAATGGGAAAAAGTTTGTCAAATAGTGAAACACTTAATATTGAAAAGACACATCTGAAACAAAAAAGGGAACTCCAAATGATTTTGTAATCATAATTGCATATACAAAAGAGAAAGCAGTAAAAAATCCATTGTTGAAAATATTAATCATCGAAAGAAAAACTAGAATAAATGGACAACTAATATAATAAGAATAAGTCACAAGTGTCCACACCCGCAAGTCAATTTACATTTTGCATCGTCTCAACTTTTTAATTTTGATGATAACGGTAAGATTATTTCCCTTTACTATCTTAATTGCAAGTGTTTCTATATTTTTAAGGTGACAGAACTAGAAACACAAAGCTTCCTAACTCCATTGCTACAAAAACCACAAGAGGATCCGTGAAAAAACTTTGCTAAGCAAGAAAGCATCAAATTTAGTCCAAAAGCTTCATAATCAACCCCCTCCACCCAACCTATCCCCAATGGTTTCCCCAGTATTTCATGAGTTAGCTACCTAAAATGCGCGGACTCTTCATTTTTGCTACCAAAATTGTGTTGACACAACACGACACGGGTGCATGATTAGTGTGGAATTCGGTCAACCAACATAGGATACTTTGAGCAGAGTCCGTGGACAAATTTGGGGGGTGGGGACACTTGAGATTTTGATTTCTCAAAATTAAAGATAAAACAGATTTAGACATGGAAATGACATAGCTCCAATCCTTTTCAGCTTTTCCTCTTAGTCAATATTTGTTATTTATAAATATTTTCTTTCTCATAGAAAAGAGGAATGATTTCTAAATTAATTGTTGTTTTTGTTTTTTTTTTGGAACCCCAGGAAAACCCACAACCTCTGCCACTGCTTCTAGCCTTTGGGCGAGCACTTTGTGGTAACCTTCTCACTGTGCAATAGCTCGCAAACCATACCGGAGATCTAAACCGCACTAGGCAAGCCTCATGCGACGAGCTCATAGTTGCGCAGCAGATCGAGGTTGGATTCGATCCCTAGTCTCCCACATGTAAAACCCACCTCCCAACCACAACCATGCCCAGGAAAAAGAGATACATTAGCATGTTGCATTTTGACAATAAATTTATGATTTTAATGCCCATCTTAGAGAATGGAAGATTGAAGTCTACAACATAAAAGTACGTTTCGCACGAAATGTCTCTCAAAATTTAAAATACCTTCGAAGCTATATTTTTATAATTTTGAATTTTTTAGCTGAACCTCAGCACTCGTATCCCTACCTAGATCCGTACCCTCGAATCTTAGATTTTGATTTTTAAAATCCGACCCTCGAATATTCGCACCCGAGTCCAAGCAACCTAGTTAGCTCCTAAATAAGCGCAGGGAGATTTGGAGCGTGTGATCATTTCAAGAAAGAAAATGGGTGGACAGTCCTAGATAAGGCTGGGCATAAAATACCGAAAACCGAATCACCGAACCGAACTGCAAAATTTGGTAATTAGTATTTAGTAATTCGGTATTGGTATTTGGGAGTAAAATTTCAATATTTCGGTATTCGGGATTGGGTTTGGTACAAGATATTAATACCATTTGGTATTTGGTATTTACCTAATATCAAATTCTATATATATATATATATATATATATATATATATATATATATATATATACATATATATGTGTGTGTATATATATATACATATATATGTGTGTGTATATATATATATATATATGTCTAACCAACCCAATAGACAATAGTATTAGTCATCCCAAAGAATCTCTTGGACCTTGGTAAGAATACTAAATAGGTTTTCTATTTAATATACTCCTTGAAGTTTAAACGTACAGTTGCACATCTTCAACTTTAATATGGTATTACCAAATACCGTACCAAACCGAAGTTTAATTTACCGATTACCGAACCGATGTTTAAAAGTATGGTATGTGGTATCTACGTTCAAATAACGATTACCGCATTACCGAACCCAAACTTTAAAAATACCGAACGCCCACCCCTAGTCCTAGACAATATTTATTACATATTTCCTTAAATCCAATGTTTTCAAAAGCAAATGCACCAAAAATGACAAGGTTCATGGGAAGCGAGACGTGAAGTGCACAATTTATGTCAAACTAAAATAGTAAGCATATAACGATTCAGTAGTATAATAACCAATTTCAATTGCATTTACTAATTTTAGCATCCAATATACAATAATGTACTCCCTCCGTTCCTAAATACTTGTCATCCTTACTAAAAACAGTTGATCCACAATACTAGTTATCTAGAAAACCAAGATATAATTAGTTATTTGTTCCATTTTTACCTTAGTCATAAATATGGGGAGATATTAATGTTGTGCAAAGAGGAAAAATATTAAATTGGAAGGATTAATAAATAATGACAATTTAGTCATATTTGGTTATAAAAAAAATGATAATTTAGTCATGTTACCCTCTAATTAATGATTTTTCACGGGGGTGTGCAGAATAAAACACGACAAGTATTTAGGAATGGAGGGTGTAGATATTAAGCTCTCTCAAAGTTGAGCTTCAAAATACCAATATTGTTGGGACAACTTTGTGCATCATGGTTTGAAGCGCATACATCTCTAATGGATTCAGAACAAGAGTAGTAACTAGTACAGTTGTTGGCATGTGACCTGGAGGTCACGTGTTCAAGCCGTGGAAACAGCCTCTTGCAGAAATGCAAGGTAAGGCTACATAAATAAACCCTTGTAGTTCGACCCTTCCCCGGATCCCGCGCGTAGACGGAGCTTTAATGTATTAGCTGACATTTACTTCTCTAATGGACTCACTCATGAAGTGATAACCCCTCGTTTCACATCGTTTTATCACTTTGAGTAAAGAAACGATGGATTTTATTAACAGAAATTAAATCTAGAGTCGAGAAGAGAAAGAAAATGGAAGCAAGAACAGATAGCCTTATTTTCTCCAAGTAATTCAGAATAAAACCCTTCACTCCAAAGATTGTAAACAATCAGTACAATACATGTTTAATAGGGTAATAAATATTCTCTCGACGAGTATCGAAAGAAAAAGAAGATAAAGTTTGCATTCTAAGACTTAACACCTCCCCCCTCCTTTAAAGGAGAATAATAGAAAGGACAGGAATTAACCATTAACCCATGCTTGGAAACTACATATAAGGGGATGAAAATGAAAGAGAAAAGTACAGAATTAAAGACTTACTTTTCCAGGGAATAAAAAGGTGACGATACAGATTTGCATTTCAGCAAGTTAATGTATCAGGATATTTGTGATACTTTCTTAAACTATAGATTCCATGTATTGGGTTTACAACAACAAATTCACTCAATCAGCAATCAGAACAATAAAGGCATAACCTCTCTATGAATAGCATGTTATGGCGACATAACATAATGAGCAGATAAAAATATAAAATTTCACCGAACCATAGCCAAAAACAAATTCAAAACATCTAAAGCGGAAAGGGAAAAAAACATGTCGCAACATAAAGCATTATAACAAAAGAGAAAAGCCACCAGACCATGCCCCAGTTTTCAGAGGCAATCCAGTGGAATTCACAACTAAATTTACAGAATACGAGCCCCTTTATAGGTAGGGGTGGCAATGGGGCGGGGCAGGGGCGGGGCGGATTTTTTCTAAACCCTCAAATTTAAAAACCTCCCCGCATCAACTTTAAACCCGCATAAACCCGCCCCACACTCATAACTGCGCATACCCGCCCTGCACCGCCCCACTTTTTGTTTTTTCTTTTTTGAAAAATTTGTAACTCCACTAGAAATTTGCAACTAGAAAGTATAAAAGGGCAGCCCGGTGCAACTAGAAAGTAGTAACAATCAATTTCTATTCTATCACTTTTCACTAAGAAATTGTCAGAGAGGTATCGGGTATACAAGCAATGATCAAATATCATATTTTCATTAAAATGAATAAAGAAATTAAATTTAGAGATCAATCAGTTTATCTAATTATTTAAGTCCTTGCTACACATAAATTAAATAAGCTATGCACGGCAAAGTGATTTAATAAGGAAAAAACTTTAAACTTTTGTTTGATATTTTGAGTCATAAAATTATTTTACCAATTTCAAAAAAAAAAAGTTATTAAATTGTTTATCTTTAGTGTTATACATGTCGTTAAGTATCATAAAATTTTAAATAAAAAATACATATAATTTTAGGTGGATTCACGAAAATAATACTAACTTTTAGCTTCTTTTTTTTTGTTTGAACCTGCATCTACCAGCAACCCACACCGCCTCGCATCATTTAGAAAAAAATTACTTCAACCCGTCCAGCACCCACATAGTCTAAAACCCGCACCCTCTCCGCCCCATTGTCATCCCTATTTAGAAACCTAAAATATACAACAACAGATGAAATAGAATGAGGACACATGAATAATCTTTTCTTCCTCTCGAGAAAAGCTGCCTTTGAATCTTGGAATAAGGAGTAATATTCTGAGAGCAATTCGAGAAAGTCTGTAGGGCCAAAACCCTAAATCAATCTAGACAAATATGCAAGAAATCAGGGACTTACCGCTGCTGTCTATAAGTTCACAGTCCATATACCAAGAAACTAATAACAAAACACCAGATCTTCAAACTATATTAATCAAGAAAGCTTCAGAAATCCTATGAAATGAAAAGGCTGATGGAGAAAAGATTGTTGCTTTTTTTTTTCATTTATGACCTGTGCTGATGAAACAAGCACGGTTCGACGCTCCTACGGACAATTTAGAGCTCTTTGGATTTGTTATACAACTGCGAAGAACTTTTATAAAATAAAATTTTAAAAAAATACTTTAAAAAAAAAATATTTGTTAAATTTATTAGAAAAGTATTTTTAATAATTAAATTTTGTTTAAATAATTTTTTTCAAAAAATACTTTTTGAGATAAATGATCAAAAAAGACATCTATCAATAGATTTTTATTATTAAAATCAAATTATAAAGAAAATTTATTTTAAATATCTATTATAATATTTTTAATTAATCTTTTTAAATTTAATTAAAAAGCATGTACTCTAAAATTTTTAATTAATATTTATATATATAAATACATTAAAAAATTAAATGGTGATATATTGGTCAAATAATTTAAACATTACTTAAAACATCAAACAAAAATGAATACAAAAGTCATTTCATAAATTAAATCACTATATATGAAAAAATTAACAACAAAAATAATTAGACCTTCATACATCACAAAAATTCTCAACAATTTCATCCCTAATTTTACTACGCAATGTCTCCATACTTGTAAAATATATGTCTTATATTTCTGAAGGTATACCAAAAGGTTGGTCCACTTCTTCGATCTCTGGGATGATATCTTCATTAGCATAATAGTTAAAGTCTTTTTTAATATATTTTTATGGTGTTAAAATTTACTACGAAAAGACAGTCATCATATTCATAGATATATATATATATATATATATATATATATACACACACAATATTTTAACAAATATGTCACTTTTCATGAATTATTTATTTAAAATTAAATATTCGAGAAAAAAATTATATGTGATATCAAAATACAATCTTGTAATGTGAAAAAAATTATATGTGATATCAAAATACAATCTTGTAATGTGATTCTTATATATTCTTTAGTCATCATCATCAATGATATTTTTAAATTTATTTAAAGAAAATGAGTGAAAATAAAATAATAATATATAAATCATAAAGAATTATGACATAAATATAAAATATAAATTTTTAAAAATCAATTATTAATTATATATATATATATATATATATATATACATACATATATTTGTGTGTGTGATAGGGATATTTTTGTATATTTTTTTGCTTCTACTTTTGCTTATTTTGAGAAGCAGAAATTTTCTGCTTCTTCCCTGAAGCAGAAAAACTGTTTCTACTTATTTTTAAAAGCATTTTTACAAGTTTACCGAACATCCTTTTTTTTAAGTATTTTTTTCTCAGAATAAGTACTTATTTTGGGAAATAAGCAATCCCAAACAGACTATTAAAGACCAACAAAAGAGGATTGGGTTCAAGTGTAAAAAAAAAAAAAGACAAGATTTAGGTTGCATTTATTTTTTTTAATATTCAGACGTCCGAATTTAAATACGTATCTGGATTATTAATATGTTATCTCTAGATTGAAAACTGAATCATTAAACTGTTTGTTTTTCACCATCTGAGTGTGCAGAAATTATTTATTTGAATGTATAATAAAATAAAAAATATAATTTAAATAAAAAATTAATTATATATTACAAAAGTATGTAATTTAATACAACAAAATTATAATTTGATTAAGAAAAATATTTATGTTTGTTAATGAAAGTGGAGATGGTTTATACTGATGGTTGTGGTAACAATGATTGGTGTTAGTGATAAATAATGTTGATGGAGATAGTTGTGATGGTTGGTATAGTAGTGACTGTTATTATGGTAGCGATTGATGGTGGTAATGGTGGTTGTGATGTGACATTGCTTGATGGTAGTAGTTTGAGATATTGACTGTGTTGGTTGAAACATGAATGCATGATGGTTGATGATGTGTTGGTGCTAGTTGGAGATGTTGTTTGTTGGGATGGTGGATATGGTTGTTAGTAGAGATAAATTGTAGCGATGGTAGTTGTTGTAGTGATGGTAGAGGGGGTGTTACTAATGACAATGGTGCTGGCGGTCGAAAAATGTGTGGAGGTTGTGATATATTAATGGTAGTTAGTAGTGATACTAGTTGTAATAGATGAGTTAGTTGGTAGTAGGAATTGATTGGTAGTGGTTAATGATGGTGGTTCTATCGAAGGTGATGGTCGCGGTGAATATAATAGAATAATAGAGGTAGTAGGTGTGGCAGTGGTTGACAATAGTGGTTAGTAGCAATATTTATTGTCGATGGTGGTTGTGATGATGAAGATGGGTGGTGGTTGACAATGGTAGTAGTGGTAGAGGTGGTTAGTGGTGGTGACTGCTGATTATGAATAGAGTGGTGAATATCATCAAACACCAGAATATCTCTTCAGATCTATTAAGACTCGATTCTAGATCTGAATGATTAAGACCTATTCAGACCTATTAAGAGCTAAAATCTTAATAAAAACAAACACACATAATGGTCTGAAGTCTGAACCATTCGGATTCTAACCTCCATTAAGTACAAACAAATAAAACCTTGAAGGAATGGGAATTTATACATGTTAACCCCAATTTTTGTAGAACACAAGAAAACATAAATTATGGTCTCTACCTAGAAAAATTTAATAAAAATTTCTTTTTTCTTTCGAAAACTTAATTATTTTTTAATTTTAAGAGGAAATTTTAATTTTAAATCGATCAAAATATTTGTATGGCTAATATATGTATTGTTAATAAAAAATTATTTAGATTATAGTTTTTTTTTTTTTACAATTATTTGGATTATATTTAAGTACTAAAGATTAGTCTAATAAATACTCCCTCTGTCCCAAATTACCCATCCTAAATTTTCTAATTTGATTTCTTATTTTACTTGTCTTTTTCGTTAATCAAGCCGAGACAATTTTTTTTTTCATGTTTTACCCCTTGCATTAATTACTTTTTCTTCAAATTAAAATGTAAACATCATTTAATAAGGGTATAATAGTAAACTAAGCATGTTATTATTTATTTTTCTTAATCAATGTGTCATCTCTATTTGGGACAGGTAATTTGAGACAGAGGGAGTATTAATATAATCGGTTTAATTAATTAATTTCAAGGCATGGATATAAATTAAAGGAAAAATCATATTTATATTTATATTTATCTCTATCTATAATTTATATTTATATCTATAATCTATAATCTATCTATGATATATTAAAAGTGTGAAGAGCTTTAGAAATGTTTTTGAACTTTTTGTCCTTTGTTAAAAATCTTTGTTTTAGACAAAACCATATTTTCACTATTTTTTTTAATATTTAAGAATTAAAAATTAATTAAATATATTTATGAAAAAACCTTTCCTTATTAGATGTCATCAGAATTAATGACAACTAATATTTTTTATTAATTTAAGAATTTTCAATCAACTAAATTTGATTTTAAGAAGATTTGAAAAATCTATAAATAAATATAAAAGCGTTAGAACAAGTAAAATTTAAGAAGTATGAAATTTTTAAAAGTTTTAAGTACGTAATAAGAATGTAATCAACGATTTTGTAAAAATTGACTTTAAAAGCTAAAAAAGATTTTAAATATGAAAAAAGGAAAAGAAAAATAATTGCACCACAAATATGGTTTAAATTGATGTGTCTCTGTTAGCCTCTGTTAGCAAGTGAAAGATGTACTGTATGACAAACGCAAAAATGTTTATTCATCAATAACTTGGAATTTCTTGTGGTAAAATATATATGTGCTTACACTAAAATCTATATTTATGTTTACATTATTATATTAAAGTGTGAAAAATCTTTGAAAAGTGATTTAAACTTTTACACTTCATTTAAAATCTCCGCAATAGATAAAATTATTTAATTTTAAATAATCAAACGTTACACGTGTGAGACACGTACAGTTAAACTAGTTATATTAAAAGTGTGAACGTCTTAAAATATGTTATTTGAATTTTTTGTTCTTCGTTAAAATTTTTTGTTTTAGACAAAATCCTCTTTTCATTATTTTTCTCAAATTATAATTATACACAAATATTAATACTAGTTTAGGTGTATGCGTCTTGCGCGTGTACCCCACTTTAATGAGTTCAAACATTAAATTAAATAGGATATTTTTTTAAATAATAAAGATGAATATAATAGTTAAATTTAATATTTTTTGAGTATGTAAAGATGGAGAATTTATTTATTAAACCTAATCTTTATCAAAAATATTTTTAAAAGTCGATCGACATTCATCTACCATCTGTAAATTGCAACAAAATAATATAATGATAGAGACATCAAAATAATGCAATTAAATCTAATCTTTACATACAAAATTTTCTCAAAGTCGTCCGACACTCATCTACCACCTGTAAACAATAACAAAACAATACGATAATAGTGATATCAAAATAATACAACAAAATCTAAAGTTTACATAAAATTTTTTTTCAAAACCGACCAACATTTATCTATCACCCGTAAACTCCAACAAAATAATACGATAAAAGTGATATCAAAACAATATATTAAACTTAAATTTTATACACAAAAATTTCTCAAACCCGATCGAGATTCTATGAATTGTAAACTACCATAAATAACAAACTAATAGAGATATTACGACAATACAATTAAACCTAACATTTACCTAACAAAAATTTTCAAAGTCGACCCACATTCATCTAGCATCTGTAAATAAAAATAAAATAATAAGATAATAAAGATATCAAAACAATACAATTAAACCTAACTTTTACATAAGAAATTCTTCAACGTCAACCGACATTCATCTACGACCTGTAAACTATATAAAAAAATAATAGTGATCACAAAGCTTTGATTTTGAACCAACTAATTCTTGTCTGAGCGAAAATTTTGACCATAAAGAATGATTTTGAATAAAAACAAAGAAGATATATTATATATATATACACACACACATCTTGAATTCTATTCTGTTGACAAAAATAGTGAAGAAGTTGAGGGTTAGAAAAATAAGCATCCACTAATCTAGACATGCAATCAAATCAAGTTAGATAAGCATCAATCATATTCTCCCAATAGGCAAACCAGTTTATTCTCTAGTTTAACATATATCTCAATATTTATTGAAGTATTTCCTTAATAGAGTCCTATTTTAGGAGTATTTTTCTAATTGAATAGTAGAAAGAAAAATATTAAAATTCTCCTACCATATATTTTAGGAAGTCTAGTAAAAAGAGAAATATTAATTCTCCAACTATATATTTTAGGAGTCCCACATATTTTAGAAAGTTTAGTTAATATAATAAAAATAAATAAATAATAAATTAAAAAAATAGTGAAAAGATAATTTTGTCTAAAGATGGGTCTTTTAATGAAGGGTAAAAAGTTTAAATCACTTTTCTAAGGGTCTTCACACTTTTAATATATTATAGAGTATAGATATAGAGATATAGATTACATATTTTTGAACAAATTAAAATGAATCCTATAAAAACTTTGGGAAAAAAGTGGGACTTTAAAATGGTGCATTCGTTTGAAACTAGGATTTCAAAATATAAGGGATTCTTCTCCTTCTACTATAAATTGCATTATTCATGGCAAAAATATAAAAAAAATTATCGTATAATGATTTTTGACAAAACAAATATCATCATTATTGATACGGGTGAAAAGAGCTCAAGTCCATTCACAAGGAGTCAAGCCCAAGAATTACAAAGTCTACAAGCCATGTTCATGAATATGGATGCTTGTGAGTGTGTCATGAATTTACCCAAAGGAGTACATATGCTAAAGTGTGAAGAGGGACTTGAAAACACTCCAAGGCTGCCTCTTAATCACATTCCAAGGGCATCTCTCCTTCAAGGCTCATTAAAGGCATTTTGGTCTTTGTATGTAATAACTATAAATAGACTTTTAGGCTCATTAAGGGCATGGGTAATGATGTTAGTGGAGCTATCTTGGCCAACTTGAAGCCCTTACCCATGAAATGAAAATGATACAATCGAGTTTGGGTAAACTAGAGGCGGAAGTGTCGACATTGGGTGGTAGGTTGGATGATGCTGAGAGTCAAAGGAATTCCCGACCCTCTACTCGTCAACATTACCATGTGTCTTCGAGTGGAAATGTCCAAAACACCTCTACTACAACTACCCCCAAAACTCTTCACCAAATGCTCTATTCACCAAGACCATAAAAAAACCAAGTCCAAGCTCCACAAACTTTAGACTTCCATAGACCCTTACACCTCCAACTAAACCAAGTCTAACAAGAAGGACTTGGGAGTCCAATGCCACCAAAAAATCTGGACACTCCTATCCAAGCTCCACTTGACCAAAGGCCATACCCTCCACAAAATTCAATTCCTTCAATCCAAGCTCTACTTAACCAAAGACCGTACCATCCACTAAATCCAATGCCTACCTTTCAAGCTCCAGTTAACTAAAACTAACCTATATATATAGAAGACTATGATAGAGGGGAACAAGAGGGTTATAGAGAATATGGTGATGCATACTTAAGAGAAGAAGTGATGAAGGGTGGATATGTTGATCAAGGTCGAGGAGGGAGAGTTGGTCAATGGAACCAACATAGGCATCATAACTAAGATATAGGCATACATTCAATCAAAGTTAGTTATCCTATCTTCAAGGGTGAGAGTGATCTTAAATCTTATCTTACTTGGGAGTCCGCTTATGACAAGATATTTCAAATGAATGACCTAATCGAAAAAAAAGAGTTGTTATGCAATAGCTCATTTTAAGGGGTATGCCAACACTTGGTGGGAGCACATTAAGAGATTTGGGAGTGAAGTGAATGAGGGAAAACCCCCTCAATGGTTTAGATTGAGGAACATTATGAGAGCAAAGTATCTATCCGAGGGCTATAAACATGAGCTCCTTGCTATGTTGTACAATTTGAGACAAGGGAGCAAAAGTGTCATGGCATACTATGATGAGTTTCAACAATTGATGTTGAAGCTTGATCATCGAAGGGAGCAAGTAAGTCATGATATCATTTATTTCAAGGTTGGGTTGAACAAGGATATATCTTTACATTTGACTATCCACAAATTTGAAGCCATTGATGGAATCTTTAATGCGGCTATGAAGATTGAAAAGGAAAACAAAGAGAGGTCGGCCTACAAGTCTAAGGGTCAACAACCATCTTTGGGTTGGCCTAAGAATAAGGAGGTGGTCCAATCCTCCTTAGGTTGGAACAAGAACAAAGAACAACCAACTTATGCCAAACAACCCGAGGTCAAGACCATCCAAAAGTATCCTTCAAGATGTGAAGGCAATAAGTACCCTACTCCTAATCTAAAAGGGTTCTAATGCTTCAAGTGTCAATGTTGGGGACATAAGGCAAACGAGTGTCAAAACCGAAGGAATGTAATTCTAAAAGAGAAAGTTGTACTATCTTAGGGAAGAGATGGGGATAGAAAGTGAGGAAAATAATGCCTAGCCTCAATACGGAGAGCAAATTAATGATGAGGTACAAGAAGAATATGATACAGAGGACACTTGGCCACAAGATGGTGAGTGTCAAGTTCCAAACTTTGTGGGTAAGGTGAGTTATGGTGAGTAAGGCACTAGATGATCCAAGTTAAAGGGAGAATCCATTTCATACTAAGTGCCTTATCAAATGTGGTATGTGTACCATGGTGATTGATAGTGAGAGTTGCACTAATATTGCTAGTGCTACTATGGTAGACTTCTTGAAACTTCAAACTACTCCATATAAAAATCACTACAAGGTTCAATGGCTAAATGATTATGGTAAATTAAAGGTGACATGGCAATGTATGATTCGGTTCAAGGTAGAAAACTACCAAGACGAGGTGTGTTATGATGTTATCCTAATAAAGGCTTGTCACTTGTTGTTGGGTAGACCATGGCAATTTGATAGGTCTACCAAACATGATGAAAGAGCCAATAGGTACTTACTTGAACATGGTGGCCTAAAGTTCATACTTCACCGTCCTCACTATCTCAAGTGAGTAAAATGCACCAATAATTGAGGGAATTAAAAGAAAAATAGAAAAGGGTGAAAGAACCCAAGAGTGTGAAATGTGGGGAAACCGAGGGGGTCCCAAATTTAAAAAGTAAAGAGACTATGGTTATGTTGGCTAGGAAGGAAGATCTCTTTAAGGAGCATGATAACCAAACACCTATGCTTCTCCTAGCCCATGCTTTTACTACTAACCCTTCTTCTTCTTCTTCTTCTTCTTCTTCTTCTTCTTCTTTTATTCCCCGTTCTATTTTCTTTGTTTTGCAGAAATTTGAATATATTTTTCCAAAGGAACTTCCACAAGGGTTACCCTCACTTTGGGGAATTGAGCATCAAATCGATTTTGTGTCGAGCTCTCAATTACCCAACAAACCAACATATAAAAGTAACCCTACGAATACTAAAAAACTACAAAGGCAAGTTGAGGAACTTCTTAACAAAGGATACATCAAGGAAAGCATGAGTCTATATGCGGTTTCGGTCTTGTTGGTGCCAAAAAAAAAGATAAAACATGGAGAATGTGTGTGGACCGCCGAGCCATCAATAAAATAATAATAAAGTATCGTCACCCTGTTTCTCGATTAGATAATATTCTTGATAAGTTAAATGGTTCTTGTGTGTGCTCAAAAATTGATCTTAGGAGTGGCTATCACCAAATAAGAATTCAATCGGGTGATGAATGGAAAACCGCCTTCAAGACCAAGTTTGGTCTATATGAATGGTTGGTTATGCCATCCGGCCTTACTAATACTCCTAGTACTTTCATGCGGTTAATGAATCATGTGATAAAACCGTTTATTGGAAAGTTTTTTGTTGTGCACTTTGATGATGTCTTGGTTTATAACAAGTCCCTTGAAGAACATGTGTTGCATTTGTAAAGTATATTTGATGTCCTTAGGAATGAGAAGTTATATGCTAATTTTGAGAAATGTTCTTTTGGTATTGACAAGGTTGTGTTCTTGAGATTTGTTGTAAGTTCAAGGGGAGTTGAGGTGGATGAATCCAAGATAGACGCTATTAAGATTTGGCCGACCCCAAGATCTATTGGAGAAATCCAAAGTTTCCATGGTTTGACAAGCTTTTATAGAAGGTTTGTTAAAGGGTTTAGCACTATTGCTGCCCTCTTAACCGAAATCATTTGAAAAGACCAACCTTTCAAGAGGGGTGATGAGCAAGCTAAGGCCTTTAAAACGTTAAAAGTTATGGTCATTTCCACCCTGTTGTTGCAATTACCTAACTTTGATAAGATGTTTGAAGTTAAATGTGATGCAAGTAAAGTAGGAATAGGTGCCGTCTTAATGCAAGATCTCAAACCTATTGCCTATTTTAGTGAAATGCTCAAGGGTGCGACTCTAAATTATTCTACTTACGATCTAGAGTTATACGACTAGATTAGAGCTTTAGGTAATTAGTAACACTACTTATGGCCCAAAGAATTTATGATCCAAACGGACCATGAATCCTTGAAATATCTTAGGGCCCAACACAAGTTAAACATAGGGCATGCTAAGTGGATTGAATTCCAAGAAACCTTCCCTTATGTCATTCAATACAAGAAGGGAAAGAAAAATGTAGTTGCCGACACATTATCTAGGAAACATCTGCTTATTACTACCTTATCTTCCAAGTTGGTGGGATTTGAGAGCCTAATATTATTATATCCTGAGGACCCTTTCGTTGCTCCTATTTGTAGGGAATGTGAAGAGTGGGGTAAGGAAAGATGGCTCAAGGAAGGGGGTTTGACTTTTTACTCTAAGTTTGATGGTTATTTGTTTAAAGGAAGAAGGTTGTGTGTGCCCTCTAGTTCTTGGAGAGAGGTATTTGTGAGAGAGGCATATGATGGTGGCCTAATGGGATACTTTGGAATTGAAGACCCTCAAAATCTTAGAGGAGCAAGTCTATTAGCCTAAAATGTGCAAAGATGTTGCTAAGATATGTGGCCAATAAATGGATTGTAGGGATGCCAAATCCCGCCTTTTCCCTCAAGGGTTGTATACCCCGCTTCCCACTCCCTTTTGTACTTGGCTTGACATATCTATGGACTTAATTTTGGGGCTTCCAAGGACAAGGAAAAGAAGGGATAACATCTTTATAATAGTTGACCGTTTCTCTAAAATGGCCTATTTCATCTCATGTTTCAAGAGTGGGGATGCATCCAGTGTAGCCTCTTTATTTGTTGAGTATGTTGTGAAACTAATGGGATTATTCGGACCATTGTTGGAGATAGGGACTCCAAGTTTCTTAGTCATTTTTAGAAGTCGATGTGGGGTAGGCTTGGTATGAAGTTGCTATTCTCAACCTCTTGCCACCCACAAACCAATGGCTAAATGGAAGTAGTAAATAGGACCTTGGGTTCTATGATTTTCTCCATGGTCAAAGGTAAGATGACTTCTTGGGAAGATCACCTACCCCTAGTCGAGTTTGCTTATAATCGTGTTATTCATTCGACTACGGGTATGACTCTCTTTGACTGTGTATACGGCATGAACCCCTTCACCCCTTTAGAACTTACCTCTTTGTCTAGTGATATTGTGTTGAGACTAGATAGAAACAAAAGGGCAGAATCTATGAAAAAGTTGCATGAGAAAGTGAGAAACCAACTAGAGAAAAATAATCAAGAAGTTGCTAAGAGAGCCAACAAGGGAAGAAGGAGACTTGTGCTAGAACCAAGTAATTGGGTGTGGGTGCACCTAAGGAAGAAGCGGTTTCCAACACAAACAAAAGCTAATCTAATGCCGAGGGGTAATGATCCTTTCCAAGTGCTTGAAAGGATCAATGATAATGCATACAAGATTGACCTTCCACCTAAGTACCAAGTACACAACACTTTCGATGTGTGTGACCTCTCACCTGTGGACACAATTAAAGTTGAAGAACCTGTGAATTTGAGGCCAAATTCCTTTCAAGATGGAGAGGATGATACGGGTGCCAAGAGCTCAAGTTCTTTCACAAGGAGTCAATCTAGAGAATTACAAAGTCTACAAGCCATGTTCATGAAGATGAATTCTTGTGAGTGTGTCATGAATTCATCCAAAGGAGTGCATAAGCTTAAGTGTGAAGAGGGACCTTGAAAATACTCCAAGTCCACCTCTTACTCACACTCCAAGGGCGTCTCTCCTTCAAGGCTCATTAAGGGCATTTTTTGTATGTAATAGCTATAAATAAACTTTTAGTCTTATTTCTTTATTAGTTATTGCATGATATTGAAAGACAAACTTTGAAACACTTTTTCTTCTCTCCGTTGTGAGATTGTAACTAGGGCTAGCATCTAGTGTTGAATTTTACTAGTGTTGGTATTTGGCTTAGAAACGTTGGTGCTTGGGAAAGATTGAGTTCCTTTTGTGTCAAGGTAAGATCTTGGTGTTACTCATATAGGTCATTTGGGTCTTAGGATTTGATACATCCTTTGGTTCTTTTGGTTTGTATGTTTCTAGGTCAAGATATCTATCTTTTTTCTTTTATATTATGTTGTGTTTTGATTTTTATTTTAGTATTCTCGGCTTTATCTCCCTTCTTTTGGCTAGTTTTCTCTTCTTTTAGTTTGGATCTATATCAATTATCATACATGAATTAGTCTTCTTAGTTTTGATATATATATATATATATATTCATCATATTTTTATATATAATCATCACATTATCATATATTCATCGTATTTTTTTTATTTAGTCTTCTTGCATTTATTATCATTATTCTTTCTACCTTTAAAATTTGTAAATAAATTATGCATAATTAACAATTGACAATGGATATTTCTTTTTGATAATTTCTCGCGTTTCTCTTTCAAGTGATAATTTGAATTATGAATTCTCCTCTTATGATAATTTCTCGTGTCAAAATTTAACGGACCAAGCATGTTACCGCAGAATGAAATAACTGAAAAAATATAAAAATTTTTATAATGTTTTCTCTTAGTTGTTTTCTTCCTAAATAGTGAATTCTATTAAGTATAGATCATTAGAATGTATCTATTATTCTTCTAATAGATCTTATTTGTCTTTTTGCAGTTAGGTACTTCAAGTTAATTGTGTAGTGGATGGGGCTGATGAAGCATGATGGTAATGTTTATTTTTTTTTTTCATATTGTTACTTTATTTTGAATTTAGTTAGTGGTTTTCTGAATATGTGTAAACACTAACAAGTCTTGATTATTTTCATGTTACTGGGACATGAATTAAAAACAATAGTAATTTTTGGTTATTATTTTGTTAAAATTTCAAGCTTTTAAATATTCTTTGTGATAAAAATTTCACGCACTTTTTAAAAATTAGTGGTCATTAGTTATTTGTTTGTTGAATCTTCAAGCTTATTTATAATAGCAATTAATAATATATATATTATATATGTTCGCAATAAATTTTTGCAGTGTTGAAAATTAACTGCAAGCAAAAATAAAATAAACAAAAAGAGTAATTTTATTTAAATGAATCTTGTGAGTACAATTTTGTTGTTCTCTTGATTCTTCTCTCCTAAGCTTTTTTCGTGATTCGAGGGCCTTCCGTAGCGTGTTTCTCAAATGTAGGATGATTTGAACCTCCTAGAAATGCATTTGGATCTCCAGGACTGTCAGACATACTTCGTCTTGTGAGTTGGTCTCCGGGCAGAACTCTGTTAGTCAATTCTTTGAAGAGTTGTGTAGTTAATGTAGAATCTTTCCCAAATGCTTGCAGAATGACCTCATAAAATTATGTAACCATTCTATTTATAGCTATAGGGGTAGGTAGTCCAAGGGTAAATAACATTTTCTACCTCTTCTGATTGGTCCAGTCAGTTCTCAAGCTTATCATAAATGTTGTATGATAAGGTTGCTTGTGATTGGCCACAAATATGTCATTTGGGACACTTGATGATGTTTCATTGTCTGTTGAACTTGACTTGTCTTGCCACATTCTTGAACGGGTGGCCTCTTTTTGTTGGTCTTTAATTTGACTGGGATGTCATGCCACTTGATACGTGGCATGATTTTGGGCTTCAAGGTGAGAATGGGCTTATTATTTTTACAACCCAAAATAGTTTTAGACCCAATAAAATATGGATCAAATTTAAATTTTATATGAATTTGATCCATTAAATTTTACGTGTCTACATATGCCCCCACTTCATGGCTCGTTGAGGTTTTTGATTTGTTGGACCTTTTATAGACGAGATTTGAAGTATTCGTGAAGTTTTTTTTGTGTGTGTGCGCGCGCTTAATTTAATCCTCGCAAAATAATTGAATTTGATGAGAATAAAATATAGCCAAACTCTTCTGTCGTATCTTAATTTTCTCATTGACGTGCTAGATCCAACCAATTAGAATACACTGAAGTATCCCCTTTTTTTTTGCAAAACTTGAGCATTTTTTCAAAATCTGGCACCTCTAAGTCATGATAGTCTGGGTAGAAAAACATGAATCCCTTCATTGGGAGTGTAAATTCTGCTTAAAACAAAATATATCCAAACCACGTAGGATCCGGGCATTAGTCTTATATCAAATTTTAATAGGATTGAATAATGATATTATCCCACTTCAAAAAGGATTAGGAATTTGGCTTATTTTAGACACTTGGACGTCTCAGTTCTTCTTGAAGACAACTTGTTTAACAAAAGCTTTTGACTTTTTCTTCCATGATGATTTCTGCCATTTTTCTTCTAGTCTTCACTTTTTTTTGTTGTCGGTGGGGTCCACCATGTTTCTTGTGATTTAATATTTTCTGTGGCTTTGTCTTTTATGCCTTGAAGATTTGTGTTTCTTTATCCGATAGTTACATAGTTTTTTATAGATGTTTAAAGTGTTGGTCAATATCTTCTGAAAATATTAAAAAATCATCTATATAGACTATAGAAATATTTCAATATTGATTGAATATATTATACATAATATTTTGAAATTCAGATGAAACATATTTTAGTCCAAATGACAAACATTCCATTCATATTGTCCAAAAAGAACATTGAAGGCTGATTTATATTTATTTTTTTCTGCTATTTGTATTTGCCAAAATCCTGATTTCATATCAAACTTGCTAGAAATATTAGCTTTATAAGTTGTTTTAAGAAGGTCACATTTGTAAGGTATCAGGTACCAAATCCATTTATTCATTTGTTTAAATGCTTATAATTGATAACTTGTCCTAGGTACTCTTTTTTTTTCGAAACTATTATTGATATAAAAGGCTGAGTAACTCCAAGGTGATTTAGAAGGTCTAATAGTTTTTTTTTATCTAGCAAGTCGTTAATTTTCTTTTTACAATATATCATTAATCCATGATTCATTTAAATGGGTCTTTTTTTGGTGCGGATAATCCTTTCATCAAATCCCTCAATATAGGGTGATAACACTCAACTTACACGCCAATTTAAGTGCAAGGTGGTCATTGTTAATATAATAACCCAACAAGAGTCGAGGTCGAATCCACGAGGAACAATATGAGTGGCGAATGAGTAAGTTTGAAATGAAAGTACTTACTAAATTCAAATTTAAAATACAAAAAGTTGGGGTTTTAAAACAGTTTCAAATGTGAAAGTAATTCTTGGACTTCTAAGGGACTAATTTGAGACTAAGAATAATTAAAGTATAATCAATTAGGCCCGAATCATGGGATTATGCTTTCCTGGGGCAAGTTATGCAAGAGAACATGCTGGTTCGGTGCAAATTCTAATCGTTAATGATGTGGTAGGCTAGGTTGAAAGTTCTTGAGGCTGGTTTGTCAACAAAGTCTCAAAGATGTCACTCATTGACCCTTTGAGTACCTAACGAATGTGTCAATTAAAGATACCCAATACCTCAATTAGGCATCCTTATTTCTAGGATGGTACCTAAGGGATAGTCAACCTCCTATTCTCCCTTATGGATAAGATAGTGAAAACTAGCAAACTAAATCCAATGATTGTCTACTATTACCTTGGTTCCCACATCCCTCTTTCAAGGATAATGAGGGTTCCTAAAGTTCACCCAAACCCCTCTTTCAAGGATGGTTTTGACTTTCAAGAGCTTGGGGATTTCACCTACAAACCCATTTTAGGTATTTAGGGATTTCACCCCTAAATCCCAATCAATTTACTCAAGCAATAGAAAAACCCAACACCAACACATTAGCATATACACAAATGAATCATAACCCACACATAAATGCGCCCTATTTTACCATAATCCCAAGAGAAAGAACTAGAAACTCATAAATATAATAAATAAAAATATACCAAAATCTCCATCAATTTGATTCATGAAAAATAAAGAGAATGCAAACCACACTTTAAATTCCAATGAATCCTCAATGTGATTTGCCAATTCTTCACTTTGGAATTTCTCTAATTAATTCTTGTCTCAAATTAGTATAAATTCAAGCTCCAAGCTCCAAGTGATAAACCCTAAACTAAGGATAGGATAATATGTAAGATAAAAGATTGGATGAAAAATGAGCCAAAAACCCCTATTTAAGTCCTAATTTCACATTTGCCAAATATTACAAAACTGCCTTTCAAAGATTTCCGCTCTACCGCAATTGCTATCCCTTCACTGCGATCGTGGTACCGCTATAGCAGTAGTAATATTACAATCACCCTTTGGTTGACTTGTTGACTAACCACTATCGCAATACTCAGTCCGCGATTGCGGTAACTGAGGGTCGACTCCTGGGTCTGCAATTTCAGCTTTTGTTCTTTTTGCTCACATTTCTTCTCTTTCACCTTCTCCTTAGTTCATTTTTATCAAGTTTCCTTGCTCATCTTCTTATTTCACTTTTACCTACACAAATGAGCATTAAGTAAGAAAGTACAACAAATCAATGAAGAAGCATAATAATTTAGGCTTAAAAGATGCTAGTAAGTTGTCAAATTAATTACTTATCAACACCTACAAACTTAAACCATTGCGTGTCCTCAAGCAACCAAGAACAATTTAATAAGATAAGGTATTTAACTCAAGTCCACCTAAAAAGAAATTATAGAAAACGAATAAGCTGACAAAGCTCTACAAAGACTTACCAAATATGTCATGGCCACAAGTAAACCAAGGTTTTTCCAATAAGCATATATTTTATAAAGCAAGGATGCAAGTTTGTATCAAATGAATCTTCCAAATCTACCAAGCATCTTATGAGGAAACATAAAATCTCAAAAGATTTTCTCAATCTTCACAATGCAACTTACTTCACCTATTTACCCAAATCGAGAGTAGGACTTTACCTTCTACCAGAAAGTATTAATGCCGCTCACAAGTAAGAGTTAGCTCCACACACATAAAAGACATTGAAATTTCTAAAGGATCTCAAATAATGAAAGAATTCACACTCACTCTCGCAAAGAAATTTTAGTAAAATAAGTAGAACCATAGATTTGCCCATTGTGTTTTTCGCCACTAATGTAGACTTACCTAGTTTGGTATCACCCAGGTCTTGCGGGACAATATGAAGGTTTGAGCTGTGGGAAGGAATATATATGGATCAAGTAACTAAAAGACCTCCATTAATACAATTACTCAATCCTGTCTACCCCTAAAATTTTAAAACTCTCCACCTTATTCTCCTTCAATTTATTTCGCATATTTCCCTACCCTTTTTTTCTCTTAGTGTTTACCAAGAAATTCAATGCTACTATTTTCTTTCTTCATTTCCTTGATTTTTTCAATCGACTTTCTAAATTTAAGCCCTTCTTATCCCTTCATTTATCCAATTTCTCTTCAAGTTCTATGGGCTACGGTATTTAACTTTATTATTAAGTATATCTCTTGTCTTTTAAGTAAATGAGTTGACAACCTTACATACACCTTTCTTTACTCATCTTAGCACATCACATTCACCCCTAAACTTGGAGTTTGAACCACTCTCACATTATTTTCTGAAGCATCCTGGGTTTGGACCCTTAGAAAAATTCCTGGAATCCCATTCTTTGGACCCAATACGACTTATGCTAAGAGCCGTTTGCTAGGGTACGAGTGATGAAGTCTTGTAATAAGCTGACCAGTGTTAGTTGGTAGGATAGTTTTGATTACTGGAATGGATACTACTTAGAGGTGAGTGTCGTATGGTTTGGTACGAGTCGTATTTGTGACTCGAAAGGTAGACAGTGTTTGATCCTCTTGGTGTTGTATTTTGCCAGGGATACAGATCATGGGTATAGATCTTATGCTAAGGTTGCGACTTGGGTGGATGAGTCATACACTAGACAGTATTTGATCCATGGTAGAGGTTTGGTCACAATTAGGTGGGTATCAACCGTAAGAGAGGCTATGACTCGTAAGGGGGTCAGTCGTGACCCTGTGTTGGATTTTTATGGAATTTAAGTAGGGGTATTCTAGATATTTCCCTACTTACCCTAATAAGGACCCACGGCTTCTAATACATTTAGGAGGTGATTTACCCTATTATTTTATTCTTAAGCACTTAGAAACAATTTTTAAACATATCATAATTCTCTCAATAGCTTTTGGGACAAAGAGTTAGGGTTTCAACTAAGGGATTACTTTGGTGTTTGTCTTGGTGAATTCTTTCCATCAATCTTCTTGGTTTAAGGCATGAGTCCTATTCCTAATTGTAATTTTAATTTAAGGCATGGTTACATGGTTGATTTCATGGTTTTTCTCTTGCATAATTATGGATTTCAACTATTGATTTGGGGGTTTTGATGTTAAATTTTTGGTTATGATTTCCTATGGTTTTAATTATGTTTTCTATGTATGAACGGTGGTTTTGGACAAATTTAATTTCATGGTAATGGTTTAATGGTAATGGAATTTGGTTTTTGGTTATATTATCCCCCAAGGTGTTTGATAAAATATTTATAAAGATATGTTCATTGAATTGGCTTATTTTAATGGAACTCTTGCTTTTTTTAGCTTATGCATGAAACCTTAAATTTTTTTAAATAGTTTATAAAGGTTTAAGGCTAATTGGTTATGCTTGTAGAAAACATGGTATTCTCCCAAGAGGTTTAATATGGCTAATGATAGGGCACTTGGATATCCCCTTAATCTACATGGTTTGACTATGGATAATACTTGCAAGTATGGTGGTATGATGATTCCACTGGTTTACTGAATAGCCTTGGTTAATAAATAGATAAGTTGATTTTTTGTTAATGGTTTTAATTGGTCATTAATGGCAGAGACTTAAGCTAAGCCGTAAAAGGTGGTGGTCCTAGGGGGATCAAAATCGGAAACTCATATTTGCCGATATGAGGGGTCTTTGATAGCCATGTGCGATTGTCAAGTTTATATTAGAGGGACGTTATAGTCATCTAAGAGATATTGCCTGGTCGTGCAGCTATACACTCTGGGACCCTTTTAGCAGGGTGAGCTGAACCCATATGGCCCATGGGTGGTAGGACGCGAAGCTACACAACCTAGGTAAGGGTTTTAAATGGCATGTTAAACCCGATCCCTTTTCCCAATACTTATATATATATATTTATATATATATATATAGTCGGTTACATTGGATGGTTTTCATATGATTTTTATAACTTGCCTTACTTTATCCTTATTCTGAGTTTCGTGATAGTGTTCACCCACTAACTCGTCTACTTCTCCTTCATAGTACTTGATTTGGGGACAACTTATTGGACTGATGTGGTGAGCTTTCATCCTTTCGAAAGGAATTATTTCATGTTGGACATTCTTAGATATTTTACTTTATTTCCGAATATTAGTTTTGGCCATAGTTGGGGGCATATCCCAACCAGATATTTATATTCTTTTGGATAGAGGCTTTGTGGTACTTCTAGGGGTTGGTATTGGCGGGATTGGTATTAGTATTGGCTTTAGCATTTGCATTGGTGTTGGGTCTGATATCATTGGATGATATTATTAGTTGTTCCATCGTATTACATTTTGGGTTTGATTATCGTATTATGTTTGATACTTTCTAAATGGTTTGGTATGAAGTGGATGGTTGGTATGGTATGGTTAAACTCAGTTGGGTAGGTCATGATTGTGACCCAATCCCAGAGTCTTTTTGAGAGTAATATGCAATCTTCTTATATGCTTGAAATTCAGCTTATCCAAGATTGTATATAGTGGTTGGGTTGGATTAAGGGCGTGGTCCCTGATCCTAGTTGGACTTGGGATGCCCATTACAATAAGACCTCGGTTTGGGCTGCACCAAGTTGGTATTAGGGCCTAGGTTCATGGTCAATTGGGAGTCAACAAAGCTGTGTCAAGTAGAGTCTCTTTTAGGGGTGTGTAACATGCCACACTCATAAGGGAGGGATTGCAAGACATTTAGGAATATTTCACTTTCTTGGTATTCTTTCTTCAAGCTTGACTTCTTAGTCCTGGAATCTCCTCTAGTCCTTATTTGTTCATCCTTTAGATTATGCTTTCTAGATCTGGAACACAAGGAAATTCTTCTTCCCCATCTGGAAGTGATGCTGAGCGAGCACGTTATACACCCAGGGTTCATCTTTGATCTCATGGTCCTATCCCTAATTGTACCAGAGTTTCTCTTACTGCTCTTCATGCCCCTTAGGGTAATATAACGAACGCAGAGTTTTGTCAGTATATATATGCTATTTCCCAACTGGTTGCTGCTCAGGTCGAATGGGGCACGACTAATATTGTGTTTGCTGAGGCTGCGAGGCTTGGACAATTTATGAAGATGGGTCCTCTAACTTTTATGGGAGTGAAGGTAGAGAAAGACCCATAGGGCTTTTTTGATAAGATAGAGAAGATCTTTCAGGTAATGAGGGCTACTGAAGTGGAAGGAATAAACTTTGTAGCTTATCAGCTCAAAGAGGTTGCTTATCCATGAGATGAGGGGTGGGATAGAGATAAAGGTTATGTAGAAGAGGATGGTTTATTGGAGGCCTTTTCTAATGCCTTCATGGATCTATTCTTTCCTCAAGAGTTGAGGAAAGCTAAGATGGAAGAGTTTGTGAGCCTCAGGGAAGAGAGAATATCTGTGAAGGAGTATACTTTGAAGTTCCATTACTTGTCGAGGTATGCTCCTTATTTAGAGGCTGATACGAGGTTAAAAATGTGGAAGTTTGCTACTGGTCTAAATAGAGATCGGATTCTGGATCACAAGATCGTTTTGCTTATAAAAGATATAGTCATGTCGAGGCTGACTATCATATGTAGTAGGTTAAGGATGAGAAGGGAAGACATGCAGAATATAGAAACCGACAGGGTAAGCGGGGTAGGTTTTCTGAACAGGGAGGTATCCAGTCTCAGGGTGGTCAAGACAGTGGGAAGTGGCAAAAAAAGAAGTAGGGGAGTTCTGATTCCTTCTCTACTGCCAGTGCTTCTAACCTTCAGCAGTCAAGCAACAGATGTTATCATGGTGGTGACAATTCTTAGGCGCAGGGAGCTTAATCTTAGGCATCGACTCAGGGATTGCCCATCGAACAAGGTTGCTATGGGGACAAATAAGATTTACGTGTCTTCATCTTCTGTTTCTACTCTCGATGGTATGGTATCTGGTTTTGTTACTGCTCTTTATTCCAGTGCTGGTTAGAACAAGTTGTATTTGACATCCCTTTAAGAATCTGAGGCATCGTCTGATATTGTTACTGGTATGTTACAACTTTTCTCTCATGACGTATATTGTTTGCTTGCTCCAATTCCTACCCTCTCCTATATGACTTCTTATGTAGCTGTGTATTTTAGTTTTGATCTAGAGATTGTTTCGGATCTATTTTTGTATTTCTACACTGGTAGGAGATTCGGTCATTACTGAATGGGTCTATAGAGGGTGTGTGGTTTCTGTGAGTGGTAGAAAGACTTCGACAGATCTATTTGAGTTAGGTATGGTAGATTTCGGGCATGGATTGGTTGCATTCTAATTATGCAAATTTAGATTGTTGAACGTGTAGGGTCATCTTTAGGTTCCCATAGGGAAATTTATTTTTTATCTTAGAACTCAGAGGTTAATCTCTAAGGGTTGTCTTTATCACTTGGTCTGGGTTAAAGATTCTAACTCGGAAGGTCCTTAGTTACTGTTAATTCTGGTAGTTAATGAATTTCCAAAGGTTTTTTTGGATGATCTTTTAATTCTGGTTGTTCATGCGTAAGAAGGATGGTTCTCTTTGTATGTGCATCAACTACAGTTAGTTGAATAAGGTAACGTTCAAGAAAAAATGTCCTCTTCCTTAAATAGATGACCTATTTGACCAGTTGCAAGGTGATAAGTTCTTTTCTAAGATAGATCTTCGATATGGGTACCATCATTTAAAGATTAGGGCTGTGGATATCCTTAATATGACTTTTTGCACTTGGTATCAGCATTATGAGTTTTTGGTGATGTCATTTGGATTGACAAATGCCCCAACAATGTTTATGAATTTGATGAATAGGGTTTTTCAGAAGTATTTGGACCTTTTCATTATTGTGTTTATTGATGATATTCTGTCGTATTTTAAGAGTGAGGCAGATTATGCTAATCACCTCTGTGTAGTATTGCAGACCTTAAAAGAATATCGGTTGTTTGCTAAGTTATCTAAGTGTGAGTTTTGGTCAAATGCTGTGACTTTATTGGGTCATGTCATTTCTAGTGAAAGGATCATGGTGGATTTGCAGAAGGTGGCTGTAGTGAAGAAGTAGCCTAGACTTACAACTCAATCTGATATTCGGAGCTTCTTGGGTTTAGCCAGGTACTACAGGCGATTTGTGGATAGTTTTTCACCGATAGCTAATCCTTTGACTAAGGTAACTCAGAAGAAGGTTAAATTTTCTTGGTCGGATGCGTATGAGGGGAGTTTTGAGAAGTTGAAGGATAAGTTGACTTCGGCTCCAGTTTTGACCTTCCGAAAGGCAATGATGGGTTAGTGGTTTATTCTGATGCATCTCGGGTTGGTTTTGGTTGTGTGTTGATGCAGCATAGGAAGGTGATAGCCTATGCTTCCAGGAAGTTGAAGGTGCATGATAGAAACTATCCTACTTATGATTTGGAGTTGCTGGCCATTGTGTTTGCTTTGAAGATATGATGGCATTATTTGTATGGTGTTCACGCAGATATTTTTTCTTCTCACAAGAGTTTATAGTATGCGTTCTCGTAGAAAGAGCTTAATCTTAGGCAGAGAAGATGGCTTGAGCTTCTCAAAGACTATGATATGAGTCTTCACTACCCCCCAAGTAAAGCTAACGTAGTTGCTGATGCACTTAGTAGGTTGTCCAAGGGTAGTTTAGCTCATGTGGAAGAAGGGAAGCAGGAATTGGTGAATGATATTCACTATTTGGCAAATCTTGGGGTTCGTCTCTTGGACTTCAAAGATAGTGGTGTGATGGTGCAAGAAGTAGTTAGATCATCTCTTGGTGGAGAGATTAAGGAGAAACAAGTGATGGATTTTGCCTTGATAAAAATCATGGGTAGTGTTGGTGGGCAATAGGTGGCGGATTTTGAGATTAATGGCAATGGTACTTTATGGTACCATGGGAGCTTATGTGTTCCTGATGTAGACGGTTTGCGGAAAAAGATCTTGGCTGAGGCGCACGAGTCGTGCTATGTTGTCCATCCTGGTTCTACTAAGATATACCATGATCTCTAGGAGATCTAATGGTGGAGTGGCATGAAGTAGGACGTGGTTAACTTTGTGTCCAAATTTATGGTGTGTCAACAAGTTAAGGTTGAGCACATGAGGCCAGGTAGGTAGTATCAAGAAATTGAGTTGCCTGAATGGAAGTGGGAGGAGATCAGTATGGATTTTGTTACCGGTCTTCCTCAGTCTCGAAGATAATTTGATTTGATTTGGGTCATCGTGGATAGGATGACAAAGTCTGTGCATTTTTTGCCTGTGTGGACTAACTTTTCAACAGAGGATTATACTAAGCTTTATCTTTAAGAGATTGTGAAACTGCATGGGGCACCTATTTTGATTATTTCCGATCGCGGTACGCAATTTACGTCCTACTTCTAGCGGACTTTTGAAAAAGGGTTGGGAACTAAGGTGAGTCTGAGTACCGCTTTCCATCCGCAGTTGGACGGGCAAGCGGAGAGAAATATTCAGACATTAAAAAATATGCTTCGAGCCTGCGTGATTAATTATTGTTGCAGTTGGGTGGAGCATCTACCTTTGGTAGAGTTTGCTTAAGATAATAGCAATCATAAGAGTATTAGTATGGATCCTTTTGATGCGTTGTTTGGTAGGAGGTGTAGATCTCCTATTGGTTGGTTTGAGCTCAGCGAGGTTGATTTGTATGGTATGGATTTGGTTCGTTAAGTATGGAAAAGGTGAAGGTGATTTGGGATAGGCTCAAGGCTGCCCAGAGTCGTCAAAATTCCTATATGAATGTTAGGCGTAGAGAGTTGGAGTTTGTAGTTGGGGATAATGTTTTTTTTAAGGTGTCTCCTATGAAGGGAGTAGTATGGTTTGGCAAATGGAAAGCTCAGTCCTCGGTACATTGATCCTTATCAGATTTTGCGAAGAGCAGATAATGTTGCGAATGAGTTGGAGTTTCCATCTAGCTTGAGTTTATTTCATCTGGTATTCCATGTTCCTATATTGATAAAGTGCGTTGGTGATCTATCTTTGATTGTTCCTTTAGAGGGGATGGATATCTCAGATTCTCTGTCTTTTAAAGAGGTCCCGGTTGAGATATTGGATAGGAAGGTTAGTCGGTTGTTGACCAAGGATGTGGCTTTGGTCAAGGTTCAATGGTGGAACCACTAGGTGGAAGAGCCAAGTGGGAAGCGGAGGAGGACATAAAGTCCAAGTATCTCTCTTGTTTTCTGCTCCTAATATTTGTGCGGAAGGTATGTGTAATACCCCGATAGAAACTTACTTTGACAGATGAATCCACTTTTGTACCTGTGGTATTTTCAAGATTTTTACTTTTTGTCATGTGGAAAATTCAATAAGCTTTTCATCGATATAGAATTCGCCTAAATCCGATAACCAGGTAAGAAATTATGACTATTTCACATTCCCATCATAAAACAATGCCATATTGGTCAGTGGCGCGCCGCGCCACAAGCTAAAATGTCAATTTTCCTTTTCCAGTGTCTCAACGCAATTTCCTCCACATTGCACCAAAGTTCTAAGTCACAAAATAAGGGACAATGCGATGGCTCCGCGTCACACCATCCCTCAATTTCTCAATTATCAAAATCTAGTGACACGGCGCGATAGCTCCACGCCAAGGGTCCAATTCGGGAAATTTTCACTGAAATTAAATAAAGCATCTAGGGTTAAAAGGGTCAACTTCCCACCCCTATTTAAGCTCTTTAACACGTGATTCAGCCGCTTTTCACCCAAAATATACTAGTTTCTCTCAAGTTTATATCAAGAACAAGCTAGGGTTTTCATATAAGATCTAATTTTAAGAAAGTTTCACCATCAATCTTCATTAAATCACAAACTAAGGTATGCATAGTGTTTATTCATGGACTCCTTTCGTCCATGAATTCCTTTCGTCGAGTCATGGGGGTACTCGTACCCGAAACATTAGCTGTGTACCTAGATCCATGTTATGTTTTCACGATACTCTCAGTCAAGCTATGATCCTTAGACTTCAGAGAGTCTTATGACTCAGGAAATCTCCATGATCTCATGAACTCAGTTAGTTGTCAGATATTAGTAGTATTCCGTCAGTCAACGGAATTCAGTAACTCAGCCTATGTTTAGTTTCAGTAAATTATGTTTAGAGTCTATTCAGATGAGAGTTGGAGTTAGCACCGAGTGAACCTAAGGATGGGAACACACACTATTAGATAAGGGTGTGATTCTTAAAAGTCATCCTTGCATTCCAAAACTATGTAGCCAGCGTAGGTTGACACATCAACACTATCCGATAAGGGTTGATGAGGTGGATAAGCACCGTCAGATAAGAGCCCCACCGTTCTCGTATAGGGGACACTATTAGATGAGGGTCGCCCATAGATGTCGTTACCGGTGGCGCGGTATTGACACCTTCCAATTGGGGTTACAGATTGGACCCCAACTCAGCTATAATGGCATATCAAGGGCATGTCGGTTAGATAACTACTTCCCGCAGTTTCATGTTACAGAATCAGGTCTGTCAGATATAGTCAATCAGACTCAGTAATAGAACTCAGATAGTTCTTCAAATTTCAGGACTATCAGATACAGTCAACTCACATACAGTACAGAACTCTGATAGGTCCATCAGATTCAGGACTGTCAGATACAGTCACTCATGTTATCAGCTATATTTATATTCAGTAATCATGTTATAACATTTTTAGTGTTATATGTTATGTCTCATGCATGTATTCTCACGCTCATGATATCTAGTCAGTTATTATTATTATTCATGCATATGAAACCCATGCATTCAGCCTACCTCACATGCATACCATTACATTCAAAGTACTGACACATTTGCGCTATGGTGTCGTTTCGGCCATTCCAGTGGCCAATTAGCTGAAACCAGAATTTGAGACTTCACTCGAATGAATCCTCCATCCTTTCTCGGGTCTAAGTTAGATGAGTACCCTTAGAAATTCATTGATCAGATTCAGAAGGTGGTAGACATCATAGGGGTGACTACTATAGAGAGTACTGAGCTAGCTGCATATCAGTTGCAGGATGTGGCTCATACTTGGTTGAAACAGTAGAAGTTAGAGAGGTCAGATGATGCAGGTCCTATAGAGTGGGAAGAGTTTGTTACTGCATTCTTAGATAGATTCTTTCCCCAAGAGCTTAGAGAGGCTAAGGTGCTAGAATTCATTAACCTCAGGCAGGGCAATATGATCGTAAAAAAGTATTCTCTTAAGTTTACTCAATTAGCCAGATATGCCCCTCATGTAGTTGCAGATAATAGAGCCAAGATGAGTAAGTTCGCTTTAGGGATAAATGATAGTATGGTAAATGAGTGCAGATCTATTATGCTGAACAGTGACATAACTTTAGTCAGGATTATGACTTATGCTCAGCAGATAGAAGAGCAAAAGATTAAGCAGAGAGAGAAGAAGAATAAGAGAGCGAACACAGATAGTTTCAACTTCGCTCAGCCTAAATTAGAAGGAGGAAATAGTTTCCAGTTTCGTCCTAAGTCATCAGTTCCAACCCCTTCTTTAGCCAGTGTTCCAGTTCTTAAGTTCAGGGAGGGTAATAGAGATAGAGCGCCAAGCTATAGGTTTCAGGGTAGTGTTAGCAATGCCCGAACTAATCTTCTTTGTCATACTTATGGTAAGAACCACAAGGGTGCTTGCAGAGCTGGTAGAGATGTCTGTTTCAGTTGTGGCAAGCCAGGCCATAGAGTCAGAGACTACCTTCAGTCAGGTTATTAGAGTCATCTCTACTTTTCAGCTCAGTTCGATCACCCAAATCAACAAGATGCCACTACCAGTGCTACTAGTGGGCAAGGTCCAAATCGTCTCTATGCTCTTCAGTCCCGATAAGATCAGGAAAATTCTCCTAATATAGTTACTGGTATGTTACAGATCTTTCATGTGCATACTTATGCTTTGCTAGATCTAGGAGCTTCTTTGTCTTTTGTTACTCCCTATATAGCTGGAGATTTCAAAATTAGTCCTGAAATCCTCGTAAAGCCCTTTTCAGTCTCTACCCCAGTGGGTAAAACCTTCATAGCTCGACGGGTATATACTTCAGCAGACTTAGTCGAATTAGAGATGACTGATTTTAATGTCATTCTCGGCATGAATTGGCTTCATTGTTGCTATGCCACAGTTGACTGCAGAAATAGAATAGTCCAGTTTCAGTTTTCACATGAACCCGTCCTTGAGTGGAAGAGTAGTACTTCTGCGTTCTGAGGTCAGTTTATTTTCTACCTTCGAGCTCGGAAAATAATATTTAAAGGATATGTTTATCATCTTGTTCGAGTTAAGGACACTAGTTCTGAAACTCCCAGCCTTGAATCAGTTCCAGTTGTAGGTGAATATTCAGATATTTTTCCCAAAGATCTTTCATATTCCTCCCGAAAGGGAAATAAACTTCGGCATTAATCTTCTTCTAGATACTCAACCTATGTCTATTCTACCATACAGAATGGCATTAACAGAACTCAGAGAACTGAAAGAACAATTAAAGGATTCAGGCCCAATATTTCCTCATGGGGCGATCCAGTATTATTCGTGCACAAGAAACACGATTCTCTTAGGATGTGTGTAGACTACCATTAACTCAATAAGGTCACGATCAAGAGCAAGTATCCTATTCCTAAAATCGATGACTTGTTTGATCAACTTCAGGGTGCCAGTTATTTCTCTAAGATAGACCTCAGACCCGGCTATTATCAGCTCAGAGTTTGAGAATGTGACATTTCAAAAATAGCTTTCCATACTCGGTATGGTCATTTCGAATTCTTAGTTATGTCCTTTGGTCTTACCAATGCCCCAATAACTTTTATAGACTTGATGAACCGTGTGTTCAAGAAGTACTTAGATATGTTCGTCATAGTCTTCATAGATGATATTTTGGTCTATTCCCGCAGTGAGCATGATCATGCAAACCATCTCAGAACAGTACTTCAGACTCTCAAAGATTATCTGCTATTCGCCAAATTCAATAAGTGTGAATTTTGGCTAAGGTCAGTAGCATTTCTTGGTCATATCATTTCAGATGATGGCATTGGAGTGGATCCTCAAAAGACCAAAGCAGTAAGAAACTGGCCTCGCCTTGTCTCTCCATCAGATATCAGGAGTTTCTTGGGTTTGTCCAGCTATTACAGATGGTTTGTTGTGGGATTTTTTTCTATTGTATCCCCTATGTACAGATTGACTCAGAAGAAAGTCAAGTTTCAGTGGTTAGATCCTTGCGAGAAGAGTTTTCAGGAGTTGAAGACTCGACTTACCTCAGCTCTAGTATTAGCTCTTCCAAATAGTCCAGATGGTTTTTTAGTGTATTATGATACATCTAGAGTATGTTTGGGTTGTGTTCTCATGCAATATATTATGGTCATAGCCTACGCCTTCAGACAGCTTAAGCCCCATGAGAGGAATTATCCTACTCATGATCTTGAGTTAGCAGCCGTAGTCTTTGCCTTGAAGATTTGGAGGCATTATCTATACGGTGTTTATGTAGATGTGTTTACTGATCATAAAAGTCTTTAGTATGTCTTTTCTCAAAAAGATCTCAATCTTCGTTAGAGAAGGTGGTTAAAGCTCTTGAAAGATTATGCCATGAGTGTCCTTTATCACCCAAGCAAGGCCAATGTAGTAGCGATACTCTGAGTAGACTATCCATGGGTAGTGTTTCTCATGTTAAGGACAATAAGAAGAAGTTAGCCCAGGAAATCCACCAGCTTGCCAGACTAGGCGTTCGCTTAGTCGATACAGAAGAGGGTGATATATAGGTTTAGAGTAGTTCAAAATCATCTCTAGTTTCCGAGGTAAAAGAAAAGCAAGATAGAGATCCCATCTTTGTCAAGTTGAAAGAGTCAGTTTAGGATCAGAAAATAGAGGTTGTATCACAAGAGGGAGATGGTGTTTTGTGTTGTCAGGGTCGTCTCTATATTCCAGGTGTAGATGACTTAAGGTAGTAAATTCTTACAGAAGCGTATGGTGCGCGCTAGTCTATTTATCCAGGGGCTACAAAGATGTACCACAACTTATGGGAAGTCTATTGGTGGAGTGGGATAAAGCAAAATATTACAAAGTTTGTGGCTAAGTACTCTACATTTCAGCAGGTTAAGATAGAGCATCAGAAGCCTAGTGGTCCTATGCAGGAGTTCATTATTCCTACTTGGAAGTGGGAAGAAGTGAACATGGACTTCGTGATGGGTTTTCCTCGAACTCATCATCAGCATAATTCAGTCTGGGTCATTATAGATAGAATAACCAAATTAGCCTATTTTTTTCCAGTCCATACCTCTTATTCAGCCGAGGATTATGCCAAACTCTATATCAGGGAGTTGGTCAGATTTTATGGTGTTCCACTATCTTTTATCTAAGACAGAGGTACCCAGTTCACCTCTCATTTCTGGAAAGCATTCCAAAAGGGTCTTGGTATCCAAGTTTATCTTAGTACAACCTTTCATCCTCAAATAGATGGTTAAGCAGAAAGTACGATACAGATATTATAAGATATGCTAAGGGCGTATGCAATCGATTTCAAGGGAAGTTGGGATGACCACTTACCTTTGATTGAGTTTGCATACAACAACAACTATCTTTCCAGTATTCAGATGGATCCATTCAAAACTCTCTACGGTAGGAGATGTAGATCTCTAATTGGTTGGTTTGAAGTTAGTAAGGCCTCATCATAGGTCCTGACTTGGTATTCGATGCCTTAGTAAAAGTCCAGTTGATTAGAGAAAGACTCCGGGCTGCTCTGGGCCGACAGAAGTCTTATGTAGATGTTCATAAAAAAGATCTTAAGTTTAAGATTGGTGATTATATCTATCTAAAGATCTCTCCCATGAAGGGAGTGAAGAGATTCGGGAAAAACGAAAAGCTTAGTCCCTGATATGTTGGTCCCTTCAAGATTCTCCGTTGCTTTGGCAAGGTAGCCTATGAGCTTGAATTACCTTTAGATCCAGCCTCAGTTTATCCAGTCTTTCATGTCTCTTTGCTCAAGAAGTGCATAGGTGACCCTTCAGTTGTAGTCCCTATTCAGAGTATTGATGTTCAGAACATTCTCTCTTATGAAGAGATTCCAATCGAAATTTTAGACTATCAGACTCGTAGATTGAGGAACAAAAAAGTCCCTCTAATTAAGGTTCTTTGGCAAAATCAGTCCGTCGAGGGAGCTACTTGGGAAGCAAAGGTAGACATACGTACCAAGTATCCTCACCTCTTCTTCGCTAACTCAGATAAAGCTCAAGGTAACAACTCTCCTTAAGCTTACTCAGTTTCATATTCAGTGTTCATCACAAATTTGGTATGCAGTTTCATGCTCATGTTCCCATTATAAACTTAGTATCAAGTACCATTAGATATTCAATCATGCACTCATGTATCAGTTCAGTTATGTAATTATGCATCAGACATGCATTCTCATTGTGAGAAACTTAGTTCTTCAGAACACTCAGTCATGCATTCATGAATTAGTTACACATGCATCAGATATGCATGTTAAGTATGATATGTTCAGTTATCAGTCATGTTAGTTATAAGATCATGTTCCAGTTATTTATGTTCAGTATGTACGTCAGTTGTCTATTCTCTCCTCTCAGTCAGTCTCATTCGAGGACGATTGTTCTCAAGGGGGAAATATTGTAATACCCCATACTTTTTCCTAGAGAAATCATCTAAAAAATGTTAGAAACTTACTTTGAAAGATTAACACTTTTTTACATGTGGTATTTTCAAAGTTTTCACTTTTTGTCATGTGGAAAATTCAATCATCTTTCCATCGATATAGAATTCACCTAAATTCGATAACCAGGTAAGAAGTTATGACTATTTTAAGTTCCCATCGTAAAACAACGCCATATTAGCCAGTGGCGCGCCGCGCCACAATCTAAAATGGCAATTGTCCTTTTCCAGTGTCTCAGCACAATTTCCTCCGGTCGCGCCAAAGTTCCAGGTCTCAAAAGAAGGGGCAATGCAATGGCTCCGCGTCGCGTCATCTCTCAATTTTCTAATTGTCAAAATACAGTGACACGGCGCTATAGTGCCGCATCGCGCCAAGGGTCCAATTCGGGAAATTGTCACTAAAATTAAATGACGCATCCAGGGTTTAAAGGGTCAACTTCCCACCCCAATTTAAGCCCTTTAACACGTGATTCGACCATTTTTCACCCAAAATATACTAGTTTCTCTCAAGTTTCTTTCAAGAACAAGCTGGGGTTTTCATAGAATATCCAATTTTAAGAAAGTTTCACCGTCAATCTTCACGAAATCACGAATTAAGGTATGCATAGTATTTATTCATGGACTTCTTTCATCTATGAAGCCCAAGAATCCCTTTTCTAAATTCAAGTTTATGGATTTTCTTATGAATTTCATAATTGGGATACTCTTGTTCATGTGGATAATGAGAAATTGAATGCTACTCTATGTTGGGTGATAAATTCTATGTGGGTTAAATTATTATAGATATAGATTCATGCAAACGTATGACTAAACCCTTGAATGATGAAATTAGAATTGAACCATGACGTTTAGTTATTGTACAATAAAGTTTACAAGTACCATGCCTACAGTATGTTTGATTAAATGCCTAGATGAAGGAAAAGTGCCTAACTAGCAAGATACCATGAAATCCCCATGTATGTACAAGTTATGCCTATCACATGTTTTGATAAAATGCTTCTATAAATGTATTATAGATTATGATGTTCGTTATATATTCAAGTAAGTTATGCTTGAACAGTTTTCTTCCATCGAGTCATGAGGGTACTCATACCCAAAATATTAGCTGTGTGACTAGAGCCATGTCATGTTTTCATGATATTCTCAGTCAAGCTACGATCCTTAGACTTCAGATAGTCTTATGACCCAGGAAATCTCCATAATCTTACGAACTCAGTCAGTTGTCAGATATCAGTAGTATTTCGTCAGTTAATAGAATTCAGTAACTCAGTCCATGTTTAGTTTCAGTAAATCATGTTTAGAGTCTATTCAGATAGGAGTAGGAGGTAGTACCGAGTGAACCCAAGGATGGGAACACACACTATCAGATGAGGGTGTGATTCTTAGAAGTCATCCTTGTGTTCCAGAACTATGTAGCCAACATAGGTTGAGACATCAACACTGTCCAATGAGAGTTGATGAGGTGGATAAGCACTGTCAGATAAGGGCCCCACCATTCTCGTATAGGGGACACTATCAGATGAGGGTCTCCCAAAGCTTGTCTTTATCGGTGGCGCAGTATTGACACCCTTCCAATTGGGGTTACAGATTGGACACCAACTCAGCTATAATGGTGTATTAGGGGCATGTCGGTTTGATAGCTACTTCCCACAGTTTAATGTTATAGAATTAGGACTATAAGATATAGTCAATTAGTTTCAGTAATAGAACTCAGATAATTCTTTAGATTTCAGGACTGTCAGATACAGTCAACTCAGATATAGTATGGAACTTAGATAGTTCCATCAGATTCAGGACTGTTAGATATAGTTACTCATGTTATTAGTTATATTCAAATTCAGTAATTATATTATCACAGTATTAGTGTCAGTTGTTATGTCTTATGCATTTATTCTCACGCTCATGATAGTTAGTCAGTTATTATTACTGTTCATGCATATGAACCCCATGCATTCAGCCTACCTTACATGCATTCCAGTACATTCAAAGTACAGACGCATTTGCGCTATGGTGTCTTATACCATTGGTTCAAATACACGAGCTCTAGAGCAACAGTAGATTCCAGATATCCGCAGATAGAGTTAGAAGTGAGTCCTCATCTTTCAAGGACACGATTACTTCCCTATTATCTCATTAATCAGTTTATTAGTTGGAGTTAGTTGGGGACATGTCCCATAAACTCCTTAGTCAGAGAATTCAGTCAGTTAGAGGCTTTCTAGACTATCATGTTTCAGACTTTAGTATGTTCAGTGTTGTTTTGGGTATTCTATTACCCCACTCAGATGTTATATCATTCAGATCATGTTCAGTATTGAACCTTATGGCCTTTCAGTTTATGTTTCCACATTATAAAGTATTTTATGCAGTATACAGGTACATATATCAGTCATGGGTTAGCTTGTGGTCTTTCGGGGTCATGAGCACCGTGTAGCATTTCGGGTACCAAATTTGGGGCGTTATAGTATGTGTTCTTAAACATATCTTTATTTTTTGAGTTTGTTAAATGAAGAGTTACATCTCTTGCATCTTTGTTTTCCATTTTATAAAGGTAAGAGTAGAGACATCAAAATATGGGATTGATGTTTGATAATACAAATGACTCTGTGTCGTTACCCCTACCTTATCTATTATTCAGGGACGAATGTTCCTAGTGAGGGAGACTGAAGAATCCGGGGTTTGGACCCTTAGAAAATTTCCTGGAATCCCGTTCTTCGGACCTAATACGGCTCACGGTACGAGCCGTATGCTGGGGTACGAGTGGTGAAGTCCTGTAGTAAACTGACCAGTGTTAGTTGGTGGGATGGTTTTGATCACTTGAATGGATACGACTTAGCGGTGAGTGTCATATAGTTGGGTATGAGTCATATAGGTGACTCGTAAGGTGAACAATTTTAATCCTCCTAGTGTTGTATTTTTCCAGGGATACGGATCATGGGTACAGATTGTATATTAAGGTTATGAATTGGGTGGATGAGTTGTATACTGGACAGTGTCTGATGCATGGTTGAGGTTTGGTCATGATAGGATGGGTATCAATCGTAAAGAAGGTTACGACTCATAAGGGGGTCGTGACCCTGTGTCAGGTTTTTATGGGATTTAAGTGTGGGTATTCTGGACATTTCCCTACTTACCTTATTAAGGACCCCTGACTTTTAATACATTTAGGAGGTTATTTACCCTAGTATTTTATTCTTAAACACTTAGAAACTCTTTCTAAACATATCATAATTCTCTCAAGAGCTTTTGGGACAAAGAGCAAGGGTTTTAACTAAGGGATTTCTTTGGGGCTTGCATGGTTGATTTCATGGTTTTGCTCTTGCATGATTATGGCTTTCAACTATTGATTTGGGGGTTTTGATGTTAAATGCTTGGTTATAATTTCTTATGGTTTTAATTATGTTTTCTATGCATTAACGTTAGTTTTAGACATATTAAATTGCATGGTAATAGTTTAATGGTAATGGAATTCGGTTTTGGTTATATTATGCATCCATGGTGTTTGATAAAATGCTTATAAAGATATGTTCATTGCATTGGCTTATTTTAATGGAACTCTTGCTTGTTTTCGGCTTATGTATGAAACCTTAAATATTTTTAAATGGCTTACAAAGGCTTAAGTCTAATTGGTTATGCTTGTGGAGAGCATAGTAGTCTCCCAATAGGTTTAATATGGCTAATGATAGGGCACCTGAATGCCCCCTTAATCTAAATGGTTTGGCTATGGATAATGCTTGCAAGTATGGTGGTATGATTATACCACTTGTTTATTGAATAGCCTTGGTTAATAAATGGATAATTTATTTTTTTGTTAATGGTTTTAATTAGGCATTAATGGAGGGGAGTGTAAGCTAAGCCATGGAAGGTGGCGGTCTCGGGGGGATCAAAACCAGAAACTCATTTTTGCCGATATGAGGGGTCTTCGATGGACACGTGCGAGTTTCACGTTTATATTGGAGTGATGTACTTGTCATCCTAGGGATATTGCCTGGTCATACGAAAACACGCTCTAGGACCTTTTCAATAGGGGGAGCTGAACCCATATGGCCATGGGTGGCAGGAAGGCTAAGCTGCACAACCCAGGTAAAGATTTTAGATCACATTTTAAACCCAGTCCCTTTTCCTAGCACTTATATATATATATATATATATATGCATGGTTGTTTGCATTGGATGGTTTATTTGGTTTTAGTAACTGACATTACTTTATCTTTATCTTGAGTTTCATACTAGTGTTTACCCACTAACCTATCTACTGACGGTTGTATACCAATGCTATGCAGGAACAGACTGTCCGACCCCTTCTTCGTAGTACTTAATTTGGGGACAGCTTATTAGACTGAAGTGGTGAATTTCCATCCTTTCAGAGGGCATCATTTTATGTTGAACCTTTCTTTCTGGATACTGGTTTTGGCCATGGTTAGGGGCATGTCCCAACTGGATATTTGTATTCTTTTGGATAGAGGCTTTATGGTACTTCTGGGGGTTGGTATGGGTGGTATCAGTATTTGTGTCAGCCTTAACATTGGCATTGGTGTTGAGTATGACATCATTGGATGATATTGTTGGTTGTTCCATCGGATTACATTTTGGATTTTATTATCATATTATGTTTGATACTTTCCAAATGGTTTGGTTTAGAATTAATGGTTGGTTTGGTATGGTTTGATTCGGTTGGGTCGGTCATGATTGTCACCCTATCCCAGATTCTTTATGAGAGAATTAAACAATCTTGTTATATGCTCAAAATTCAGCTCGTCCAAGGCTGTATACAGTGGTTGGGTTGGGTTAAGGGGGTGGTCCCCGATGTTGATTGGACTTGTGATGCCCATTACGATAAGGCCCTGGTTTGGGCTGCATCATTTTCCCAACTACATAACACCCCCCAAACTTAGGCTTTCGCCTATATTTCATTTCTTAGAATCATGAAATGTATCAAAGGAGATTAAGTTCCAAAAAGAAGATTTTAAAAAGGGCTTAAGTGTTTTATCAAGATTATCATTAGACAAAAAAAATGGGTAAAAAGGCTTATAGAGGTTAACTAAGGAAAATGTATAGGTGGGAATTTGGCTATATGACAGGTCAAAAAAATGGCCTCGGGTCATTGTCCAAACCAAGCATGTCTAGGATTTCACTTTGAACACACTCGGGGCAAGTTCTAGACTACACATATGTACAAGAATTATACAAAAATCTCACCACACATGACATCGTACTCATAGAGCAAAAAGTTAATCTCCCAGCCAATTTGAGCAATTTGAACTTAATAAGTTACTCTGAGTCATGGCTCATCCTTGTAAAGAGAGAGCCAAAAATTGAGTTTAACGGTTTCACTCAAAAGAAAGCTCAAAAACATCCTTGATCTATCTTTTTTTTTTTCAAAAATAAAATTATCATTTCATTTCTTACCAATGATATTTTGAATGAATTTTTGAGCTTTTGCCTCTTTCTAAATAATTAAATAAAAACTTAGGTGAATGCAAGGAAACATTATCATTACACTTCATGGGATTCTTTCCTCACAACTTCACATATAATCCATTTAGTACATAAAATACTCATGGAACCAATGGAAACAGAAACGACCCTTTATCCGTAAGAATAGAATCACCCAGTCTATGATAGGGCAAGGCAAGCATTCTTGTCCCTCGGGTTACTTAGACTTCACCCGGAGATGCTATGATAAAGACACTAATCAATCACACTATGGACACAACATTCATACACAATTTCAACAAAAACCACCGGTTATAACACTTTTAAGATCAATTGGACTCAAAGCTATACTCCAAAAATGATCACACAATGCCCCAAGAAATTTTACATCAACCTTTACAAGCATATAAGACATTTCTCTCTTATTGACATTTTAACAAACATGTGGTTGCATGTAAAGTTAGATCTTGAATAGGTAAAATAACAACATATGTGAACAATACCAATGCACCAATTCATCACTAAACACACCACTTGTAATCATACTAACCCAATAAAATCACCCACCACTCAATTAAGCAAACAAACCTCAAGTGGGTGTTTTATCAAACACATGGTGTGCACTAATGTGTGAAAGAAAGAATTTTGCAATTTATCATTTAAGACAAGGCACACATTCAATAATATTCATCCCATCAACCACAGTCAACCAACTTAAGCTCAAATGAATTAAATTCAAACCAAAAGAAATCGTCAAAAAGGTGATCATCATTCGTATTTTAAAGATCATACCTTGTAAGCTTACTAAAAAGAGGAAATTGATGAAAAGAAAGTCCAATATATTTATCCGGGGTTTCATTCTTGAGGTACCCATTCCATCTTGTGTAATCACCTACAAACACCCCAAAACAAGCAAAAAAAAAAAAAAATGAATTAAAAACATTGTAAACCATCAAGAAAAATTCCATGGCTTTCCTCCCAAAAAACGCCTTAGTTAAAGTCGCGACGCGACATCTTTTGCCTATTAAATTTATGTATCCATTTGGGAGACTTGAAATGGCAGCCAAACTTTAGATCAATACATCTTTGAGGAATTTTGGGCAAAGGAGAGGACACAATGAAATATTTTCCATCTCTCCACTTTAAAGATTTAAACCTTTTACCAAACTTCACATCAAACTTTCTAATAGGATTGTTGGGTATTGGTAAGAGCATAAAAAATTCACTTGTTACACATTGAATTTTGCATTTATTTGCCTTCAAGTGAGGGGCTTCATTTTGTCCTTTTGGAATGAAAAACTCCAAAATGTAGGTATTTTTCTCCTCATTTCCAAAATTTATTATTTGCTTGGGTGGTTCAACTTTTATCACACCCACCAAGCATAATGTTGAAAAGTGGTTCGAGTTAGGTCTTCTACCTAATTTTGGAGTTGTATCCATTTTGAAATTCTCACCCCAAAATAGAGTAGAGCCTTCACAAAGGATTTGCTTGGATTTTTATTTTGACTCTAGTACCATTTCCTCAATCTTGGCATCATCTCTTATGTTTGGTTCGGTTGGTTGGGAAAGCACTGAGAATTCATCAACATTGAGCTAATTTGGAAGAGTGGGCATACCCATGGTATTTGAAAGATAAGCCTCCATACGCACTTCCTCTATCCTTTTGATTCCCTTTTTACATACCCCCATGGCTTAATGGATGAGATATATGTTAACCCCCATTGTTTCCACCTGATCCAAGATATGTTGAACCATTTCTTCAACACCATTGTATCCGGCACATTCTTCTTCTTTTATCTCCTCATAAGACCTATCAAACTCATAAGAAGAACTAGCATTTGGGTTAGTATAATGAGGGAAAGGGATATTTGGACAATAGCTCCAATGTCCATCTCAACCACCATATAAAGAACAATCATACTACCAAGAGGATCGAGATGGTGCACACATCTCTTTTCGGGAAGCATATCTAAAATTTTGCCAAAAGTGGGGTCTACCATAAAATGGATATGGATTATCAAGATAAGATTTCCAACCACTAAACTAATATTCATTCCAAGATGCCATAGTAACAAATAAACAAAACTAAAAATCAACCTAACATAAGAAACAAATACGCCAAATTGTTCCCCGACAACAGAGCCATTTTTAATAACGCTCAGCTTACACGTTAATTTAAGTGCAAGGCATTTGTTGTAAATTTAATAACCCAACAAGATACGGGGTCGAATCTACGAGGAACAATGTGTGTGGCAAATGGGTAAGTTTGAAATGAAAGTACTTACTAAAGTCAAACTTAAAATATAAAGAGTTGGGTTTTTTAAACATTTTCTAATGTGAAAGTAATTCATGGACTTCTAACGGACTAATTAAAGACTAAGAAAAATTAAAGTATAATTAATTAGGCACGGATCTTTGGATTATGCTTTTCTAAGAGCAAGTTATGCGTGGGAACATGATGGTTCAGTGCTAATTCTAATCGTTAATGATGTGGTATGCTAGGTTAAAAGTCCTTGAGGCTAGTTTGTAAACAAAGTCTCAAAGATGTAAATTGTTCCCCAACAATAGAGCCATTTTTAATAACGCTCAGCTTACACGTAAATTTAAGTGCAAGGCGTTTGTTGTAAATTTAATAACCCAACAAGATTCGGGGTCGAATCCACGAGGAACAATGTGTGTGGCAAATGGGTAAGTTTGAAATGAAAGTACTTACTAAAGTCAAACTTAAAATACAAAGAGTTGGGTTTTTTAAACATTTTCAAATGTGAAAGTAATTCATGGACTTCTAAGGGACTAATTCGAGACTAAGAATAATTAAAGTATAATTAATTAGGCACGGATCTTTGGATTATGCTTTTCTAAGGGCAAGTTATACGTGGGAACATGATGGTTCAGTGCTAATTCTAATCATTTATGATGTGGCATGCTATGTTAAAAGTCCTTGAGGCTAGTTTGTCAACAAAGTCTCAAAGATGTCACTCATTAATCCTTTCGAGTACCTAACGAGTGTGTCAATTAAAGCTACCCAATACCTCAATTAGGCATCCTTATTTCTAGAATGGTACCCAAGGGATAGTCAACCTCATATTCATCTTTATGTGTAAGATAGTGAAAGTTAGCAAACTAAACCCAATAATTGTCTACTATTATCTTGGTTCCCACATCCCCCTTTCAAGGATGATGAGGTTTCCTAAAGTTGACCCAAACCCCTCTCTTAAGGATGGTTTGGACTTTCAAGAACTTGGTGTTTTCACCCACAAACTCATTTTAGGTATTTAGGGCTTTCACCCATAAATCCCAATCAATTTACTCAAGCAGTAGTAGAACCCAACACCAACACATTAGCATATACACAAATAAATCACAACCCACACATAAGTGCCCCTCTATTCTGGCATAATCCAAGAGGAAGAACTAAAACTCATAAGGAAAATAAATAAAAATATACAAAAATCTCCTTCAGTTTGATTCATGAAAAATAAAGAGAATGCAAACCACACTTTAAATTCCAATGAATCCTCAATGGGATTTGCCAGTTCCTCACTTTTAGAGTTTCTCTAATTAATTCTTGCCTCAAATTAGTATAAATTCAAGCTCCAAGCTCCAAGTGATAAACCCTAAACTAAGGATAAAATAATATGTAGATAAAAGATTGGATGAAAAATGAGCTAAAATCCCCTATTTAAGTCCCAATTACACATTTGCCAAATATTACAAAAATGCCTTTCAAACTTTTTTGCTCTACCGCGATCGCCATTCCTTGATGGGATCGTGGTACTGCTATATCTGTAGTCATATCGCGATTTCTCTTTGGTTGAATTATTGATTGACTGCGATTGCGACACTCAGACCGCAATCGCTGTAACTGAGGGTCAACTCCTGGGCCTGCAATTTCAACTTTGTTCTTTTTGTTCACATTTCTTATCATTCACCTTCTCCTTAGCTCATTTTTATCAAGTTTCCTTGATCATATTGTTATTTCATTTTTACCTACAAAAATGAGTATTAAGTAAGGAAGTACAACAAATCAATGAAGACACATGATAATTTAGGCTTAAAATATGCTAGTAGGTTGTCCAATTATTGACTTATCAACACCCCAAATTTAAAGTATTGCTTGTCCTCAAGCAACCAAGAACAATTTAACTAAGCTCAAGGTCCACCCAAAAAAACCATACCAAAGGAATAAGCTAACAAAGCTCTACAAGACTTACCAAACATATTATGGCAACAAATAAACCAAGGTTTTTCCAATAAGCACATATTTATGAATCGAGGATGAAAGTTTGTATCAAATGAATCTTCCAAATCAACAAAGCATCTTACGATGAAACATAAAATCTTCAAAAATTTTCTCAATCTTCACAATGCAACTTACTTCACCCATTTACCCAAACCGATAGTAAGACTTCACCTTCTGCCCCAAAGTATTAATGCTTCTCATAAGCAAGATTAGCTTCACACACACAAAAGACATTGAAATTTCTAAAGTATCTCAAATAATAAAAGATTTCACACTCACTCTCGCAAAGAAATTCAAGTACAATGAATAGAACCATAGGTTTGACCTTTGTGTTTTTCTCCACTAATATAAAATTACCTATTTTAGAATCACCAAGGTTTTGCGGGACAAGATGAAGGTTTGAGGTATGGGAAGAAATATATATGGATCAAGTAACTAAAAAGACCTCTATCAATGCAATTACTCAATCCTTTTTACCTTCAAAATTTTCAAACTCTCCACCTTATTTTCCTTTAATTCATTTCCTATATTTGCCTACCCCCTTTTTTTCCTCTTAGCGTTTACCAAACAATTCAACGCCACTTTTTTTTCTTCATTTGTTTGTATTTTTCAAGAGACTTTCTAAATTTAAGCCCTTCTTATCCCTTCATTCATCCAATTTCTGTTCAAGTTATGCTATTCAACTTTATTATTATGCACGTCTCTTTTCTTTCAAGCACATGAGTTGATAACCTTACATACACCTTTCTTGACTCATCTTAGCACATCACATTCATCCCCTCAAACTTAGAGTTTGAACCACCCTCACATTATTTTCCCAACTACCCCTCCCCCAAACTTAGGCTTTCGCCTATATTTCATTTCTTAGAATCATGAAATGTATAAAATGAGGTTAAGTTCGAAAAGGAAGATTTTAAAAAGGGCATAAGGGTTTTAGCAAGATTATCATTAGAAAAATGGGTAAAAAGGCTCAAAGGGATTAACTAGGGAAAATGTTAAGGCGGGAATTTGGCCATGTGAAGGGTAAAAAAATGGCCTCGGGTCATTCTCCAAACCAAGCTTGTCTAGGATTTTGCTTTGAACACACTCGCAACAAGTTCTAGACTACACATATGTACAAGAATTTTACAAAAATCTCACCACATATGGCATCGTACTCAAAGAGCAAAAAGTTAATCTCCCAATAATTTTGAGCAGTTTGAGCTTAATAAGTTACTCCGAGACATGACTCATCCTTTACAGAGAGAGCCAAAAATTGTATTTAATGGTCTTACTCAAAATAAAGCTTAAAAGCATTCTTGATCTCTTTTTTTTTTTCAAATAGAAAACTATTATTTCATTTTTTGCCAATGACATTTTGAAATATTTTTTGCATTTTTTCCTCTTTCTAAAGAATTAAATAAAAACTTGGGTAAATGCAAGACAACATTATCATTACACTTCATAGGATTCTTTCCGCACAACTTCACATATCTTCCATAAAATACTCATGGAACCACTGGAAAGAAAAATGACCCTTTACCCTTTAGAATGGCATCACCCAATCTATCATAGGGTAAGGCAAGTATTCATTTCCCTCGAGTTACTTAGACTTCACCCAGAGATGGTATGATAAGAACACTAATCGACCACACCATGGACACAACATTTATACACAATTTCAAGAAAGTTTACATCAACCTTTAAAAACATATAAGACATTTCTCTCTTATTGACATTTTACAAACATATGGTATACATGTAAAGTAAGATCTTGAATAGGTTAAATAACAACACATGTGAACAAGACCAATGCACCAATTTATCACCAAAAATACCACTTGTAATCATACTAACCCAATTAAATCACCCACTACTCAATTAAGCAAACAAACCTTAAGTGGATGTTTTATGGAACACATGGTGTGCACTAGTGTGTGAAAGCAAGAATTTTGCAATTTAATATTTGAGACAAGGCACACATTCAAAAATCTTCATCCTAATAACTACATTCTTCCAAATTAAGCTCAAATGAATTAAATTCAAACCAAAAGAAATCGTGGAATGTAATCATCATTCGTATTTTAAAGATCATACCTTGTAAGCTTACTAAAAATAGGATAGTGATGAAAAGAAAGTCCAATATACTTATTTGGGGTTTCATTCTTGAGGTACCCATTCTATCTTGTGCAATCACCTAAAAACACCCCAAAACAAGCAAAAAAATAAATTAAAACAGTAAAAAACATCAAAAAAATTTCATGGGTTGCCTCCCAAGAAGCGCCTTAGTTAAAGTCGCGTTTGCGTATCAAATTTATGTCTCAATTTGGAAGACTTGAAATGGCGGCCAAACATTAGATCAATACATCTTTGAGGAATTTTGGGCAAAGGTGAGGACATAATGAAATATTTTCTATCTCATCACTTTGAAGATTAAAACCATTTTCCCAACTTCACATTAAACGTTCTAATAGACTTGTTGGGTATTGGAGAGAGCGCAAAAAATTCACTTATTACACACCGAATTTTGCATTTATTGGCCTTCAAGTGAGGGGCTATATTTTGTCCTTTTGGAATGACAAACTCTAAAATGTAGGGATTTTCCTCCTTATTTAAAATTCATCATTTGCTTGGGTGGTTTGACTTTCATCACACCCACCACGAATAATGTTGAAAAGTGGTTCGAGTGAGGTCTTCTTCCTAATTCCAGAGTTGCATCCGTTTTGACATTCTCACCTCGAAATGGACTAGAGCCTTCACAAAGGATTTGCTTGGCTTTTTCTTTTGACTCTAGTACCATTCCTCAATCTTGGCATCATCTCTCATGTTTGGTTTGGTTGATTCGGAAATCACTGAGGATTCATCAACATTATTTGGAGGAGTTGGCATACCCATGGTATTTGAAAGATCACCCTCCATACCCACTTCCTCTATCCTTTTGATTTCCTTTTTACATGCCTCCTCGGCTTGATGTATGAGATATATATTATCCCCCATTGTTTCCACCCGATCTAAGATATGTTGAAGTATGTATCCGGCACATTGTTCTTCCTTTTTCCTCCTCATAGGACCTATCAAACTAATAAGAAAAACTAGCATTTGGGTTAGTATAATGAGGGGAAGGGACATTTGGACAATCACTCCAATGTATATCTCGACTATCACATAAAGAACAATCATACTCCCAAGAGAATCGAGATGGTGTACACATCTCTTTTCGGGAAATATATCTATAATTTTGCCAAAAGTGAGGTCCACCATAATATGGACATGGATTATCAAGATAAGATTTCCAACCACCAAACTCTTATTCATTCCAAGATGCCATAGTAACAAATAAAAAAGAACTAAAAATCTATCTAACACAAGAAACAAAAGAAAATAATAAACAAATATTTACAAGTTTGAACCAAAGCAAGTAAGATAAATTTCCAAACTAACTCAATACGCCAAATTATTCTCTAGCAACGACACCATTTTTGATAACCCTAAACTTACACGTCAATTTAATTGCAAGGCGGTTGATGTCAATATAATAACCCAATAAGAGTCGGGGTCGAATCCTCAAGGAACAATGCGAGTGACGAATGGGTAAGTTTGAAATGAAAGTACTTACTAAATTCAAACTTAAAATACAAAGAGTTGGGGTTTTTAAACATTTTCAAATGTGAAAGTAATTCTTGGACTTCTAAGGGACTAATTCGAGACTAAGAATAATTAAAGTATAATCAATTAGGCATGAATCTTTGGATTATGCTTTTTAAGGGCAAGTTATACATGGGAACATGATGTTTCCGTGCAAATTCTAATCATTAATGATGTGGTAGGCTAGGTTGAAAGTCCTTTAGGCTAGTTTGTCAACAAAGTCTCACAGATGTCACTCATTGACCCTTTCGAGTACCTAACAAGTGCGTCAATTAAAGCCACTCAATACCTCAATTAGGCATCCTTATTTTTAGGATGGTACCCAAGGGATAGCAAACCTCATATTCACCCTTATGTCTAAGATAGTGAAAATTAGCAAACTAAACCCAATGATTATCTACTATTGCCTTGGTCCCCACATCCCTCTTTTAAAGATGATGAGGGTTCCTAAAGTTCACCCAAACCCTCTTTCAAAGATGGTTTGGACTTGCAAGAGCTTAGGGATTTCACCCACAAACCCATTTTGCGTGTTTAGGGCTTTAACCCATAAATCTCAATCAATTTACTCAAGCAATATTTGAACCCAACACCAACACATTAGCATATACACAGATGAATCACAACCCACACATAAATGCACCATATTCTAGCATAATCACAAGAGGAAGAACTAGAAATTCATAAAGATAATAAACAAAAATATACCAAAATCTCCATCAATTTGATTAATGAAAAATAAAGAGAATGCAAACCACACTTTAAATTCCAATAAATCCTCAATGAGATTTGCCAATTCTTCACTTTGGAGTTTCTCTAATTAATTCTTGCCTCAAATTAGTAGAAATTCAAGCCCCAAGCTCCAAGTGATAAACCCTAAACTAAGGATAGGATAATATGTAAGATAAAAGATTAGATATAAATTGAGCTAAAAACCCCTATTTAAGTCCCAGTTTCACATTTACCAAATATTATAAAAAAGCCCTTCAAACTTTTCTGTGCTATGACGATTGCCATCCCTTGACTACGATCGTGGTACCGCTATAGCTGTAGTCATATCGCAATCACCCTTTGGTTGACTTGTTGACTGACTGCACCCGCGATACTCAATCCGCGATTGCGGTACTCAGTCTGCGATCACGGTAAATGAGGGTCGAGTCCTAGGTCTGCAATTTCATCTTTTGTTCCTTTTTCTCACATTTCTTATCTTTCACCTTATCCTTAGCTCATTTTTACCAGGGTTTCTTTCTCATCTTCTCATTTCACTTTTACCTACACAAATGAGCATTAAGTAAGAAAGTACAACAAATCAATGAAGAAGCATGATAATTTAGGCTTAAAAGATGCTAGTAAGTTGTTAAATTAGTGTTATATCAACACCCCCAAACTTAAACAATTGCTTGTCCTCAAGCAACCAAGAACAATTTAACAAGATGGGGTATTTAACTTAAGTCCACCCCCAAAAAAACTAAATTAAAGAAATAATCTAGCAAAGCTCTACAAAGACTTACCAAACATGTTATGGCAACAAGTAAACCAATGTTTTTTCAATAAGCACATATTTATGAAGCAAGGATGAAAGTTTGTATCAAATGAATCTTCCAAATCAACAAAGCATCTTATGAGGAAACATAAAATCTTTAAATTTTTTCTCAATCTTCACAATGCAGCTTACTTCACCTATTTACCCAAATCGAGAGTAAGATTTCACCTTCTACCCCAAAGTATCAATACCGCTCACAAGCAAGAGTTAGCTCCACATACACAAAAGACATTGAAATTTTAAAGGATCTCAAATAATAAAAGAATTCATACTTACTCTCGCTAAGAAATTCAAGTACAATGAGTAGAACCATAGGTTTGCCCTTTGTTTTTTTCGCCACCAATGTAGACTTACCTAGTTTGGAATCACCAAGGTCTTGCAGGACAAGATGAAGGTTTGAGGTACGGGCAGGAATATATATAGATCAAGTAACTAAAAGACCTCCATAAATGCAATTACTCAATCCTTTCTACCCCCAAAATTATCAAACTCTCCACCTTATTTTCCTTCAATTCATTTCCCATATTTCCCTACTCAATTTTTTTCCTCTTAGAGTTTACGAAACAATTCAATGCCACCATTTTATTTCTTCATTTCTTTGACTTTTCCAAGAGACTTTCTAACTTTAATCGTTTTTTATCCCTTCATTTATCCAATTTCTCTTCAAGTTCTATGGGCTACATTATTCAACTTTATTTAGCACATCTCTTGTCTTTTAGGAACATGAGTTGAAAATTTTACATACACCTTTCTTAACTCATCTGATCACATCACATTTACCTCCCCAAACTTAGAGTTTGAACCACCCTCACATTATTTTCCCAACTACACCCCCCCAAACATAGGCTTTTACCTATATTTTATTTCTTAGAATCATGCAATGAATCAAAGGAGGTTAAGTGCCAAAAAAAAGATTTTATAAAGGGCTTAAGTGTTTTACTAAGATTATCATTAGACAAAGAAAGAAAAATGGGTAAAAAAGCTCAAAGGGGTTAACTAGGGAAAATGTTAAGGAGAGAATTTTGCTATGTAACGGATCAAAACAATGGCCTCGGGTCATTGTCCAAACTAAGCTTGTCTAGGATTTCATTTTGAATACACTCGGGGCAAGTTCTAGACTACACATATGCACAAGAATTATACAAAAATCTCACCACACATGGCATCGTAATCATAGAGCAAAAAGTTAATCTCCTAACCAGTTTGAGCGATTTGAGCTTAATAAGTTACTCCGAGTCATGGCTCATCCATGTAAAGAGAGCCAAAAATTGAGTTTAATGGTCTCACTCAAAAGAAATCTCAAAAACATCCTTGATCTATCTTTTTTTTCCAAAAAGAAAATTATCATTTCATTTCTTGCCAATGACATTTTGAAAGAATTTTTGAGCTTTTGCCTCTTTCTAAAAATTAAATAAAAACTTGGGTGAATGTAAGGAAACATTATCATTACACTTTATGGGATTCTTTCCTCACAACTTCATATATTATCCATTTAGTACATAAAACACTCATGGACAAATGGAAACACAAACGACCCTTTACCCTTAAGAATAGCATCACCCAGTCTATCATTGGGCAAGGAAAGCATTCATGTCCCTCGGGTTACTTAGACTTCACCCGAAGATCCTATGATAAGCACACTAATCGATCACACCATGGACTCAACATTCACCTACAATTTCATCCAAGGATGGTTTGGACTTTCAAGTGCTTGGGGTTTTCACCCACAAACCCATTTTGGGTATTTAGGGATTTCACCCATAAATCCCAATCAATTTACTCAAGCAATAGTAGAACCCAAAACCAATACATTAGCACATACAAAAATGAATCACAACCCATACATAAATGTACCCTATTCTAGCATAATCCCAAGAGGAAGAACTAGAAACTCATAAAGACAATTTACAAAAATATACCAAAATATCCGTCAATTTGATTCATGAAAAATAGAGAGAATGCAAACCATACTTTAAATTCCAATGAATCCTTAATGAGATTTGCCAATTCTTCACTTTGGAGTTTCTTTAATTAATTCTTGCCTTAAATTAGTATAAATTTAAGCTTCAAGCTCCAAGCTCCAAGCTCCAAGCTCCAAGTGATTAACCCTAAACTAAGGATAGGATAATATGTAAGATAAAAGATTGGATGAAAAATGGGTTAAACCCCCTATTTAAGTCCCAATTCCATATTTTCCAAATATTATAAAAATGTCCTTCAAACTTTTCCGCTCTACCGCTATCGCTATCCCTTGACTGCAATTGTGGTCGCTATAGCTGTACTCATATCGCGATTGCCCTTTGGTTGACTTGTCAACTGATCGCGATACTCAGTTCGCGATCACTGTAACTGAGGGTTGACTCCTGGGCCTGCAATTTTAGCTTTTGTTTTTTTTGCTCGCATTTCTTTTTTTCACCTTCTCCTTAGCTCATTTTTATCAAGTTTACTTGCTCATCTTCTCATTTCACTTTTACCTACACCAATGAGCATTAAGTAAGAAAGTACAATAAATCAATGAAGAAGCATGACAATTTAGGCTTTAAAGATGCTAGTAAGTTGTCAAATTAACGACTTATCATAGGGCACTTCAACAATATGTCATTTTCTTTTCAGAAGGCATTAGGAAAATTCGAGCAAATTTCTCGTTCTATGACTTCTTATAGACCTTTAATTTTAGCTTCTACTTCTGCGGTCTTTAAAGAGGATTCAATTTTTTTTTTTTTAATTTTAATTTCTCTTTTAAATAGTTTATTTCTTGTGAAAGTAAATTGATTCTACAGGAAATTTTATTTTTCATAAAGTCACTTTCCTTTTGTGATATACTATTTAGATAGGAAAAAATATTTTTTCCAAAATAATGGTGTGAATGCCATATAACTTGGAAGTATAATATTTTAGTTGAGTTATAAAAGGAGTACCTAAAATTATCTCTTTATTTATATCTTTGGTTATTGCGAAGTCATTTATAAAACAAATTTCATTTTTATAGATGTGTGCACTGTGTAGTTTATAATTTATTTTAATCTTTCCCTAGTTGCAGAGAATAATTTTGTAGTACTTATTTCCCGATACTTTGTGGAAATTATTCCTTAAATGATGCAGTTTTGATCAACACCTGTATCTAATAAGGCAATCTTGTGAATTGTGATTTTTTTGTATTATAACTAATGTAATGGGTATATGTTATCTTTGAACTTTAACTTTTGTAATTGTATTAATTTTTGAATTGTATTTTAGAGACTTTAAATCTTTATTATCTTTTCTTATTTTTAGTGTTTCTCCAAGATCTAATTGACATGATTTCGGTTCTTGGTTAGATGTTAAACCATTTAATATTTTATTAGCAAGTGATTCTACTCCAATAGGGTAGATTTAGCCTCAATACTAGGAAGAATCCTATAAGGGCTTGAATTATCAAGTTGAACCATCATGTTGGCTAAGGAATGAGTGTCTAAGACGAGCGATCACTAAGACACTAAAATGAAGGCTAAGCAACCCATACTCACTGCATTCTAGCTCAAGGTGACTGCTACCATATTCGTCATGCTTGGATGGTATAGAATAAAGGTATCACAGTCATTTAGTAACTCAATCCATCTACATTGTCTTAAATTAATATCCCTCTCCATAATAATGAACTAAAGACTACGATTATTAGTGAAGATCTCACAACAAACACCATATAAATAAAACTTAAGTGCAAAAACCATCACCACCAACACCAAGTCATGAGTGGGGTAGATGTGTTTGTGCACCTTTAGCTGCATCATAAAACACTTCAAACCAACACCATAATCATCAAAATAAATAGTAATCCCCTCACACTAAACTTGAAAAGACAATATAGGAGCTGAAGTGAGCAAGTCCTTGAGCTTTAGAAAGCTTGCTTCACAACTATCAAAACACTGAAATAGAGTCTTCTTCCTAGTTAATCTAGTCATAGGCGTTGCAATTGTAGCAAATCTCTTAAAATCAACAAATAGTATCATGCCAATCTAATAAAATTGTAAACCTCAATCAAAGATGTAACCCTATCCCAATCACGAATAACCTTAATCTTTGTTGGGTCCACTATAATCCCATACTTGGAACAACACGCCCTAAGAAAGCTACAGACTCAACCTAGAACTTGCACTTTGATAATTTGATAAAAAGCCTATGATCTCTCAAAGTATGGAGCACAGTCCTCAAATGCTACTCATGCTCCTCCTTACCCCTCGAATAGACAAGGTTATCATTGATAAGTACAATCACAAAGGAGTCTAAGTATGGCCTAGATATAGAGTTCATCAATTCCATAAATATTGTTGGGGCATTGGTCAGGAACTCAAAATGGAGATAGCGAGTTTTTAAGGATGTCCTCTGCTTGAATCCTCAACTGATGCTAACTAGACCTTAAATCGATCTTAGAAACACTATCAAACCCTAAATGTATCAAATTAATTACCAATAGAAGGCATAGGTTACTTATTCTTCACTATCACTATATTTAGCTACCTATAATCAATACATATATTCATAGAACTATCCTTATTCTTCATGAATAGAACATGAGCCCACCAAGGTGTTACACTCGGCCTAATATAACCCTTATAAAGAAGAACCGAAAGCTAAATATTTGGCCTTTTTAGCTCACCAGGAGCCATATGGTAAGGTACCATAGTAATAGGTCTTAACGTGACTTGAGTCTAATAGCAAAATCTATATCACGCTTAGGAGGATGGACATACAGGTTAGTAGGAAAAATATTAGTAAAGTAAAAAACAATAGAAACAGAGTCAAGTAAAGGAATTTCAGTGCTAATATGACAAACATAAGCAATGAATGACCATAACCCCTTAATAATAGTCTACTAGATCGAATATAATAAATAATTCCCATTGGAGCATGGATAAAAGAAACTTTCCACGCAACTGGGGGTATGCTAAGAATGACTATAGTAACGGTCTTAGAAAATAAATCCAAGACCACATGATAAGGGGATAACTAGCCCATTCCCAACATCACATTTAAACCCGCCATATCTAGTACAATAAGGTTAGGCTCAGTGTCATACTCTTGAACAACACTAAATGTGATCTATTTACCCGATGAACTTTTAATGAATCATCCACGAGGGAAGTTACATGCAAAGCCTCAGATAAAGGCTCCTAAGTGCAGTATATAATAAGTAGAAACATATGTATATGTGTAACCTAGATCAAATAAAACACAAACTGGCTAATGGCATATTAAAATCGTACCTGTGATAATACTATCCAAAGCCTTAACCACTTACCCACCTGGAATAACATATACGCAACCTAGCCTGCCTCCAGACTGAGTGCCTGCCCGACTACCTACTCGACCAGCTAGAGAACCTCATTCAAACCCTAGGGGCCATCTCTAAGACCCTATTCACCACCTCTAGTTAGAGGTAGTAATAATTAGATCAGCTGAACACTTTATAGTAAAGTTTCAATCATCCCATTTCGGGGATAATCTATGGAGATATAACTAATAATGCCACACTTATAACATTCCCTAGGCACTCTGATCTCTTGAGAAGGTCCGACTGATCCAAAATGGACACCTCAGCCCGAAGACCCAGACTCTACACCCTACAAAGACCGACCACTAGTCAGCTCGCTGAAGTTACTATATCCAGGATAACCTTAATCCAAAATCTAAAGCATTACCTGCACAGGACTACTAGTGATGTGACCCAAGCCTTATTATAATGGGTGTCCTAAGTTCGAACGGCATCGGAGATCACCCCCGTTACCCAACCCAACCTCCATCCGCCTGCCCTGAGTTGGCTGAATTTCAAGCATGTAGCAAGATAGTGCAATAACTCACATGAAAACTCTGGGATAAGATCACAACCGTGACCGACCCAATCTAGTCCAACCATTTCATACAAATGATCCAACCATACTAAACCATACCCAAACAAGGGCCATAAACCAGGCTATAACTAAAGATGTTCCAAAAAATAATATAATTAATCCCAAAATGAAATAGGATGGAACAACCAACAATATCGTCCAATGATGTCAGCCCTTCAGCTTATTCCAATGCAAGGCCAACACTAATACCAAGCCCGCCCATTCAAACCCATGGAAGTACCACAAAGTCTCTAACCAAAAAAGTAATAAAATTCAATTGGGACATGCCCCCAACCATAGCTAAAAAATATCCAAAATAAAATCAAAGTATCTAGAAATATCCATAACATGAAATAAAGCCTTTTGAAAGGATGGATGCTCACCACTTCAGTCCAAATGCTATCCCCGAGTCAATCACTTTATTGGAGGAGTAGAATGGCCGATTCCTGCATAACATAGGTATACAGCCGCCAGTAGATGGGTTAGCGGGTGAATGCTAGCATGATCTCAGGATAAGGATAAAATAATGCAATTAATAAAACCAAGTAAAACCATCCATATACATACAACCATATATATATATATAACCATGTCGGGAAAAAGGACCGGGTTTAACATGCTCTTAAAACTCTTACTTGGGCTATACAGCTTTGCCGTCCTAAACCACCCATGGGCTCTATGGGTTCAACTCCCCCTGCTGAAAGGGCCCTAGTGTATGTAGCCGTACGACCAGGGAAGAAAACCTTGGGATGACTAGTACATCCCCCAAAATATAGTGTAACATCATGCATACGGTCACCAAGACCAAGCTCACATCGACAAATAGGAGTTTCCAGTTTTGGTACCCCCGGGACCTCCACCTTCTACGGCTTTGCTACACATCCCGTCATTATTGCCCAATTAAAACAAATTTCCAAATAACCAAACTATTATCCATTTATCAACCATGGCCATCAATATTGGTATCGTCATACCAATCCTTACTTACAAGTATTATCCATATCCAACTATATTTAGGCCAAATGGGATTTTCAAATGCCCTTCCATTTACCATATTAAATCACTTGGCGGATTCCATGTACCCCTCAGGCATAACTATTTATCCATTTACCTTTCCAAACTATTTAAACTATGTATAATTTCTTTACCAAGTTTTGAACAAGCAAGAGTTCCATTAAAAGTAGTCAATGCAATTAACATATCTTTATAAGCATTTTGCCAAACACATTGGGGGTATAATATGATCAAAACCAATTCTAATTACCATCAAACCATTCCCATGCAATCCAGTTATCCAAAACCACCATTAATGTATATAAAAGCATAATTAAAACCATGGGAAACCATAACCAACCATTTAACATTAAAACCCCTAATTCATATTTGAAAAACAAAATCATATAATCAATGAAATCATGAAAAACATTCATAAAAAACCATGCCTTTAGATAGAATTAACAATGAGGTAAAAGAACATGCCTTAAACAAAGATGATGGAAAGAAATCACCCAGGCAATCCCCAATTCAATCCTCTAGTTGAAACCCTAGCTTCCCTTGACCAAAATCTTTTGATAGAATTATAGAGTATTAAGAAAAGTTTCTAAGTGTTAATAAATGGAATAATACGGTAAATAACTTTACAAGTGGGTTAGAAGTCATGGGACCTTATTAGGATAAGTGGGAAAATGTCCAGAATACCCTCACTTAGGTTGAACCAAAATCCCTTCACAGGGGTACGACTGACCCACACGAGTTCTACCCTTCCAATATGAGTGGTACACTCAACTCGTACCCTAACTTCAATCTTTGGATCAAACACTGTCCAGTATACGACTCATCCAACCAAGTCGTATCCATCGCATATGATCCAGACCCTTCATTTGTACCCCTAGCAGATTTAAACATAAGGAAGATTTAGAAACTGTCCCTTATACGAGTCCTAGGTTCGACTCGTATCTTGGATTACGGCTCATTGTGAGCCACTCGTACTCTTATCCAACCTAAGTAACCAAGACTAAGATTAAGTTAAGGAACCAAACAATCTATAACCACCAGTATGACTCATGCCCCTACGTCATATCCATTCCAGTAACCAAAATCCATCCCACCAACCAACACAGGTCTATATACGAACCATTCTATTCGTACCTCAACATACGGCTCGTACCCTTGAGTTGTATTAGGTCCAGAGATCAGAATTCCAAGAAATTTTCTAAGGTCCAAGAAATAAGGTGTTTCATTCTCTCCACTAGGAACATTCATCCCCGAATGACAGACAAGGTAGGGGTAACCATACGCACTAGTCATTTGCATTATCAAATATATTCCCAATCTTTAACACAGTTTCAAAAAAAGGCAAAGATATTAATCTTTGTCTTTTAAAAACTCTAAAGATAAAGATGTGTTGAAGACACATACCTTTCGCATGAATCCCAAGAGTAGAAAATAAATGCAGATACTTGGACTTTATGTCCTCGTTCGCTTCTCATGTAGCTTCTTCCACCTTATGGTTTCGCCAAAGAACCTTAACTTCTTGGTCCACAGCCGACGAACCTGCCTATCCAAGATCTCAATAGAGACTTCTTTATAAGACAAAGAATTTGAAATGATCAGTCCTTCCAAAGAAACAACCGAAGAAGGATCACCAATGCACTTCCTTAATATGGAAACTTAAAAGACTGGATGAACCAAGATCAAGCTAGAAGGTAACTCCAGATAATAAGCAATATTACCAATTCTTCGCAAAACCTCATAAGGACCAAAATATCGGGGACTGATCTTCCCTTTCTTACCAAACCACACTAACCCCTTCATGGGAGATACCATGAGGAAAACCTTATACACAACCTTAAACTCTAAGTCTTTATGCCTAACATCCGTATAGGACTTCTGGCGACTTTGGTCAGCTTTAAGCCTCTCCTGAATCACCTGCACCTTCTGCATAGCCTGGTAAACCAAGTCGGGACCAAACATGTCTGCCTTAATAAGTTCAAACCAATCAATAGGAGATCTACACCTCCTACCAAACTATGCCTCAAAAGGGGCTATACCAATACTAGAATGATAGCTATTGTTGTAAGCAAGCTCCACCAAAGGTAGATGCTTAACCCAATTGCCATCATAATCAATCATAAAAGCTCGAAGCATATCCTCCAATGTCTTAATAGTTCTCTCCACCTGCCCATCCATCTGCGGGTGGAAAATAGTACTCAGACTAACCTTAGTCCCTAACCCTCTGTGAAAAGATCACCAAAAGTAAGATGTAAACTATGTGCCATGATCAGAAATAATCAAAACTGGCACCCCATGAAGCTTCATAATCTCGAGAAAGTACAGCTTCGCATAATTCTATACCAAGAAGGTAGTTCACACTGGCAAAAAGTGCACAGACTTAGTCATCCTATCCGTGATGACCCAAATTGAATCATATTGATTCCAAGACCGAGGAAGATTGGTAACAAAGTCTATATTGATCACTTCCCATTTCCACTCGGGTGAATCAATTTTTTGATACAACCCTCCTAGCCTCATGTGCTCAACACTAACCTATTGACACACCATACACTTGGCAACAAAATCAACCACATCCCTCTTTATGATATTCCAACAATAGATCTCTTTGAGATGATGATACATCTTAGTCGAGATGGGATAAACAACATAGTGCGAATCATGCACCTCAGCCAAAATCCTTTGTCATAAATCGTCAAAATTAGGAACACACAACTTTTCTTGGTACCATAAAGTACAATCACCATTAATATCAAACACCACTACCTTTTTCCTGCCAACATCACTCTTGATTTTCATCAAGCTAGGGTCTAGCACTTACTTCTTCTTAATCTTCGCACCAAGAGATGATAGAACTACTTCTTGCACTATCACACTACTATTCTTGGAGTCCATGAGGCAAACTCCAAGATCAGCCAAATGATGAATATCCTTCACCGATTCCCACTTTCCTTCCTCTACATGAGCCAAACTCCCCAAGGATAACCTGCTAAGAGCATCAACAACCACATTAGCCTTACCTGGGTGATAGTGAAGACTTATATCATAGTCCTTAAGAAGCTCAAGCCATCTCTTCTACCTAAGATTAAGCCCCCTCTAAGTGAACACATATTATAGACTCTAATGATCCGAAAGATGTCCACGTGAACACCATATAAATAATTATTTTCAAAGTAAACACAACCACCAATAGCTCTAAATCATGAGTAGGATAATTTCTCTCATATACCTTCAACTGCCTGGAAACATAGGCAATCACCTTCCCATACTACATTAACATAAAACCAAGCCCTACCCAAAATGCATCACAATAAACCATGAACCCATCATTGCCTTCAGGCAAAGTCAGAATTGGAGCTGAAGTCAACTTATCCTTCAACTTCTCGAAGCTCTCTTCACAAGAATTCGACAAAGAAAACTTAATGTTCTTCTAATTTAACTTAGTCAAAGGAGTAGCTATTGATGAAAATTTTTCCATAAACTGTCTATAATACTCAGCTAAACCTAAGAAGCTTCGAATATTAGATAGAGTCGTGGGTCTAGGCCACCTTTGCACCACAACAACCTTTTATGGATCCACCATGATCCCCTCACTAGGAATAATAGACCCAAAAAAGCTGCAACATTCGACCAAAACTCACACTTAGAGAACTTGGGAAACAATTGTTATTCCTTTAAGGTATGCAATACCACACAAAGGTGATTAGCATAATCTACCTCTCTCTTTGAATAAACCAAAATGTCATCAATAAACACCATAATAAAAAAATTGAAATAGTAATGAAAAACCTTGTTCATTAGATCCATAAATGCCGTTGGAGAATCAGTTAACCTAAATGATATCACCAAAAACTCAAAGTCCCCATACCGAGTATGAAAATCCAATTTAAGGATATCCACTCCCTAATCTTTAGATGATGATAACTGATCGAAGATCTATCTTAGAAAATAACTTGGCACCTTGCAACTGGTCAAACAAATCATCTATCCATGGAAGAGGATACCTGTTCTTAACCATCCCCTTATTCAGCTGCCTATTGTTAATGCACATCCGAAGGGAACCATCCCTCTTGTGCACATACAACATTGGTGCACCCCATGGGGATACACTAGGAAGAATAAACCCCTTATTCAGAAGATCCTTAAGTTGCTCCTTGAGTTCCCTCAACTCAACCAGAGCCATTCTATATGGAGGAATAGAAATTGGATGAGTGTCCAAACTAGATCAATACCAAACTCGATTTCCCTATCAGGAGAAACACCAGGAAGATCATCCAGAATGACCTCTTGAAACTCATTAACAATTGGAACTGACTGGAAAGAAGGACCTTCAGAGTTAGAATCTTTAACCCAAACCAAGTGATAAATACAACCTTTAGAGATTAACGTCTGAGCTCTAAGATAAGGAATAAATCTCCCCTAATAAGCTAAAGAACCACCCTCCTATTTAATAACCGGCTCACAGGGAACCTAAAGATAATCCTACGAGTTTGACAATCCAAGGACGCGTAACAAGAATGCGACCAATCCATACCTAAGATGACATTGAAATCCACCATACCTAACTTAAACAGATCCACCAAGGTCTGCTTGCCACCATTAGAAACCCCCTATAGACTCTCATAGCAATAACTGAGTCACCTACTGGGGTAGAAATAGAAAAATAATCTAAAATAACTTTTGGATCGAAGCCAAAAGATATAACTGCATAAGAAGTCACATAGGAGAGCGTGGATACTAGGTCAAATAAATAATATACACCATGAGAGAAAAAATGTAACATACCAGTAATGATATTAAGTGATGCCTTGTATTCCTGTCGAGATGCCAAAGCATACAACCTATTTCAGCCAATACTAGAACCAGGAGTAGTAACAGGAGTATATGCAATACCACCAGGTGTAGGAGTAGAGGATGAAGCCACATGAATCTTATTCTCCCTCATAGCAATTTTATTAATCGGACAATCCCTGAGTGGATGGTGCCTGGCCACACTTAAAGCATTTGTCATTCCTTCATCATAATAACCCCGATGAGGACAACCACAGAACTGATAAGAAGGGCATAAAAGAACTAACTGACCTCTACTTGCCTAGGATTGGGCACCCTATGCCCAAAAATTTTCATCACCATGATGATGCCTGTCGCCCACCTGGTAAGGAGCACTAGCAGAAGAGTAGAAACCAGAACTTCCCCACTTTTTTTTCTACCATTTACCACCATCTCGACCACCCTAAGACCGAGCACTTCTTAGTTAAAAAACCTGCTCCTCTTACCCTATCTATCCCTAAACTCTGCCTGTCTTCTCTTTTCATCCTCCACTTGTTGTATTTGAATAGTCAACCTAGAGATGTCCATATATTTAATTAGCAAGGCAGTCTTGCTCTCCAAAATAAGATCTTGATTCAACCCATTAGCAAACTTTCTCCTTCTTGCCCATATGTCAGCCACCAAATCAGGAGCATACCTTAATAATTGGTGAAACTTCAAGGCATATTCCTTGATAGACAATCTCCCTTAAACTCCTCTATATTTGCTTCCATCAACTCTTGGGGAAAGAAACTATCCAAAAAAGCACCAGAGAAGGCATCCCATAAGGATGACTCTTCCACATCTCCTCTGTCCCTATCCCACTCTTCGTACCATTGGTACGCAAGATCCTTGAGCTTATAAGCTGCAAAGTTTACTCTTTCCACATTGGTGCTTGCATCACCTAAAATATCTCTTTTATTTCATCCAAGAAAACCTATGGATCCTTCTCTACCTTCACTTCAAATAAAGTGAGAGGACCCATCTTCATAAATTGGCCAACCCTTGTGGCCTCAGCAGACAACTGACCAGACATATCTCGCTTAGCCTGAGCAATAACCAATTTAGAAATAACATAAATATATTGATAGAATTTTGCATTAGTCACCTCACCTTGAGGAGGACTAGTAGTAACCGGTAAAACTCCAGAACTATTAGGGATAGGACTGTGAGATCAAAGATAAACCCCAGAAGTAAGATGCACCCCTTTAGCATTACTCTCAGATGAGATAAAAGAATTTTCTTGTGTTCTAAATCTACGAGGCACGATCTAAAAAATGAACAACAAGGATTAGAGAGAATTCTTGGACTGAAACTCCAAGCTTGAAAATAAAATACCAAGAAAGTGAAACATTCCTAAATGGCTTGTAGCCTCTCCCTTATAAGTGTGGCGCTACACACCCCTAAAAGAGATTCTACTCAACACGGCTTTGTGGACTCCTAATTGACCATGAATCTAGGCTCTGATACTAACTTGATGTGACTTGACCGGGGGCTTTATCGTAATGGGCATCCCAAGTCTGACCAAGATCGGAGAACACCCCCATTACCTAACCCAACCTTCAGTCTCCTGCCCTGAGTTGGCTAAATTTCAAGCACGCTGCAAGATAGTCCAATAGCTGACATAAAGAATCTGGGATAAGATTACAACCATGACCAACCCACCTGAGTTCAACCATCCAATACCAATGATCCAACCATACCAAACCATACCAAAACAAGGGCCATAAACCAGATCATAACCAAAGATATTCCAAAACATAATATAATTAACCCCAAAATGAAATAGAATGGAACAACCAATAATATTGTCCAATGATGTCAGCCCTTCATCTTAATCCAATGCCTAGGCCGACACTAATACCGAACACACCCATTCAAATCTATAAAAGTACCGCAAAGCCTCTAACCAAAAGAGTAATAAAATTTAATTGGGACATGCTCCCAACCATAGCCAAAACCAATATCCAAAATAAAATCAAAGATCTAGAAATATCCATAACATGAAATAGACCCTTCCAAAAGGATGGAAGCTCATCCAAATATTATCCCCGAGTCAATCACTATGTAGGAGAAATAGAAAAGCCGGTTCTTCCATAGCGTAGGTATACAACCACCAGTAGATGGGTTAGTGGGTGAATGCTAGCAAGATCTTAGGATAAGGATAAAATAACGCCATTTATAAAACCAAGTAAACCCATCCATATGCACACAACCATGCAAATATATATATAACCATGTTAGGAAAAGGGACCGGGTTTAACATGCCTTTAAAAACATTACCTGGGCTATGTAGATATGCTGTCCTAAACTGCCCACGGGCTATATGGGTTCAGCTCTCCTTGCTGAAAGGGCCCCAATGCATATAACTCATGACTAGGGAAGAAAACATTAGGATGAATAGTACATGCCCCAAAATATAGTGTGACATCATGCACACGGTCACCAAGACCAACCTCATATCGACAAATATGAGTTTTTAGTTTTGGTACCCACCTTTTATAGCTTAGCTACAGATCTCGCCATTATTGCCAAATTAAAACCAATTTCTAAATAATCAAACTGTTATCCATTTATTAATCAAGGCCATCAATATTGGTATCATCATTCCAATCCTTACTTGCAAGTATTATCCATAGCTAACCATAAAGGTTTAAAAGGACTTTCAAGTGCCCTTCCATTTACCATATTAAACTACTTGGGGTATTACATGTACCCCTCAAGCATAATCATTTAGCCATTCACCTTTCCAAATTCTTTAAACCATGCATAATTCCTTTACTAAGTTTTAAAATAAGAAAGAGTTCCATTAAAAGTAGCCAATGCAATGAACATATCTTTATAAGTATTTTATCAAACACATTGGGGGCATAATATAACCAAAACCAAGTCCAATTACCATTAAACCATTTTCATGCAATCCAATTATCCAAAACCACCATTAATGCATATAAAGCATAATTAAAATCATGGAAAACCATAACCAACCATTTAACATTAAAACGCCCAATTCATATTTGAAAACCAAAATCATACAATTAATGAAATCAAGAAAAAAATCCATAAAAAGCCATGCCTTTAGATTGAATTAACAGTAAGGGAAGAGAACATGCTTTAAACCGAGATGATGATAGAAAAAAATATCCAAGATAAGCCCCAAATCAATTTCTATACGAAACCCTAGCTTCCCCTACCCAAAAATTTTAAGAGAATTATATAGTATTTAGTAGAGTTTCTTAGTGTTAATGAATGAAATAATAGGGTAAATAACCTTCCAAGTAGGCTAGAAGTTACGGGACCTTATTAGGATAAGTGGAGAAATATCCAGAATACCCCCACTTAGGTTGCACCAAAATCCCGTCATAGGGGTGCAATTGACCCATATGAGTCGTACCTTTCCAATACTAGTGGTACTCTCCACTTGTACCCTACCCTCAACCTTTGGATCAAATACTGTCCAGCATATGAATCATCCAACCAAGTCACATATAAAGCATATGATCTGTACCCTCTATCTGTACCTCTGGCAGATTTAAACCTAAGAAAGATTTAGACATTGTCCCTCATACGAGTCCTGGGTATGACTTGTACCCTGACTTATGGCTCATGGTGAGACACTTGTACTAAGATCTAATCTAAGTAACCAAGTCTAATATTAAGTTAAGGAACCAAATAATCCGTAACCACCAGTACGAATCGTAACCAAAATCCATCCATCTAACCAACACTGGTCAACATACGACTAGACCATACCATACATACCCCAACATACGTCTCATACTCTTATGTCATATTGGGTCTAGATATCAGAACTCTAGGAAATTTTTTAAGGTCCAGAAACCAAGGTGTTTCAACTAGACTTACCTTGATGCTGATAAGGCTGATACTGAGGTTACCTACCATAAAAACCTCTATCTCTAAACTATGGCCATTGTGGTTCCCATTATAACTACCCTAGTGATGTTGCCTCTTATTGCTGCCTCCTTGGGCCTCATAATATATCTCTTGTAAAGTGTTGGCATAATATGATCTATCCATAAAACCCCTTTCGACAATAACCAACCTCTCAATAGCCATGAAAAAAAGAAGACTCAATCCTCTAACAAAGCACTGAATCAGCTAGTACTCGATCGGTAGAATCATAGTGGCATGTCTAGACAACTCAAGAAACCTTACCTTATACTCATTAATTGACATAAAACCCTACTCCAATGATATAAATTGATCTCTCAAATGCTTATATAGGCTGCGAGGCATGTACTTCTCAAAGAGAGCCTCAGAGAACTAAGTGAATATTATATGAGGAGATCCATATGGCCTAGAATCCATATAACCCCCCCACCTTTGTCTAGTTGCCCAATAATATTGAGAAAATGGTGCAACTCATACCATGTACCTCTGCCAAGGCTAAATTATTCAACCACTTCTCAAAACTAGTATGACACTTAAATGCATCCTCACTTGGGGCACCTTTAAACCGAGGTAGAGCCACTATAAAAAATTGGCCTAATATTGTTTGCTCACTTGTTGTCATAACTAGTTAGGCTACTGCTGGGTGTGGAACTACTGGTGCTGGCAGGGCCTCTACTCTAGGAGCCGTTGCAACAAGCTACAATCCTAAACCAATACCTCCCTAGGCTATTTTTCGAGGCCTATATATCAGCGGACCAACTATCTATCCCAATAGTTGTACCAATTCACCAAAAAGAACTAAAGATGATTTAAATTTCAATAGGGGATCGACTACCTCCTGGCCTATCTACTACTGTGGTAGCTGACCCTCTGGTGCTATCTTTGGCTCAGGAGCACTAATAGGTTTTAGTGAAGGATCCCTAGCTTAATATCGAGTTGGGGATGCGGCTCTTCCTTGACCTCGACCTTTAACTGGTTCTTTGGATATAGGCATAGGGCACCGATCCCCGGTAGATGTGGCCTACATCCTAGACACTAGGAAAGAATAAAGCAAATAAGAATAGAGAAACCAATAAAGACAAAAAACACAAAAATGAACAAAAAAGGTGAAATTTTTGTAAGAATATCATATTGCCTCCCTAAAATAGGATTACGTCATCATGCAGATCTGCAGAACTTTACTGGACACTTGATCTTGTACTAACAATATCGATGAACCTTGGCTCCAAAGCTAAACTATCATGAACCAATTTATCAGGACATGATGGAACCTATTTTAACCCACCATTAGGTAACACAAGCCACATCCCAAAATAGTGAGTAACGGGCTAACTGACAAAGAATAAAAAAAACAAAAAGTAGACATATAATCGAGATACTAATCAAAGAAAACCAACATTATAATATATAAACAAGTTGTACACTAGAAGAAGGAAGACACAAAATAAAAAGAGTTTTCCCACATGACCTGGTAAGGTCAGTACAAGAGCCATTAAATCAAAGTAGTGTACTAAATAGTGCTAAATATACAATATTATATCAAAATATACAAAAGACTATCCAAAAACAATAGAAAAAAGGATTAGATTCGAATAATAAAAGTAAAACCAAGCTCAGAATAGTAGCACAACCTTAGGATAATGTCAGTGACAGTGACTCATTCTCAAATCTACATCAGGAAGAAAAATACTAAAGTGTAGTATCAGTCCCAAAACAGTGGGTACTTAGTAGGCAACACAGGTGAACTAAGCTAATTATAGTAGAAGCATAAATAATGTGCAAAAATGTAACTACAGTCATAAGTAAAGGTGAAAAAATAAAAAAGTGGAACATGACGAGTGGATATGATATAAAGGTAAAATAAGAACTCAAATGCAGAAATAAAGTCTAACTATCACCTAACTAGGCCCTCATAAGCCTAGAAGCACAAACAAGAAGGATAATATCCCGACCAAGGCCTCATAGGCATGATGGGTACAATTAAGAGTAACTCTAATAAAAAGATAGAACAATGGAAATAATAACCATAAAAGTAGGCCAACATGTGATGAACATTCCTGATACTCCTTTTCGGTCCTTAATTCCAAATCATACCAGTTCTTATTGGATTTCCAGTCCCAAATCAGTATTCATAAAAGTCATAAGTTCCAATCTTGAACCTAAGCTAGATAATGGTATCATAATAGTAAAAATGATAGACCTGAATTAGAACTAATAAATAATAATATAACTATTGGATGTTGAGATTGAATCAAAATTGATAAGTAGTAGGTAAAAGTATCAATAATTTGGTTATATATCTCCAATTAAGTCCAACAAATCATAAACTTTAAGCTAGGTAATTAAGTTTTCAAAAATAATGTGGGGCAAAATGCCTAGGTTAAAGATTGTGATTTACGGTCAAGTACTACCTTATCTAGGGTAAAAGAGCTCTTGAAACTATCTAAGTCATCCTAAACACAAAAATTAGCCCAAGGTAATGAGTAGAGGTAATTAAGGTCCACGACAAGATAATGTACGAATTCTACCTAAAATGGTGTTGGTCGAGCCTACTATAGCCCCACACCCAGCCTATGGTAAACACCTACCCAAACTGAGTCTAAGGCTTCTCAATTCCATCCTAAGGCACTAAGTAAGTCAAGACTAGTTCTAAGAGATAATCATTTACTAAAATAATGGAAAATGGGTTGGATTATACTAAAAAGACCCCCAATTGGATAATTTATCCAATAAATGCTGAACAAAAATCAAGCCATATTTTCACACCCATAGCTAGTACAATACTACACTAATAATATAATGAAGCGCAATCTAGAAAAGAAGTACACCAAGACCACCTAGACGTCGTCGAACGCTCATAGAGTCCTCCACGCTTGAGCTTTTCCCTTTTTAGAAGCCTCCAACTTTTCTCACGCTATGAAAATAATATTCTACACATCAAGACAATAATATTGATACCCATATTGCATATATATATATATATATATGTAGTGGGTAGGAAATTGGACTTAAAAAATCCCACATGTGGCCTATTTGTAGAATCACAAAATTAAAATCATCACAATATTCCTCTCATCTAAAGGATTATTTTCCCCTAAAATTAAGCATAATCTGAGCTTAAAATAGTCCCAAACCAACCCCAATGTAATCTAGTAATTAGTACTTAATTTGAGAACTAAACAGTGAATTAATAAAAAACTTACGAGCATAACGATGATAAAATGCTCACAATACCTTCCTCGAGCTAATAACAACTTCAATTAGTAATTTCCCACAAGCATTAATCTTACACTCTCTCTCTAATGAGGTTCATACTTAGAAAATGGGAGGTTAAATGTTAGGAAATAAAATATTTAAACTATTAGAGATGGACTCTTTAATTCCTAAATAACTGCTAAAGAGGCGAGGTAGGAAGCAATCCGGCCTTAGCTAACCATCCATTGCTAAAAAGGTCATGAGGCACTAAATCGACAACTGAAAAAACATTCATGAGATTCTAAAGCAGTTGCACCAGCAAAGTCTACACAACCAAATTTGCTAAGTCCTAGCGGACTTCGATCAAGAGCTCGAGAATGGTTCAAAATCCCATACATAAAAACAAACTATGCTATCCTACAAAATTTATAATTTTAGAATTAGTGAAACCATGAAAATTTCTATTTGAGGTTATTTAAATAGAATATAGGCCCCACACCTAAGGTTTTATTTTTCACTAAAATCAACCCAATAACATAAAATGAGTTTGGAACATTTGAGACTCAGATCAAGGGTCCCAGTAATTGACATTCTGGAGATAGCGAAACCTTTTAGAATTAGCTTCCAAGGCTATTTACATGAAGTTTAGGATTTAGACATTTTTTTTTCAACTTTGAAATCTCCAAGATAGGCAAATGGCTCAAAAAAACTAACGAACTACCTAGTAACCAAACTATCAGTCCTACCAAGTTATAAATGACTTGGGGAAGCTATGGGATAGCTCTAAACATTGACAAAGCACAAAAATACAATAAATGATTTGGAGGATCATTCCACAATCCTCATTTAATAGCTTGACCTTGTTCGAGAATAGATAATCTGTATCAAAGGTAAGGGTCAATATGCAAAACTCATGTGGCCTAATCGATAATTGATAAAAGTTGTCTTTATAGGCAACCATCAGTTTAGATGAACCTAACATAGAAATATTGCATGTTAAGCAACAAGATAGACCACTAATACAAAATGCTTGATGAGTAATGATATCATGGGGAACATAATCCTAGTTCCTTATTTTTATTGATCAAACACAAGATAAATCTTGCTACTTTGTTACTAAAAATCTTGATAATTAAAGACTTTTTACATTTAATCCCCCCTTTTACAGGAAAAAATAATTAATAGTCTAAATAACCACGTTGACCTAACACCTAGCCATGTTATCTATGGGATCGACCCCAACCTAGTTGGGTCTTATATTTGATTAGTGACTGCTTTATATCTCATTTCAAGGTGTAATTTTAGAGATATCTATTCTCACTCAAGCAAAGTTTGAAGAAAGTTAAGCTATAACCTACCTCAAAGGCAAATCGCAAGTAGACAATAATCAGAAACTATACTTCCTTCTTAGAATGATCTCAGTATATCAAGAACACGTTCTACACATAAATATGTGTCCATTAATATCCATTTTACTATACTTTTATTTTGAGGCCAAAATATCAACTCAAAAGTCAAGCCGAGCACAAATGGGTAAAAGTGAAATTTTCTTCAAAAACCAGTTACCCACAAATTATTGAATTCAAATCTGAGTGTTCCTACTAAATAGAATTAAAATAAACTTTGAAATCATCAATCTATCATTCTTAGCTTTAATCAACCCCCCCAAAGTTTCAAATTGAAAAATTATTATTTAAAGATGAGCTAATGAAATAATCATTGCAAAATATTTTAAAGTAGTGTAAAAATCACATACCCAAGGAAGAAATCTCAAAAATCACCAACTAAATCTCCAAAAATAAGTTTCCAAGCTTCAAAAATTGTGTTACGGGATTTTTATACAAAATAGGGTTTTAATTCCATCCCAACAATTTTGTTCAGCACAATTGCAGGACTCCCTTCTCTATTGCGGCACTTGGCAATCATGGTGCATCGCGATTGCGATCGACCAATCATGTTCGTGTAGTACTACCTGGACCAGACTCAAAATTTCTTCTTCACAATCATGATTCTGGAGCTAATTGCTCTTTGGAAACATTATTAAGGGTTGCGAACACGAAGGCAAATTGGTACATGTGCTAGCAATTGCTGCACAAGTAACCAAGAAGATGAGAAATATTTTTGACCCTTGAGATTCATTCAAAACTTCCTGAACACAAGCAAACTATATTACCAAACCAAAATCAACATTCCAAACTTAATGTCTACATCATATTTGCAAACATAGGTAATTATTAATAGATGTTGACTAAAGTTAACTCTAAGCCTTAACTTTCCAACTTTTTAACCAATTACTTAAAATCCACCCAAACATCTCAGAACCTAAACCAGAGGTTCAATTAACCCAAAAATGACATTTTAGAGCTAACAAAATTTACAAAATTCCCATACAACCTTTAACTCTTCAAATATTGACAAAAGTCAACCATACCAATTCCAAAACCATAAAAAATACAAAAATCTCTTAGTACTGACTCAACCACCTTGAAAACCATGCCACCACTCCTATATACCATAAATATCAAAACACAACTGCAGGGAGGTGGTAAAATGATCAACTACATCATAAGTTGAAAATTGATATGATGATTATTATAATATCCACACTAATACACACATGCATCCTCAAATGTAAGAGTAAGGAAGGTACTTGAGTTGTTGAAAAGCTAGGGATATCTACTCCATGCACCCGACTCTGCCTTCCATGTGTCCTACTCAATTGGATAATGCTTCCACTGAACCATCACTAAAGTATTTAAATAGCTATGGGATCCTTCTAGAATGTTAGATTATGATTCAAGTCCACTAAATTCCATTGAATCACATGAGCAATGTTAGAAAGATACTTCTTTAATATTGAGACATGAAAATTAGATGCAAAATTGAACAACTTGGAGGTCAAGCCAACACACATAGGCCACCTTGCCAACATATTAAAGAATCTTAAAAGGACCAATAAACATTGAGCTAAGCTTTACCTTCTACCAAAACCTTAATAATATCTTCATGACTGATAGCTTCAATAAAGCCTGCTCACCAACCATGAACTTTATGTCAAGAACTCTTCTGTAATAAACTATATTTCCCTAGCCTAGATTAAACCTCAGTACATGGGTTATCCTAAATAAAATTTTTGGAATGCTTAGTAATTTTCAGATTAGAGGTTGCCATTGCATAGGAAATTCAATTAAATTTCCAATGATATAGAATTCTCCTAAATCCGACAACTGGGTAAGAAGTTATGGCGATTTTAAGTTTCAGTCGTTAAACATCGTCCTTCAGGCCAGTAGCACATCGCAGAGTGTGTTAAAATAAAAATTGTCAATTTCCAGTGTTGCTCCATGATGTTGGCACATCATGCCATAGACCCAGTTCATAATTGTCAATTTCCAGTGTACCAACGCTATTCCACCGCATCTGGTGCACTTCCAGTTCACAAACAAAGTGGCAACGCGATACCACCATATTGCGCCATCATGCAATTTTCTAGTGACATGGCGTGATAGCACCACATCGCACCAGGGGGCAAGATCGAGAAAATTTCATGAAAAATTAAAGTTACGCCCAGGGTTAAATCAGTCTTTTCCCATGATTTTATTCCGCCCATATGTGGGATTTAAACCCTAAAAATGTGTAAAACCCTTCATTATTCACTTTTATTCAAAATCAAAAGGTAGTTCTCTCTCAAGAAAACAAATCCTAGCTCTCAAGAATCAAGGTCAATCCCAAGAATCTATCCAAAATCTCCAAGAATCTCTCGAATTAAGGTATGTTAGATGTTCATCCATGAATTCTTACTTTCCATGGAGCCCAAGATTTTTTTTTTTCAAAATACAAGATTTATGATTTATGATTTCCATGTTTGAATTAGATTGAATTCATGTTCATGGGTTGTTAAGTTTTAATCCATGATTTAGAGTACAAGTTCCAAGAATTGTTTCTAGTATGTGTTGAATTACATGATATTCATGATAAACCCTCCAATTTGTAAGTTTATGGTTGTAACCATGTTAACTCTAAGTGTTTATGATTTAATAAATCAAGTATATGTCTTATGTGTTTGATATATTATCTATGAGAATGAAATAATGCCATTATAACATGCTAACATGTATTCCCCATCCATGTATAAGTTAATGCATTACAAGTGTTTAATGAAATGTCTCTGTGAATGAATTATGCCCAAGTGAACATTGTTATGTTATTCAAGATTATGCTTTGCTTTACTTTTCATGCTATCAAGTCTTAGGGATATTTAATACTCGACAATCTAGCTGTTACTTAGAGCAGTGTCAGTTACAGAATAGCATCAGTCATATCAGTCATGTCACAATTAGTAGTATTCTCATTTAGTTACAGAACTTAATAGAATTCAGTCAGTTATAGAACTTAAGAAAACTTAGTAATCTTAGTATCAGTCCAGTCCAATTTAGTATACTCAGTTCAGTGTCTTTTAGTTGGGAGTAGGAACTAGCACCGAGCGAGTGTGGAGGTGATGACTTCTCCCATCAGGTAGGCAGAGTCATTAGTAGCAGTATCACACTACAAAACTACATAGCCAGCGTAGGATGTGAGGATTCACCCATTATATTAAGGCTTGGATACCTCCCAGAGGATACCCATCAGATTAGGCTTGACTTCCTGTTCAGTGTCACCTATCAGATAAGCTTGACCACAGTAGTGTCTTTACCCGTGGCATGGTATTGGCACCCTTCCAATTGGGGTTATAGGTTGGATCCCACTCAGCTTACTCAGGGGCATGCAGGTTAAGTGAGAACTCCCACAATTTCAATTTCAGTCTCAGTCTTTAGAATAGAACTCAGTTCAGTTTTGTAGAATCATGACTTTCAGATACAGTCACTCAGTTATCAATAATTCAGATTATCAGTGATCATAGATTATAAGTATATTCAGTTATCAATTATCAGATTCAGTTCCAGTATACTCAGTTACAGTATGCACAGTATGTTCAGTCGTTACAAATCCACCATGTATGCTATCCAGTTATTTTATATCATTAAGTCAGTTATTGTTCATGCATATGAATCCTTGAATTCAGCCTTACCTCATCTAGCATACCTGTATATTCCTATATGCTGACGCATACTTTCTTACGCTATGATGTTTCATATCATAGGTTCAGATGCTCAAGTTCCTGACCGCGCTTAGCCAAATTCAGCCAGCAGTAGCACATTTAGTAGTGAGTCCTCATCTATCGAGGATATGCTTTTATTTTAGTACTTCAGCTTAGCAGTATTTTAGTAGATAGAGTTAGCTGGGGGATTGTCCCATCAACTCCACTTTTAGATAGATTTAGTTAGAGGCTTTTCAAATAGTATTTCAGATTCAGATGTTATTATTCATTATTAGTATTTTAGATATTTTGAACCTTATGGCATTTCAACCTATTATTCCTCAATTATTTCAGTATTATTGTTCTGTGCTCACAACAGATATCATTCATGGGTTAGATTATGGTCCTTCAGGGTCACAAGCACCGTTTAATGACTAGGGGGTAGTCTAGGGTCGTTACATCTCTGATCAACATAATTCTATTGCCTAGTATGGTTGTCAAGAGTTGTTCTTATATCAACTTTACCCTATCCATCAAATCCCATAACAAATTCGTGCCTTATGTTCTAACCTCAAAGGAATCAAAGAACCCAATTGGAGATCTAAGCAATCTTTGGTATAAAACCAAGAATGGTGCCATCTGAATTTTGCAATGGTACTTGTTGTTGCAGACAAACTCCATCAAAGGAAAAAACTGGTCCCATTGTCCACCAAATTTACTACATAAGCTTGAACTATATCCTATAAAACCTAAATAATCTACTCTGATAGATCATTTATTTATGAGTGAAAATTTGTACTCATCTCTAATTGAGTGACCAACCTTGATGCATAGAACTCAAAAAATATGATATTAATTGAGTACATCTATTTGAAATAGTAAAAATGGGCACACATGCAACCTAAATATCTCAATAATGTAGATCATAGCTAGTTTCTCTGCATTGTAGTCCACTTTTACTATTAAAAAATGAGTTGATTTGGACAATCTATCCACAATCATCCAGATGGAGTCAAACTTCCCCTAAGTCTATTGCAATTCGAACATAAAGTCCATAGTGACACACTACCACTTCCACTCATGTACATATATCCTCTAAGTCATACCCCCAATGACTAATGAACATACTTCACTTGTGATAATCCAAACACTTAGCCATTAATTCCACCATGTTTTTCTTCATCCTACACTAATAATGTTGTCTTAGGTAATAATATATCTTGGTTGCACCCAGATGAATAAAATACATTGAATTGTAAGCCCCCTCCTTGATTAGTCAAGTCAAGTTACAAACTCTAGGAACAAAAGTACAACCCCTTATCCTCAAAACACCATCTAAATGAAGAATAACTTTCATAGTTCTAACTCTCACACCTTATCCCAAATAATACATAAATTCCCATCCTCAAACTATATATTCTTGATCTACTCTATCACCAAGGATCATGCTTTAACATAAGCATGAACCCTGCCAGGCACAGAAATATCAAATCTCATAAATATATCGACCAAACTCTAAACATCCATATCTAAAGGTCACTTCTATACCACCAACAAAACAAGAATACCTATACTCACTACCTTTTTACTCAAGGCATCCGACATTGTACTAGTCTCGCTTGGTTATAGAGAATATTAATGTCATAGTCCTTTAAAAACTCTAACCATGTGCTGTCTCAAATTTACATATTTCTAGTTGAATATTTACTAAAGGTTGTGATGATTTTTGAAAACATCATAATGCATCTCATACAAGTAATGCCATCACAACTTAAAAATAAATACTTCCATTACCAACTCCAAGTCATGAGTATGGTAGTTCTTTTCATAGGTCCTTACTTACCTTGCCACATAAGCTACCCCATTTCCTTGTAAATATACAATGATCCAATTTATGAGTCATGATGTTACCTACTTTATCCTACCAGTAGATAAGCTAAAATATAGCTTGGAGCAATACGTAAGGGGCTAACTTGGTGAAAAATAGCCTAAAAGTAGGGAATCAACATTTAAAGACTTAAAATAGAAATAAAAGAGTCATAGTAGTCTAATAGATAGATAAAGGATCAAAAATCATCCCACAACCTATAATGTTTGTTCAAAATCTACTACAAATGAAACATAAGTATTGAAATTGTCAAATACAATCCGTTTAACAAACTAATAGACTAAATATGAATAATAGAAGGAAAAAAGGGAAACTTCGACTCCAAGAGCTCACCTAATCTCCAAAATTAACCTAGCATAAGTGTCATATTAGCACAGATATTAGTACTCGAATCTACACCAAAAAATTATAAAAGTGTAGTATGAGTACCAAAACCACGGGTACTCAGTAAGCATCAGTCACCAACTGAATAAATCATGATATAAGTATGATAAAATATAATATAAAATAGTGCTAAGTCAAGGTAAAAGGGCAAATATGCAGATAATCTCCAATACTGTTGCTCATGAATAAATTAATAAATCTAGACAAGTAGCGTAAAGATCACAAAATCATAACTACTAAATTGGAACCCATAAGCCCATAAGTACGAAAAAGTAAATAACCTAACACGGGCCCCTATAATCTTGAAGGATACAATCAAAAGAAAATAAATAACCAAAGATCCATAACTTTATCAAATATCAGCTATAACCATCAAACCATCCCAAAGTATCATATCATACCTAAATTTTATGTTGGACTCAAACTGGAACTCATATCATCCTTATCATACATCCTAAATAGTTTCAACATCATAACATTATTTGCCAAATTAAATCAAAACTCATGATATCAATACCATCATTAATTGCCAGATTTAAACCAAAACTCAAAATATAATTACCATAATTAATTTTTGGACTTGAACCGAAACTCATATTAATAGACCATATAAATAAACATACCAATAAAACATATTCATAAGCCATATCACTAAACGATATCGATAAGCCATTGGATTTTACCCTAAATTAACACTAACTCCCAATTACCAAACTAGCATAATCATTGAGTATTTAATCTCTTAAAAGTCCCAAAATAAGCATTAATAATGGTATATCATGCATATAAAGGTCTAAAAAAGCTAACATAATTCTTGGTCTAAGGGACCAAAAAGGCCCATTTCTAATCCTCGAATTCCATTTTTAGGCTTTACCACAGACCAGGCTATGGTATCTAAATTTATTTCTAGCTATTAACTGGACCATAATTAGCCCTAGGATAGCAATTCTTCTAAAAATATGAGCAAATAAGTCAATTCCATCTAAAATATGAAAAACTAGGTCAATTTCACCTAAATTACAATTCCAAGATAGCCTAAATGGTCCAAATAAGACTAATCACACTAATCATGCTCACAATAACTAAATACTATCCAATATCTAGCATAATATCATAATTATAACATGAATTAGCTCAATTTACGAGGAAGGTAACCCTAGGCTCTCTAGACACCGAAGAAAATTCTGAAGAATTCTGATGTCGCCCAAAACTAACCTCTGAAAGAAATATGCTGTGGTTGATGCCAAATATAGTAATCCAACTAGGTTGCGGTCGTTACCATAGGGAAAAAATTAAACAATTGCTTAACTGAATATGATTCACGAGCAGTACGGGAAAGTAAATGAGGGAATTTTGAAGTAATCAGTAAGCAGTAGCCAAATCTTGAATGCTTTGAGTTGTAAAATATAAAAGATGAACACTAGGACTTTATCCCCCATGGCTTCTTAACTCTGTAAATTTCTTATGTTTAACCCACCTATCCTGCTGCTCTGCATGTAAAGTTAATAAGATATGTATTATCAACTGTCTTGTGAACGTGTTGATAAATCTTACCCTTTACCTTGCGAGTCTCAAGGTGTCGCCTTATTGATCCTTATCTATGACTTCAGTTCAAATTTCACCTTTTGAGTCTAAAGTTGATTATATGAGATAATAGAATATTAATAAAATGCAAGTGAATATCAAATTACTGTCATAATCCTCTTTTCCTAATCACAAACTCCATTGTAAGGACGTTTGCAAATACAAGCTATAACCAAGCTTCTGCATTAACTCTGAGGTCAATTATTGCGAAGAAGATTAAGATACATGCATAAACCCTAGAATAGATGAATATCCCACTTTCTTTATGTAGCTAATCCTCCAGGGTTTACACAACCCTAGTTAGGAAAATTAGCCGCTCATGTTTATGCAAGAACCCATGATAATCAATGAAGAATTCATGTAATTAATTACACAAAATAAGATGAATAAAATCCAAAGTCTTCAATTGAATAATAACCAAAAATCTCAAGAGTAATATAAAAGTATGTAATAGTAGTAAGAATATTGTTAAAGAGTGTAACCTAATAAAAGATAAACCATAGGGTATTTAAAGTATCTCAAAATAACCTAGAAATCCTAATAAAAATAAAAAAAGGAAAAGTAATGTCGGCACAAGGTACGACTCGTTCGTCCACTTATAAGGTCTTCTTACTAGTCGCACTGTGCCTCTCATATCCACTCTAGTGTCTGATCTTCCAAGCTTTAAATTTCTATTCTTCTTATGACTCCAACTCACGAGTCATACCTTTTTCCATACAAATCACGTCCTTCACTTGTATCCATCTGAGACTTCTGTCTTTCCAAGCCTAGACATTGGTTTGCTTACTGTTGGATTGTACGAGTTGTACTTAGACTTTTGACACGTATTCTTCTAAGACTTCAACTTTAAATAACTTTCTTGGTTTCTGTTCTCATTATGATCTTATGATAAGACTCGTATCCTCATCTTAGGACTCAGATGCTCTAGTCGTATCTTCTCTATACTTAGCTTCTCAGTTTGGCTTTTGCTTTGTTATACTTAGCTTCTCAGTTTGTGTATACAATAAACACACCATGGTGTTTTGATATTTTAAATTGTGTTCCTTTGTTATACTTAGCTTCTCAGTTTGTGTTCCCCTCCTAGTTTTACTTTCCAAGATTTAAAATACATATGACAATTTAGAACATCGAGAAACACAAAGAAATATGACGATGGCATTAATTAGCAATAGAAAACTGGGCATAGACACAAACTACACCAACCAAACGGTCTAACAACCTAAAAACATAATCCATGTACGCTCATAGTTAAAGAAATCCCATTCACTCTTAGTTATGATTAATCAATTAATTCAAGAATTTAACAAATAATGCTCCCGCTCACAAAGAAGTATCATCGGTGGATATAGAATACCATAGGCTTGCCCATATACTCTCTTCTTAAGTTTTCAGACAGTCGGGACAGGATCACTCAAGGACTTCATTCGGTTTGTAATGTAGGTTAGGGGCTGTTATGGTACCTTTTTGGTATTAAGTTTGTGACTACGCCTCCTTGGCACTACGCTTTATTCGGAGTCCACTTATATTCTACTTTTTTTTTATTTTATTTAAGCCCTTATGTCTCTCTTTTTATTTTGAAGCACATTTCATGGTCCAGGTGCGGTTTTCTTTTCTAACTTTCTTTTTTTTTTCTTTTATTGCAACTTTTTATTCTATTTTCTTTTACTTTTACCACACTTGTCTTTTTTCATTTTTTTTCACACTTCTTTCTTCACACTCATTTTTCCTATGCACCCCTATAATAATCACCCTCAACTTAGATAATTTGCCTGAGTTGAGATGCACAGTGTCTAAGGAGGACCAGGGCCAATACAAGTTCATTGTAGAAATGAGCAGGTGAAATTGGTGTAAACAAAAAGTTGGTTAGTTAAGCTCAAACATTTGGAACAAAGAGATTAATAATTCATTTGGTTGGGCATTTAGGCTCGAGTGGACCTAAAAAAATAGCCTATGATCATTTTGTACTCGACAATCTTGAACTAGGTAAAAGCAACTGAGTAAGTTCTAGAGTTTGATACATCGGGAACTCAGTAAGGCCTCACACACACTCGCACAGGATTACATTGCTAAGCACTACTTATCCAACTATGTAGTTGTCTACCCTAGTTGTTCTATTCCTAATTCTAATGCCATTATTAGATTCAAAGCTGTCTCACACCCAAACACATATCACACAGTTAACACAAAATTTTAGGAGGGGTATCAATATTTCAACATAAATTTTTTTCAAATCAGACTGTTTCAAGCATAATCATTCAAAACAAATTAACTTCCATAGATACAAATTTTCCTCCTATTTTCATCTATTTCTAGCACACAATACATAACAACAACACAAAATAAAAACACAACATGTGAGTTCTTCAAATTTTTTAGATTGTGGCCACGGGCTTTAAAACATTGCAATTATAGCCCGCAACAACCTTTGTATACCCCTACCCCCATCTTAAAGCATATAGACTATCCCAAGTGCATCTAAAAATAAAGTACATGGGATTTGGAACATACCTGGGCACTGAGGGTGCCAGCTCAAGAAGTTTCATCATGTGGGACCTTAGGTCGGGTCCTACCACCATCATCTGTAGTCTCCTCAGCTATCGGGACTGTGTCAACAATGGTGGCACTAGTTGTGGCCTGTTCACTCAATGGTATATCACTCGGAAGGTCTACATCACCATTTTTCTCAATATTAAAAACCACTGTTCTCGAACTACCGACTTTCATATGCATCTTCTGAACCTTCACTACCCGATCCTGCTTACTCTGTAGGCTATATCCCTTAGCCTTCCTTATTGCTTCTTTTTTTGTAGTGCTCTGATGCTTTCTTTTCTTTTTTTCTTTTTTTTCCTCTACTAGTTTCTCTATCGAGTCATGAATAACCTAAATATTATCAATATGTTCTTCAGGTACAACTGTCGTAACCACGAGCTCTGGGATAATTGATCTGCCATAAAACTCATCCACCATTTTTTAATCTCGGCCACCTCTGCTTTGACCTCTATAATATCTGGGGTCTATCCGCTCCCTAGCTGACGGGTCATCCGCTACTCGAATGCAACCAATCATAGTTGCACCCGTCTATCTTAGTTTTCCAACTATGTGTCATCCCAAGGCTTTATACCTCTTTCCATATTCTGGACCTTGGCCTTCAATGTGAATAATTTCATTATCACCTCAGCCTATATAGCCTGTGAGATCATCATAAACTAGTTGGCATAGCACTCATCCAAGGTGGTACAGACTGTACCGGAGGTGGGGCACTAGATGTACCTGCAACATCAAAAGTCTGTGTGTTCTTAGTTTGTCCACTTGTCTCAGCAGTCTCAGTCTGACCACTCTATCGATAAATCACTGCTAATATATCTTCTCCTCTCCTTACTTATTGATACTGGTCAAAGATGCATCATAGCATTTAACGATATTATTGGAGGACAATGCATAAAGACTCAAGCTTGGTGCTTACCTTTGATGCTAAACCAAGAGCACAAGTGTTGAAGCATGGAAAAGAGGCACAATACACTATAAATCCGCCCCTCATAAGGTCCTTTTGGTCATTACCTTTGAGAAAAGAGGCATCTATGGAGTGCAAGGCCTCATTACGAGCCTTTTAGACTTTTAACTATCATTAGGTTATTTTTCAGCAACTTTGATATTTTGAAAGACTTCTCTTTGAGGGTGTATTACAAGTGTGGACTCACTTGTGCAAGTGTGGATTTACTTGTGGCAACGTGAAATAGTTGTGTTGGTTACTAGTTTAGAAACAGAGGTTACTTGGGGATTCAGGTTCCCTTGAGGTCTTCATTAGAGTGTGGTGTTGTTTATAAGATTTATAGGGGTTTTTGTGTTTGATACACACTTAGGTTCTTGTTATTGTATAATCTTATGTCTTACTATCTATCTTTACTTATTGCATTTTGTTATCTTATCTCGTTTTGTGTTGCTGCCATGAGTCGTTGTTCATCTTGTGTTGGCTATTTTTAGTACTTCATATGTTTTTATTATATCATTTGGTATCAAAGCAAGGATTTATTTCATTCATACGAGATCAATCTTGGGCTTGTTAACTTGAAAATAAAAAAAAGTATTAAAAACTGAAAAATCCCCAAAAATGTAATCTATCCCATTTTGGTGCTTTGGCGAAAAATTTGAGCTTAGATCTAGGAGATTTTTGTATGTTTTTGTTGTTTTTAGTGTTAGGTCACTAACACTAATAGAGTCTAGATCCAAATTTTGAGCTAAATCTGAGTTGTTCTTGAACGTGTGTTGTTGTTGTTCTTGATGATGTGTTGTTGTTGTTGAGGATTGGTGGATTGAATGTGTTGTTGATGTTTTTTGTTGAGGATTTGAGCTTGAACATGTGTTGTTGATGTTTGGGGGTCCACCATACATCTAGAACTTTAAATTTTAAAAGTGATGTTCTTGGTGTTCTTCACCATCTTTATGTCTTGTTGAAGAAGAGTCTTCAATAGTGATAGTTTTGATCTAAAACAAAGAAGAAAAAAGGTGTGGTCTTGTTAGTCTTGAAACATATTCCAAGACTATTGAAAAAGAATAAAGGGAACCAAAAGACTTTCAAAAAGTCTTCTTACCAAAAGGGAGAAAAGGATCTTCCCAAGACGTACCAAACAAGAAAGGGGGACAAAGACTTTCAAAAGATGTTTTGCGAAAAAGGTGTAAGGAAAGTCAAGGTCTTTTGAAATTAACAAGAAACCTCCAAGTCTTGTTTTTGTTCCTTCCAAAGCCAATTACACACTTTCAATTTGATGATTGACCAATTCCAAATTGAAAACAAGAAATTTTCCAAAAAAAAATTCAGATTTTAACAACATTTCGCGTCCAATAGGAGGCTGCCACATCATCAACACTTCAAGATTAATTTAGGCTTAAAATTTGAATGTCTAAGTTTATTTTCTTTTTTTCCTTAGTTTCATTTCTTGTTACTAATACTAATTAGCAAGTAGTTATCATCTACTAGGTGGAGAATTAGTTGTTTGAATCCATTTCTCCGTGTTAAGCATTCTTTGTGTGCTTTTATCTTTTTGATTCATTGTAGTTTCTTGGTTCAAGTACGTACATATCTTCTTTAAGTTATTTCAAAAATATAATCTATTCCGACCTCAAGCCTCAATTGGTACCAAGCAATCTTATTGGAGTATTAACAAGATTCCAACACTTGCGACGCTAATTAAGTGACATTTCAAAGGCATGAGCTTGAGAGTTTATGAGGCCGTTTTTTCTTTTCTAACCTTAACTAGTGTGCATTTTTTTTTGTTTTGTTTAGAATTTATTTTTTAGGTAATATGGCATCAGGTGAAGGCAGTCCAAGAGCTTTGGGAGAGGTAAACCTGGATACCTTGATATCGGCCATATTGGGTATTAGTAGTCAAATGAAAAGAATGGAATGGAGAATGGAAGTGATGGAAAGTTCTCTTTACAAGAAGTTGGATAACTTGATAGAGCATCCAAGATTTCCTAATCAAGTTGAGGCCATAAGAAAAAAAGAAGCTAAGATTGGGGAGAAGAACTTGGCTCAAGAAAGAGGGGTGTGTGAGATTGTTGAGCCAAGGGTTGAATCGAATGAGGGTGACAAGTAACACTTAGTTGTGGAACTTTTCAAGCCTAAGTCCTTGTTACATACTAACCATGGATCTAGAATTTTTCCTAGTACCAGTACTTTTCTCGTGTAGGGTTCATAAGATAATGCTTCCAAAGGAGGACTCAAAGAGGACCTCTCATGAGCATAAGTTTGAAGGCCTAGATAAGTTCTTATTCAAGGACTCCTAGGTTGACAAAGACTTAACTCATAGGAGGAATCTAACCAAACTCCTATGGGCCAATGGGTACTTTGTTTCAAGGAGTGAAGCATATAACCCTATGGATCGAAGGAAGGAGTTCCCTATAAAATGAATTCATACAAAGAGGTAAAATGATCAAACCTATTGGTCCGAGTTAATGCATGGAAGGAAAGGTCCTTGTAAAGCACCTATGGAGGACAAGATAACAAACTCAACGTGTTACTTCAAAGGCATGTACCTACCCCCTACTATTCCTAGTAATCCGTGGAGACATGATGATATTTTACTTATATTGAATAGACCCTTATACCACACCGTGGTAGTATTAGTGTCTTCATGAATCCTTTATGGTGTTTGCCTTTTGTGCTTAAATTGTGTGGGCCTTACAATCTTAATGCCCAATTTATTTGTTGCTTAGGGAAGAGTCCTTGGTTTGTGCTTGACGTACAACTTTGGTTTCTTAATCCTTTTCACACTTGTGTGGCTGGACAAGTTAAACTAATAGGAAGGACTCTTAGGAGCATGCTAAGAGCCATCAAAAGAATTCACCTAACTTTTTGGTACACTTTGGCTTGGAATGATTCAGTTTCTCATAGATTATCTAATTACTCTAATAGAATGATTCCTTTGGTGAATGCATTTCTTGAGAGAAGTTGCTTGAAGAGAAAAGATGTAATGTGCTTCAAATATCTTATCTTATTGTTAACTTATATTTGAGGGTAATTTTGATGAGAATGGTGCCCTTAACTTTTTTTTTCTATTTTTTTACTTATGATGATGACCATGTTTGTGTTAAAAATGCATTTTGTGTAAAAATGGTTTATTGTGACTGGAAGGGTTTTCTACTCCCTAAGACCGCCCACCATATGATGTGTGTGCAACCTTGTTTTGATGCTATGATTAATTATGCTAACCTTAACCCTCATACCATGAGTAAAGTGTGTTTTCTTGTGTCTGCTACTATTTTACAAGGTTCGGATTTGAGGTCGAATCCTTTATTAAGAAGAGGAGGATGATACGGGTCGAAGGGGCATCATGGAATTTGACGACATCATTAGAGGACAATGCATAAAGACTCAATCTTGGGGCTTACCTTTGATACTAAACCAAGAGCACAAGTGTTGAAGCATGGACAAGAGATGCAATACACTCCAAGGCCGCCCATCATAAGGGCTTTTTGGTCATTACCTTGGAGTAAAGAGGCTCCTATAGACTACAAGGCCTCAGTATGGGCCTTTTGGTCTTTTTACTATGTAATAGTTAGCCTAAGACTTTAAATAGCTTTCATTAGGTTATTTTTCAGCAACTTTGATATTTTGAAAGACTTCTCTTTGAGAGTGTATTACAAGTGTGGAATCATTTGTGCAAGTGTGAATTCACTTGTGGCAACGTGAAATTGTTGTGTTGGTTATTAGTTTAGAAACGGAGGTTGCTTGGGTATTTAGATTCCCTTGAGATCTTCATAAGAGCGGTGTTGTTTGTATGATTTATAGGGGTCTTTGTATTTGATACACACTTAGGTTCTTATTTATTGGATAATCTTATGTCGCACTATCTATCTTTACTTACTGAATTTTGTTATCTTATCTCATGTTTGTGTTGCTGTTGTGAGTAGTTGTTCATCTTGTGTTTGGTCTTTTCTTGTATTGTCGGCTATTTTTAGTGTTTTGTAATCGTTTTTGTATCACCTGCCTGGATAATAGGTTGGCTGCATCTCTGATTAGTCCCAAGTTTGTGGTGTTTTTAGCCTCTATCATCTCATCAATACCCGGGAGTTCCTGTACCCCTGCAGCCAAACATATCTACGTAATCACACATGGATAAGCAAGCAGTAATTTTTCTCTACATACATCTCGGTCTCCCATCTCCTGAGCTAAGAACTCTCTTACATCAAACTCATATCTGGCCATGAATCTAACAATCATGGCAACACGAATCGGGCTGAGTATGTTGTCCCCAGTAGTGGGGAACAACCTGTGTCGGGCTAGTGTCCACCATGCCTTGGCCTTAAAGTTGAGCGTGTTCTTTTTTATCTTTTGTGAAGTGACACCCAGGCCACCAACTACCTGAACCACGTCCTCCCCATTTGACGCTATACACCCAGTAATCCACCTAAAATAACCCATCTTCTAATCTGTTCCTAATCTGCTTCCGAGTAATTATTTGCATTTACTCAGGCAGTAATCTATTTCACTAGTGTTATCGGAGGCTGATAGTCCTGTCCATAAAAGAATCTGGAAATAGTGCGTGGGGAGATATTGACCCTTACTCCTCGAATGATCAATGAGGTAATGGGGTCACCACCTCTCCACAACTGGCCCTGTGGATACTGTCTCTATAGCTCTCCCTTGTACACCATATAAAGATCCCGTACTAGTGCGGGATTGTACCTGTCGGACACTATGTCATCCATTCAAAGCCATACTGCTTGAATTGTTCCTCAAACCTGGGCAGTTTGGTCATCCCAGTAGTAATCAACCTCTTCTCAAGATACACGACCCTTTTGACTTTTCCATTTTGGAGTCTGCTCCAGCCCATCATTATATGTGGTCTGCATACCAGGGTACCCCCACCATTCAACGATGGGCACTACAACAGATGTAATGGCTAGTGGTGGGTGCTGCACATTAATTAGTGGCATATCAACTTCTTCCGCAGTATCACGAGCTTGCTCTGAACTTACTTCTTCAGAGCTTGATTCAACTTTCTCTTCTGCCTCCGAAGTGGAGGTGAATGGGAGGGGAGGTACTGGGTTGTTCATCCTTGGTCCTCGTGGAGGTATGTACTTCGAGGTGGCCACTTTCTTTCCCCTCGCAGGTCTTTTGCCTCTTAGGTCAGCCTATCCCTTTATTGGATATTCGACATGGTCACCACTACTGCTGGATAACTCTGGGGCTCAAAACTAGAAGACTGTGCCTTTTTGTTTCCCTTCTTGGACAATTGTTTGGAAGATGACGTACCTTTGGGAGGCATGATACCTGAGTATACATATACATTAGTAGTCAAATAAGGAAAAGAAATCAAAAATAAGAAAATAAATGTCAGTGTGCAAGTTTTGTTCATGGTACGAGTGGAGGGTAAGAGTTGTATCAATTGGGTACGAATCGTATGAACGAGTTGTATCCTAACTTGAGGGTACGACTCGTTCTGAGAGTTGTAAATACTCTAAAAACTTTTACCTGGATTTGCATAAACTCCCAGGTCCTTACGACTCCTACTCACGAGTCGTACCCTTAAGATACAACTCATAAAGAGTCCGTATGACCTACTTTGTTGAACTTTTCTGGTTCTTTTCTGCACTCTTTGGTCCTCCACACTAAAAAAACATGTTACTCTATAAATAAATAAGTACAAAACATGGGTTCCCTTCCACGAAATCCTTGATAATGCTGCGGTACAACGTGGCTAAGTTGGATACTCAGATTTCACCAACTAGCCTCATGGGTTGCCTCCTATGCAACACTTGATTTAACATCGCAGGACGACGTAATTGCCTTGGTTAATTAGAATTCACCATGTAGTTCTTTACTCTTTGCCGATTCACCTTGAACGTGAGCACCATATGGGAACACTCTTAACACAGTAGGGGGACCATACCATCTACACTTTAACTTACCTGGAAACAAGTGAAGCCTTGAATTGTAGAGCAATACTTGGTCAACTTTTTCAAAAATCCTATTCTCAATCTTGCGATCGTGATCCAACTTCATCTTTTCTTTGTAAAGTGCAGAAGTTTCATATGCCCGGAGTCAGAATTCATCCAATTCATTCATGTTGTTCATCTTGCCTTTGTTGCGTCTTGCCACTCAAAATTCAGCTTTTTCAAATCCCATAGTGCTTTATGTTCAAGTTCAACAATCAAGTGACATGACTTTCCATACACCAACTAATAAGGAGAATGTAATGCCCCGAGAGTACACCCTGGACGCCACACAGTGATTATGGTCCAGAAAGACCACAAGCTAACCCATGACTAGTACCTGCTATGAATACTGAGTATAACTGATATGAAAAGATCATATGTGGAATTTAACTGAAAAATGCCATAAGGTTTTAAAACATAACTCTGATAATGTCTGTAAAACAATACTGATAAAACAATTGAAAATTGACTAACTATCTATACTAGTCTGAAAAACCTCTACTAACTAACTGTGGAGTTGATAGGATAAACCCCAACTAACTCCGACTGAATATAAAATACCGAATTGATAAGGTGAACTGAGATAAATAAACCACGCCCTCAAAGTATGAGGACTCACCATTTCTACTACTACTGATACCCTGGACCGTCTAAGTATGATCGGGAATTTGAGCGTCCGAACCTATGATATTAAACATCATAGCAGAAGAAACGAGTATGCAATCAGTACTATGAATGTACTGGTATGTAAGATGAGGTAAGGCTGAGATGCATTGGTTTATGTGCATTAATGATAACTAACTGAACGAATAGCATGGGATAACTGAACATAAGGCAATAACTAGCTGAATAGTTTGAGATAACTTAGTAAACATGTATGAAGAAAAGAATGACTAGTTAACATGAGATTACTGAATATAAATGCATGAAAGCTATAAAATCTGAGAATACAAGACCAAGCATATAACATGTTTTTGATATAGTCTGTAAACTGAAATATTGAAATTTGATAGCTGAATAAATGATAAACCGTATGCTATGGTCAAGAAAAGTTGAACTGAGTTCTGAACTAAATACTGAAACTGTGAGAGGTATTATCTAATCTTCATGACCCAGTCTGAGCTGATCGGGGTCCAACCTGTGACCCCAGTTGAAGGGTGGTAGTATCATGCCACGGGTACTAACAATCGCTGTGGAGCTAGTCCTAATCTAGTGGTGACCCCTGAGATCAGTCCTAAACTAGCGGGTGATCCCTGAGAGTATCAGTCCTAAACTGAAGGGTGACATCACATAACCTACACTGGCTACGTAGTTTTGGAACTTAGGGATTGTTTCTAAGGACCCATTCCTAATTGATGGGTGAGCCCCCATCCCTAGGCTCTCTCAATACTGAATCCTTCTCCCAACTGAACTGACACTGATTATGGGACTAAGCTAAGGTTAACTGGACAAGTAACTGATCATGATGGTTAACTGCTTAATATGCTCACTATTTATCTGAACTATTCTGTATCTACTGAAATTCTATAAACAGCTAAGTTTTTGGGTATTCAGAACCCCCAATACTCGATAGCAATAACAATAAGATCATACTAAAACCTTGAGCATATGACATGTAGTCAATAGTCAAAACTCATTCTTTGAGGCATTTCATCAAACACTTGCAATGCATAGCTTAAGCATGGGAATAGTTTTAAGCTTGTAGTAGTAGCATGATTTTGATAATAAATCACCAATCAAGGCTTAAATCAGTGAACAACACCATACAAACATGTAGGTTTTAATAACAACAACAATTTTGTGTAAACATAATATAAAATTCGAAATTCATGTAAGTTCATGGATATAATTCATAAAAATATGTAAAGATCGTACTTTTAAACTTGAAATTGGGTTCTTGGACTCTATGGGTGAAAAGGGCCCATGGATGAACATCTAACATACCTTAATAGAAGATTTCTTGAAGATTGCTTGAACTTAGTAGCTTGGAATCTTGATTTCTCAAGAAAGAAACTTGAATTTGTTTTTGGGAAAGGCGAGGGTTTTTATATGAGCTAATTTGAAGAAGATGGGCAAATAATGCTCCTTTTTGAGTTATAAATCATGTTTGGACGGCTGAGGATGAGGAAAAAGGACTAAACTACCCCTTGACCTCTTTTACCCGTGTAAATAACCCTCATGGTGCGACCCGCAAAAATATAGAATGGACCTCGCATTGCGCCTCCCAAAAACAAGGAATGGACCTCGTGTCGCGAGCCTATCGCAAGACCTTACTGCCTCATACAAAAAATGGCATAACTTTTCACTCGGGTACCAAATTAAAGCAAAATTGGTATTGTTGGAAAGCTATTTCGATTATATACAACTTGGTCGATATTGAGAAGAAAAATTTCATGTATATAAAAGTTATACACATTCAAGTCGACCCTTATAGAATTAAATACCAAACTTTGGACGAATCAAAGACAATTAGCTCAACTTTGTTCTAAGTGATTCTTATGAACATTTTTTTGACCTCGAAATCACTTCATACACTAGGATAAAGATCATTAAATGTGTATCCAAAAAAATTCATGGGATTAGACTCAACATGCGTATGAACGACGCTTCAAAGTCTAGCCCAAAGTATGGGGTTTTACAGAGAAACACTAATGGGGGACTTGAAAGCTGTTCGGTAAGCCCATAATGCACATCTAGATTATGTGAAAAATCAATGCTATTGGAATTTACTTTATTCGCCATGATGATTTATATATTGGACACCTTAACCTATCCACTGGTCTGCGGATGTTAAGGTGTTGCCACCTTGTGTTTCACTCCATACTTCTCAAGCAAACTTTTGAATAAATGATTACAAAAATGTGACCCACCGTCAATAATGATAGCATGTGGCATGCCAAATAGAGAAAAGATGTGTTTTTTCAAGAATGCAGTGACACTACATACTTCATTGTTGGGGAGCACAACTGCTTCCACGAATTTAGAAACATAATCCACCATCACAAGTATATACTTTATGTCAAATGAAATCACAAAGCGACCCATGAAGTCTATACACCATACATCAAACAATTCCAATTTTAAAATAGGAGTCATAGGAAGTTCATGGCATCTAGAGATATTACATTGGTATTGACATGGATCACAAGCTGAAGCATTGCATGAGCATTTTTGTAGATTGTTGGCCAATAATACCCACATTGCAAGATTTTGTGGGTTGTGCGGGTTCCTCCATGATGACCCTCAATTGGTAAGGAATGACAAGCCTCAAGTATGCTCATTATCTCCACCTTAGGTATACATCTACGAATAATCCCATCCGCACAAATTCTGAATAAATAAGGCTCATCCCAGAAAAATTTCCTTACTTCATGCATAAACTTCTTTCTTTGTTAGAAGAAAAGATCTTTTGGGACTAGATCACTGGCTAGATAATTTGCATAATTTGCAAACCATGAAATTAGATCTTGGGAAGCTGACAATAACTGCCCATCTAGAAAACTATCATCAATTTATAGCCCATCATCAAATTTATGCATAGCATCCTCCTTAAGTCTAGACAAATGATCCGCAACTTGGTTTTCAGTACCTTTTCTGTCCTTGATTTCAAAATCAAATTCTTTCAACCATAGTACCCACCTAATCAGTCTAGTCTATATATCTTTTTTCGCCATCAAGTACCGTAATGCTGCATGGTCAGTGTGCACTACTACCTTCATACCAATCAGGTAATACCTAAACTTCTTAAAGGCAAAAACCACTGCCAACAACTCTTGTTTAGTCACTGTGTAGTTCTTTTGAGCAGGGTTAATACCTTGCTGGCATAGTATATGGGATGAAGAATCTTTTCTTTTCTTTGGCCTAGGAAAAGACCTAAGGCCACTCTACTTGTGTCACACATTATCTCAAAAGGCAAGGACCAATCGGGAGACACAGTGATTGGGGCTGACACCAACTTCTCTTTTAGCCTTTCAAAAGCCTTCATACATGTATCATCAAAAAAAATTTCACCCCCTTCTTAAGAAAGTTTCAAAGAGGATTGGCAATCCTTGATAAATCCTTGATAAAACACCTATAAAATCCTATATGCCCTAAAAAGCTTCGAATCCCCTTCACAAAAATTGGTGGAGGTAACTTCTCAATTAACTTTATTTTGGCTCTGTCAACCTCTATGCCCTTTTTCGAATTCTTAGGCCCAAGCACAATACCTTTTTTACTATGAAATGGCTCTTCCCCCAATCTAAAATAATGGATATAGGCACACCATGCAAATGAACTATCTCACTAACATAGATACGAGCCAACCTTTTGGCACTGAAGGACATCTAAATAGAAATGAAATATGCTAACTTGGTCAACTGATCCACGATGACCCTAATACCATTAGAACTATGGGAAGTACGAGGTAAACCACTAACAAAGTCCATGGTAATCTTCTCCAATTTCCACTTGGGAATGGGTAACCTTTGAATCAAGCTACCGGGTCTCTAATGCTCGAGCTTCACCTGCTGACAATATAGGCTACACATTACAAAGTTCTCCACATCTCTCTTCATACCACTCCATCAATAATGTTTCCTCAAATCTCTATACATCTTAGCTGTACCTAGGTGAATAGAATATCTAGACCTATGAGCCTTACACAGAACTGACTGAATTAAGTCATCAACCCTCGAGACACAAATGGAACTATTAAATTTGAAAATACCCCCAAAATATATGGTAGATCCCTTGGACTCACCACTCAACACCTGATGAAGGATGATGGAAAGTCTCTTATCCTCAAACTAACGACTCCAAATCTGCTCAAATAGTAGAGACATCACCTCAACACTAGCAAGAATCCTCCAAGGATTTGAAATATAAAGTTACACTATCAATATGGATAAGGAATGAATGTCCCGTGCCTACTGCCTATGAAAAACTAAAATATAGGCCAAGCTACCCACACTCATCGTCTTCCAACTTAAGGCGTCTGCTACCATGTTTTCCTTGCCCAGATGATAAAAGATAAAGAAGTTATAATCCTTAAGCAACTCCATTCATCTACGCAACCAAGAATTAAGATCTCTATGTGTCATAAGATACTGATGACTATGATAATCCATGAAGATCTCACAATGCAGACCATAAAGATAATGTCTCTAAATATTATGTGCGAAAACTACCTCTGCCAACTCAAAATAATGAGTGGGGTAGTTGCACTCGTGCACCTTCAGCTACCTTAACATATAAGCAATAACTTGACCCTACATCATCAATACTTAAACAAAACCAATATTAGAAGTATCACCATACATGGTGAATCCCTCACCCTTAATAGGAAGAGAAAAGATAGGAGTTAAAGTAATAAATCCCTTAATCTTTCCAAAGCTCAGCTCATACTCCTTGAACCCTCTCATTCCAAGTTAATCTGGTCATCAACACTGCAATGGTAGCAAAATTCTCTATGAAACGTTTGTACTAACCAACCAAACAAATGAAGCTATGAACCTCAATTAGAGATGTAGGTCCGAGTCAATCACGAATAGCCTTAATCTTCGCTGAGCCTATCATAATCCCATCCTTAGACACCACAAGCCCAAGGAATGTCATTGACTCAAGCCAATACTTACACTTACAGAATATGGCAGAAAGTATATGATCTCTCAAAGTCGTGAGCATAATTTTCAAATGCTGCATATACTCCTCTCTACTCCTCGAATACATAAGGATATTGTCGATGAACACAATCATAAAAGAATCCTAATAAGGCCTGAACACATGATTCATCAAATCCATAAGTGCAGTTGGGCCATTGGTCAACCCAAATGAAATAAATATAAACTCATAATGACCATAATAAGTCCTAAAGGTGTCTTTGGAATGTCATCAACCCTAATCCTCAATTGATGGTAATCAGACCTTAAATCAATCTTAAAGAGCGTTGCTACTCCCTAAAGCTGGTCAAACAAATCATCAGTGTGAGGCATAGCATATCGATTCTTCACCATCACATTATTAAGCGACCTATAATCAATACACATATGCATGGAATCATCCATTTTCTTCATAAACAACACATGAGCTCCCTTTAGGAGACACATTCAATCTAATGAAACCCTTACTAAGAAGATCCTGAAGTTGAGAATTTATCTCCTTAAGCTCAGCGGGAGCCATAAGGTTAGGTGCCATAGAAACAGTTAGGTGCCCGACTCAAGATCAATAACATACTTTATATGACACTCAGGAGGAAGACAAGGTAGATCGATAGGAAATATATTAAAAAACTTATGAAAAATAGGAATGAAGTCAAACGATGGTCTCTCCATATTAATATCATGAATATAATCAAGATAAGACTCACAACCCTTAAAATAAGCCTTCTAGAACAAATGTAAGAAATAATCCCTAGCAGCTCGCATCTAACAGCTCCCTACCATACGCTTGGGGGTATGCCGGGCATGGCAAAAATAACGTCTTGGCAAAATAATCCAAGTCAGCATGATAGTTGGATAACCAATCAATGCCCAGAATCACATCAAAATCCACCATATCTAACATAATAAGATTAGCCTGAGTATCAAACTCTTAACAATCATAGCACATGATCTATTAACTCCATCCACTACTAAAGAATCACCCATGAGAGTAGATACATATAATGTAATAGATAATGAATCCCAAGATAACTTTAACCATGGGGCATAATAAGCAGACACGTAAGAATAAGTGGATCTCAGATAAAAAAACAAAAGCCAACTGACGAAACACCGAGATCATACCTATGATAATAACATCTAAAGAATCAACCTCAGGCCTATTAGGTACGACATACAACAGACTACTCCTGCCATATGTATGGGCTCCTAACTGATCTTCTATCCTACCTACCTAAGAACCTCTATGAGCACCTTGGAGACCACCCTTACGACCATGTATACCACTTTTAACTGGGGGGAAAAACCACCTAAATTGGTGCAACACTCTGAACTAAAGTATAGATCACTCTACGACTGGGGAGCTTACTCAAGAAATGATCAAAAACTCCATAACCATAACATGCCCTAGGCATTGTACTAAAATTAGAAGATCCACCTCTATTAGAATAACCACCATAACTAGAATAATTAGAAGATGAACCTCTCAAAGATAGACCACTACCCTAACTATGATGATTACTAAAACTATACTGGCCTTCATCGATAATCTAAAGTACATCCTAAACTGTCCTACTAGACTAACCGCGATAATGACATAACTAATACAGAGAATGCCTAACTTGAGAACCACTATCACTGAATTGTGAGCCACTATGGCTTTCATTAAAACTACCTTGATATCGTGGCCTCTTATTGCTGCTTTCCTTGGGCCTCACAATGCATCTCTTTTATGACTTTAGCATGATTAGAAACCTCTGTAAAAGACATACCCGCAATAACCAAACTATGTGTAGACCTATGAGAAAGTCTAAATCCCCGAACAATGCAACAAACTATTTTATACTCAAAGTTAGAATAGAATTGGCATGACTAGCCAATTGATAAAATCAAGCGTCATACTCCATAATAGTTATGGAGCACTGATCTCTGAGACAATCCCTAAGACCGGAAGGCATATACTTCTCCAAAAAGATCCCAGAGAAATAAGTCTATATCAATAGAGGAGATCGAGTTGTCCTGGAATCAATATGACCTCTCCACCAATGTTGACTGTCAATTACAATTGAAAAGTAGTGTAATCCATACCATGCGTCTCAACTAGGCCCAAATTATGGAGCCTATGCTCACAAGCAATCAAGAACTACATGTAAGCCCATTCGGTGCACCAGAAAACCTAGGCGGAGCCAATCTTAAGAATCTACCCAATATCTTCTGCTCCTCAATAGACATAGCAGGATGGGTAACCACCGGCTGAGCAATTAGCAGCTGGAAAACTATCAGCACAGGAGCGCCTCAACTCTATTAGCCATAACTACAGTCTGCGCCCCTATATCAGTACCATTCTAATCCACAGACTGTGCACCACTAGACAGTGCACCACAAACCTATCCCAAAAGATGAATCAAAGCATCCTTGAGCACTGAAGAAGAAATAAACCTAGGTGGAGCTTGGGATAGTTCCTGGTCACTTTGGTTGGGGCAGACAAATCTCTGGCTCAGTTGTAGGAGTAGGGTTTAGCCAAGCCCCCTAGTTGGGGATATATCCCTAGGATGTACATGACCTTTAGGTCATCCATGAATAGTGATAAGATCTCTAGGATCAGCCTTGGGACGCTCATCTCGTGTAGCGGTAGCACGTGTCCTAGCCATCTACGAAAGAGTGAAACCTAATAAATGCTTTAAAGACAAAATCAGACTCTTAGCATGGAATAAGTGAAAGAAGTAAAGAACTTTTAAGAATTTCCTATATCCTTCCAAAGATAAGAAATAGACATCATTATTCGATCTGTGGGACTCTACTAGACACTTTCTCTTGTACCAATAATATGGGTGAACCTAAGCTTTGAAATCAATTTTTCACGATCCGATTTATGAGTCATGATGGTACCTATTTTATCCCACAATGACGTAAACCAAACCATAGCCCAGAGCTACATGCAATGGGCTACTTGGTGGAAAATAGCCTAAAAGCCGAGAATCAACATTTAACTACTCAAAATCATAATAAAATAGTCATAATAATCTAATAGATTGATATAAGATCAACGATCATCCCACGACCTAGTAATGTCGGTACAAGAGCTACTACAAATGTAACATAAGTACTGAAATAGTCAAATACAATTTGTCTTGGAAAATGAAAGACTAGATATGGATAATAGAAGGAAAAAGGGCAACCCCGCTCAAAGAGCTCACCCAATCTTCGCAATCAACCTAGCACGAGCTACTAGTACTCGGATCTACCCCAAAAAGGTACAAATATGTAGTTTTAGTACAAAAACCATAGGTTCTCAGTAAGCATCATTGGCATACTGATCTAAATCATGATAGAAATATGATAAAATACAAGATAAAATAAGCTACATTAAGGTAAAGGGAAAACCTGAAAATAAGGTCCAACACTATAGTGCATGAATAAATAAATAAATTTAAAAAATTAGCATAAAGATCACAAAATTATAACTACTAAATTGGCCGCCATAAGCCAATAAGCGTAGAGAAGTAAATAATCTAATGCAGTCCCCCATAAGCCCGGAGGGTACAATCAAAGGAAAATAAATGTTCAAAGATCCATAATTTTATAGAATATCAGTTATAATCATCAAACCATCCATAACATATCATATCATACCTAAATATCATGTTAGACTTAAACGAGAACTCAAATTATCCTTATTATAACATCCTAAATAGTATCAATTCACAACATCATTTGCCGGATTTGATCCGAAACTCATAATATCAATACCATCATCAATTGCTGGACTTAAACTAGAACTCATAATATCAATACCATCATCAATTTTTAGACATAAACCAAAACTTATATTAATAGATCGTATAAAAAAACCATATCAAAAAACCATCTCCATAAGCCATATTACTAAACCATATCAATAACCTACCAGATTTCATCCAAAATTAGCGCTAACTCCCAATTACCAAACTAGCATAATCATTAAGCATTTAATCTAATCAAACACCAAAATAAGCAATAATAAGGGTATATCATACGTATTAATGTCTACAAAATCTAGCACAAGTCGTAGCCTAAGGTGGACCAAAAAGGCCTACTACTAATCCCCAAAATCCATTTTTAGAAAAATTCTACTCCGAACTAGGATAGGGTATCTAATTTCATTACTAGATGTTAACTAAGTGAAATTAGCCCTAGTATAGCAATTCTTCCTAAAACATGAGCAACTAAGTCAATTCTACCTAAAATGTGAGCAACTAGGTCAGTTTCACCTAAATTAAAATTCTAAGATAGCCTAAACGGGTAAAATAAGACTAATCACACTACTCATGCTTCCAGTACCTAAATACCACTCTATATCTAGCATAATATAGTAATTATACTACGAATTAGCTCAATCTATGAGGAAGGTGAACCTAGCCTACCTGGATGCCAAAGAAAATCCTAAAGAATCTTCTAAACCACTGATTTCCCTTTATGAGAAGCTTTTGCAAGGTCCACACTATCAAAATCATAATCTACTCATCAAAATAAGAATAAATATACCTATATTGTGCTATTATGCATCAGGTCCCAAATTATGTAAAAATCCCATACGAGGCCCATTTACAAAATCATACTTTTGAAACCAACACAACCTCCCTCTATGCTCAAGGAACATTATCCTTAAAAATTAGTGAATTTTAAGCTCTAATGGAGCAATAATCAAGCCACCCATATTTTAGGGATTTTAGAAAAAGAAGGAGAATTAAACCAAGAAAATATGGAAGCTTACCACAAATTGGAAGAAGAATCATGTAAATTAAATTTATAAAGGCTCTAAAATCACCCACAAATGATTCTCCCAAGTTTTTCACTTTTTAGGATTCAATATTCTTGAGAATGGATGAAAATTAGAGAAAATCGAGCTAAGTCGGTCTTTTATACCTTTCCTAGGTGCTCGGGTACTGCTTAAGCAAACACACTAGACTATTTATGCATTCATCACTTAAGTAACCTTAGCGGCACCTAGCATTTAAATGGTACCGCTTAAGTGATCCTTTTACTGCTTAAGTGTCTACTGATTAAGTGGTAGGGGTTTCACTTAAGCAGACCTCCACTGTACCGACCCAGTTACTTAAGCAATGGGACAACCGCTTTAGTGGCCCCCTCCGCTTAAGCAGCCTAAAAGGGGACTTAAGTTGTGCACCAATACTAATTGAGACTTGGGATTTTTCCAAGTCACTGCCAACCCCTCGGGGTTCATTCAGAATTATGTGTTTGCAAATATACTATGCTACCCTATCAAATTAATTATTTCAAACTTAATGGAACATTTAAAATTTTCATCCGAGGCTGTTTCGACAAAAAGTAGGTCCTATAGCCATGTGACATTTTTCTTAACTTCCAACTAATAGCTCGAAATAAGTTCAGAACCTTCAAGACCAAAACCAAGGATCCACTTAGCCTAAAATTAACGTTCTGAAGCTGTTGGAACTATTAGAATCGACATACAAGGTCAGTTGACTAAAGTTCTTGCCCAGTAGCCAATTTGAACTAGCAAAAACTTCAAAATAGGGAATAATTAGCTCTAAAAAACAAACAAACTACCCGATAACCAAACTGTAAGTAGCAAGTCATAAATGACAGCTATAGGAATGCTCTAAATTACAAAAATAAGTAGAAATATAGAAAATGACCCGGTGGGGCATTAAACGTCAAAACACCACCAAGGCTAACTCCCAAAGCATCATATATCTGATAAAATCCCTACTTTTCACAAGTTAGGTCAAGATAAGTGTTAAAGTCAACAAAAGATTAAGTTTTTGAAAGCTCTCCTCACTAAAATACTAAAAGAAAATTTATTTTGAGTCAATTTAGTCAAAAGAGGTGCAATAGAAGATAAATGCATAAACTTTCTATAGTAGCTAACCAACCTAACAAAACCCAGAATCTTTATGGGTGAAGTACGCTTGGACCAATTTCAATTTGCCTCAACCTTGGCCGAATTAACAAGAATACCATCTTTGGACACAACATACCCTAATAATGCTATCGATCTAAGCCAAAACTCTTACTTTGGAAACTTATCACAGAACTTCACATCTCTCAATCTATAAAGCCGAATCCTTAAATGCTTCGCATGCTCTTCTTCATGCTTGGAATATACCAAGATATCATCAATAAATACGATAACGAAGGAATCAAAATATGGCCAAATACTCTATTTATCAACTTCATAAATATTAGTGAGGCATTACCCAACCCAAATGACATCATAAGAAACTCATAATGATTATATCGAATCTTAAAAACTCTAATAGGAATATTCAAGGCCCTAATCCTTATAAAAATTGTATCCTAACCTCAACATAATATTCACAAATACAAAAGCACCGTAAAGTTGATAAAATAAATCATCAATACACATGAGAGGATACTTGTTATTGAGGTCACCTTGTTCAACCATTGAGAATCAACACATATGCATATAGATCCATTTTCTTGCTTCACGAACAATATTGGAGCACCCCTAGGTGAAACACTATCTAATGAATACCTTGCTCAATAAATCTTATAACTAGTACTTCAACTCTTCCTGACACCCTATAAAGAGTGATAAAAATGGGCTAGGTTCCTGGCTCCAAGTTAATGGAGAAGTTAATATATCTATCTAGGGAAATTATTGGAAGATTTTTAGAAAACACATCCTATAACACTCTTTCCACCCCTAGTAACCTAAAGATGGTGTATTAACACTAGTATCATTCACATAATCCAAATAATAAAGACACCCCATGCTAACCATCTATTAATCCCAACAATTATAAATCATCTTATAAAGATATAAACTCTAGGTACCATTCCACCCCAATCTCGATACACCAAAATATCTAAGGTAAAGATAATACAATGCAAATTAATATAGAGAGAGCCAATTCATACATAAAATCAAATCAGAATCTACCATATCTAGAATAATCAAGTTTACCCAAGTGTAATACCCCAAAAGAGTCATAATTCAAGATCGATTTACCCAATCGACCATTAAATATTTTCCTACCAAGATGGCAACACAAACAAACATGAATAGAAACTCACATGTTATATCAAGACTCGATGCAAAATGCACACACATAAAAGAAATTTAAAATATGATTAAATAATATTGAAGCAGGCGATGGGAAATAGGATAATGCAGTAATAACTACATCATAGGACTCCTCCTTGGGTTTACTAAGAAATGCAAAACTATCTACATCTGCCTTTAAAATTATTGCCTCTACTACCACCCCCACAAACTATCTGGGCTTCACCTCTAGTATGTGAGAACCACCTCTATGAATCTATGCACCACTAGTCGGGATGCTGGGGCCTAATAAGTCTTTACTTACAAGCATTATTATAGGAAGCCACACCTATGCTTGTGGAAATCCCTTGAAAGATAATTTAAGTCACCATAATAATAACACCCTTTATCTATAAAATATTATGCTATCCCAGACAATTAAGAGTACCTACCCTGACCTAAAAACCTAGAGTGAGAACCCCTGGACATATTTCCTTAACTATAGATGCCCTGACTAGTATACCCTAAATAACTAATATCTCAAGTTTGAAATATGACATGAACTGGCATGCTAGGATTATAATATGACCCCCACCTTAGAAATTTCAGCCTTGAGATAATAAAGCACTAAACCGACAATGTTTGTAAGCCCATTTGTCACCAACTTTAAAGGAATTACGATGAATGCCATCAATCCTCTTAGCATAGTCCACTATCTATTGAAAAGCACCATCGATAATCATAAACTGATTAGTTGTTTAATAAAGTAGACCTGCTCTTTTTTCAAAGGTGGACTTATCAAGCATGCATAGATAATACATTGTATATAGTAGCATACATAGTGATAGTCATAGTACCCTAATATAGGTTATCAAAAAAATCCCTCAAACTCTCTATCAAGTTATTAGACATATATTTCCCAAGGAAGGCCTCAGAGAATCGCATCCATGTCATAGGGGGTGAACCTATTGGTCAATAATCAAGATAAGATCCTCACCACTTCTTTTCTACCCCAACTATCTAGAAAGTAGTGTAATCCATACCATGAGCTTCAACAAAACTAATAAAATATGGGGGTGCACCACCTTATAAGGGACCAGGTCCCTTCCAGTCAGATAAAAGCAATAAAGCAGTAAAGTAGTAAAGTAGTAAGGAAATAAAACTTTGTAGGAAAGTGAAAAAACCATGGTTGAATGTGGAAACCTCATTTCTCAAGGGAGGAAAAACATGGCTTGCCCTCACAAGCACTCAATAATTCACTATAATCAAACTCATGATTACAGACTTTATTTGGAGCTTAGCTTTAAGCTCCACTAATTTGTAATAATTCTATTACAAACTCACCTTGACAACTCTGCCACGATCTTCTCTCAGTATTGATTAGCTCTAACTAATATTTGCTCAGTCAACTCTACCTAAGCACTCTAAAGACACAAGAAAAGAATTACTCTTATAAGATGAGTAATTCAATTACAGACCAAGACTTGACTCAAGAACAAATTACTCTCTTAGCACACAGAAACTTGGAACTACAACAATAATGAGTTTTTGCTGTTTTCTTCTTAGAATCACCAAGTTGCAAAAATTATTAAGTTGAGAAACATTATTTTCTATTTATAGCAGGATAATGATTAGGGTAGAACGTATTTCTGTTTTATCCCAGTAGGGCTTCCAAAATTTAAAGTAGAGGACCTAGTCCTTCCTTTAACATAAACTTCTATAATAAACCATATTTGTCTTAACTCAGTTCAGTCCATAGTGCATGTACAAGGGGCTTAGAACCTAAAAATTTAGCTAAGTATGGGAGAGTTTTAATTTTAGCCTCCTAACTTCAATAATTTTTAATATGACCTTCTCAACCCTGAGATATAAGTTTTTGAGTTGATTCATGTCCAGGTGTGTAAGTAGCATTTCTCGGGTAAGTTTTGGATTTTTTGGACAAGGTTTGGACCATGTTTGGATTTCCAAGACATCAAGTCACAACGATTATGGCATGTCGCAGTGGAATAGCGATGGATGACTTGGCGCATCATGGTGAGTGTACAATTGGCATTCCAGTTATGAATTTTAATTTTAGAAGGGCAGTTTGGTCTTTTCCCATGGCCCCAATCCATAAAAATATGAAATTTATCATCAGATAAGGCATTATATGGCCTATTTCTATAATTTCTCCTTAAAATAAGCCCTATCCATCACCCAAATTAATCAAGTTCAACAATTATTTCTTTAAGAAACTCAAGAATTCAAGCTTCACCACCTATGAATGATCAAGAACGCCAATTCTCTTGCAAGATTAAAGCTATAAGGTATGTTAAATGTTTATCCATGGGCCCTTTTCACCCATGGGGTCCAAGTACCTATTTTTGTGTTCTAAATCATGAATTCACATGTTTACAATAAGTTAATTTCATCAAACATTTGAGAATTTTGATTATGCATGATGTTTACAAGTATTTTTAGTTGGAAAGTAGCCTTTACATGTTTAAAGCATGAAATACCATGTCAAATCCCACAATGTATAGTTTTAGTGTTATATTATGTTATTCCCACATATTTCAATCATTCCCATGCCTAAGTTCATGAATTTCAAGTATTTGATGAAATGTCATAGAGAATAATTTTAAGCAATGACAACTTATTATGCTTTTGGAGATTTGGTATGCTTTTACTGTTAATGTTATCAAGTCCTAGGGGTTATGAATACTCAAAATTTAGTTGTTTACTTAGTCTTAGTACTTTTAAAATGGTTTTTAGGCATATATGAGTATTATTAATTCAGTCAGTTATCCTATAAGTCAAGTTTAGATCAGTTCAGTATTCTGAGTAAGTTTAGTTTGGAGTAGGATTTAGCACCGAGCGAACCTAAGGTTGGCTCACCTTCCAGTTGAGGGTGTGACCTATAGTAGCAGTCTCTACGTTGCAGAACTACGTAGCCAGCATAGGTTAAAGAGGTTAACCTGCTAGTTGAGGGTTGACATACATCTCCCTAGAGCACCTGCCAGTAGAGGGTGACACTTTAGTCCTTTGGGACTTTATTACAATGGATACATGCAGACAGTGTAAGTACCAATGGTACGGTACTGTCACCCTTCCAACTGGGGTCATAGGTTAGACCTCAATTAGCTTTTATTGAGGCATGTCAGTTAGATGATAGCTACCACAGTCTCAGTCTAGTATTCAGTTTAACATTCAGTTTTAGGCTTGCTTTACCATGGCATACAGTTATTAATTATTTAGTATCAGTATTTTAGTATTTCAAATTACAACTATCCCAGTATCATGTCATATGCTTAGTCATGCATTCTCATATTTTATAGCTTCCTCACATACTATACATTAGTTATCTCATACTATTTATTTAGCCAATTATTATTCATACATATGAGACATACATATCAACCTAACCTCATTTAGCATACATTCAAAGTACTAACTGTATACTCATTTCTTGTGCTATGATGTCTCATATCAAAGGTTTAGATTCTCAGATTCTCATCAGTACCTTGATATCTCACCACGCCAGCAGCAGCAACAGTGGTGAGTCCTCATATTCTAAGGACTATTTATGTTTATTTCATTGTTTTTGTTCAGTAGTCAGCCAGAGTTAGTTGGGGACTTATCCCATCAACTCCACAGTCAGTCAGTTAGAGGCTTTCAGACACTTACAGATAGTTAGTTAGTTATCAGTTGTTATTGGCAGTCTTTATAGTATTATTTTCAGACATTTGTTTTTTAGGCATATTAATTTAGAGATATTTTTAAATGTTTAAACCTTATGGCATATCCAACTTTGTTTTTCTCACATGTGTACCCTTATTATCGTTTGTTCAGTGCTCATAGCAGGTACTAGCTCATGGATTAGCTTGTGGTCACTTGTGACTGTAAGCACCGTGTGACATCTAGGGTATACTCTCGAGGTGTTACAAACTTAGTATCAAAGCTTAAGGTTTTAAAGTGTCTTAGGGAGTCTAAAAGATGCGTTGAGTAATATCTTATGTATGGGTGTGAAGTATGCCACACTTATGGACAAGAGGCTACAAGACATTTTAGGAAAAGTTTCCCTTCTTTTAGTAGTTATGTCGTGCGTGTGAGAATGAGCTCAATTTAAACTATTTTTCTAATCAATCTTCTTTCCGTTTATAGAATATGCCTCCTAGAAAGAATAAAGAAAGGTGAAATGGGAATCAACCCACACCTTCGCCTATTCAGAAAGATCCCCTAAATGAGCATGTCTCCTATGCCAAATTTAAAGTTGCATTCACTACTTTATCTCACTCAGTAGAATCCCAAAATAATTAGCCGACTACCGTTCAAGATGTTCTGGTGGCTAATATTGCCGCAGCTAGGATTTGAGACTTTACCCAAATGATCCCTGCTCTATTTTTGGGATCTAAGTTTGATGAGGATCTGCAGGAGTTCCTCGACATGGTTCAGAAGGTAACTAATATTATGGGTGTGACTTTTAGTAAGAGTGCAGAGTTGGGTGCTTACCAATTATAGGATGTTGCTCACACCTAGTATAAGAAGTGGAATTAAGATAGAGGGATAGATGCAGGGCCTATTGAATGAGAAGAGAATACAATGGACTTTTTAGGTAGGTTCTTTCCCTTGGAGTTAAAGGAAGCTAAGGTACCGGAGTTTATTAATTTGAGGAAGGAAAACATGAGTGTGAAGGAGTATTTTCTTAAGCTTACTCGACTAGCCAGGTATGCTCCTAATATGGTGTTTGATGACAGGTCTAGGATGAGTAAGTTTGTCTCTGGTGTAGCTAATAGCATGGTTAAAGAGTGTAGGATCATGATGTTTATTAATAAGATGGACTTTTCTAGGTTGATGGTTTATGCTAAATAGATTGAGGAGTAGAAATTTAAGGAGAAAGAAAGAGAGAATAAGAGGGCTAGAATAAGTAGCTTTAATTTTGCTCAGCCGAGGTCGGAGGGTGGTAACCATCCTTAATTCTATTAGAAATCTTTAGCTCCATATCCATCTTCAGCTAGTGTGCCAGTGCTGAAGTTCAAAAATGATAATCGCGATAGGGCGCCAGGCCCTAAGCCTTAGGAAAGTGTGAACAATAGTCACATAAATTATCTTTGCCAGAAATACAGTAGAAACTATCAGGGTATGTGTAGAGATGGAAGTGATGTATTCTTTAGGTGTGGTAAGCCAGTCCATACGGTTAGGGATTGCCCACAAAATGGTCAATAGGGTTAGTCCAATTATCTCCCAGTTCTATCCGGTTGTCCGACTCAGTAGGGTGCCACTTCCAGTGCAACCAGTGGTTAGTGCCCAAATAGATAGTATGTACTTTAGTCTTGGTAGGATCAGGAAAATTCTCTTAATATGGTTACTGGTACATTGCAGGTATTTCATTTACATATTTATGCTTTGTTAGACCCCAAAGCTGCTTTTTCTTTTGTAACCCCTTATATAGCAATTAATTTGGTGTCAGTTCTAAGACTTTAGAAGAATCCTTTTCAATGTCTACCCAGTAGGTGTCTCTATAATAGCCAGGCAGGTATACATGAATTGTCCGATTAAAATATCCAGAAAGTCACTTCAGTTAATCTTGTAGAATTAGAGATGATGGATTTTATTTTCATTCTCGGCATGAATTGGATCCACTCATTCTATGGTTTAGTTTATTGTAGAAATAGAGTTGTTCATTTTCAATTTTTGAATGAACCAATTCTAGAATGGAGGGGTAGAACCTCAAAACTTAGGGGTTAGCTTATTTCATACCTTAGAGCGAGAAAAATGATATTCAAGGGGTGTGTCTACCATCTTGTTCGAGTTAAAGACTTTAGTTCAGAGACTCTTAATCTTAAGTCATTTTAGTAGTGAGGGAATTTCCAGATGTGTTTCTCAAAGATCTTCCTAGAGTTCCTCCTGAAAGGGAAATTGACTTTGGAATAAATCTTCTTCCAAATACCTAACTTATATATTTTCCACCCTATATGATGGCTCAAGAAGAGCTTAGGGAGTTACAAGAATAATTAAAGGATATCTTGGATAAGGGATTCATCAGGCCCAGTGTTTCCCCATGAGGCGCTTCAGTCTTTTTTGTGCGAAAGAAAGATAATTCTCTTCGTATGTGCATCAATTATCAGTTGAACAAAGTCACAATCAAGAATAAGTACCCATTCCCCAAAATTGATGACTTGTTCAACCAACTTAAGGGTGCCAGTTACTTCTCTAAGATAGACCTCAGATTCAACTATCATCAGGTTAGAGTCAAAGAATGTGACATTCTAAAAACTGCTTTCAGAACTCAGTATGGTCACTTCAAATTCCTAGTCATATCTTTTGGTTTTATAAATTCCCCAGCAATTTTCATGGACCTGATGAATAGAGTGTTCAAGCAGTACTTAGACATGTTTGTCATAGTCTTCATAGATGACATCCTTATCTATTCTCATAATGAAAATGATCATGCAAACCACCTCAGAATAGTATTTAGACTGTTAGAGCCCATCAGTTATTAACTAAATTTAGTAAGTGTGAGTTTTGCCTAAGATCAGTATCTTTACTTGGCCATATTATTTTCGGTGATGGCATTAAAGTCGACCCTCAAAAGACCAAAGTAGTAGGAAATTGGCCCAGACCCATTTCTCCATTAGATATTAGGAGTTTCCTAGGTTTGGCTGGCTATTACAAATAGTTTTTCAAAGGTTTTTCATATACTGTATCTCCCATGTCTAGATTAACTCAGAAGAAAGTCAAGTTTTAGTGGTTATATTCCCATAAGAATTATTTTCAGGAGTTGAAGACTCGCCTCACTTCAGCCTTAATTTTGACCTTGCCAGATGGTTCAGATAGGATTGTTGTTTATTGTGATGCTTCCAGAGTTAGTTTGGGTTGTGTTCTGATGTAGAGAAATAAGGTCATAGCCTATGCCTCTAGACATCTTAAGCCCCATAAGAAGAATAATCCTACCCATGATCTTGAGTTTGTAGCTATTGTGTTTGCCTTGAAAATTTGGAGACACTATTTGTATGGGATGCATATTGATTTGGTCACAGATCATAAATGTTTACAGTATATGTTTTCACAGAGAGAGTTAAATCTTTCTCAAAGGAGGTGGCTAGAATTGTTGAAAGATTATGATATGTGTATTTTGTATCATTTAAGCAAGGCCAATGTAGTGGCAGATGCCCTTAGTAGATTGTCAATGGGTAGTATGGATCATGTTGAGAATGCTAAGAAAAAGTTGGTTTAGGAGGTTCATCAGTTGGCTAGATTAGGCGTTCGTTTGGTTGACTCAGAAGAGGGTAGGGTATGGGTTCAGAATAGTTTAGAATCTTCTTTGGTTTCCAAAGTGAAAGAAAAGCAAGATTGGGACCCCAGTCTAGTTAAGTTAAATGAGTCAGTTAGAGATTAAAAAGTAGAGCTTTTCTTCCTGGGGGAGATATTGTGTTGCGTTGCTAGGGTAGGCTGTTATGCCAAGTGTAGATTGTTTGAGACAACAAATTCTTGTAGAAGCGCATGGTGCGCGTTACTCTGTTCACCCAGGAGATGCTAAGATATACCGTGATTTGCAGGAAATCTATTGGTAGAGTGGTATGAAAAGGGATATTGCAGAGTTTGTAGCCAAGCGTGCTAATCGTAAGCAGGTTAAGATTGAACACCAAAGGCCTAGTGGTTCTATGTAGGATTTTAGCATACCCACTTGGAAATGGGAAGAGGTAAACATGGATTTTATGATGGGTTTGGCTTATTCAAGTCACCAACACAATTCGGTTAGGGTTATTATGGACAGAATGACCAAAACAACCTATTTCTTCCCGGTCCATACTTCTTATTCTGCCGAGTATTATGCCAAGCTCTATATTAAAGAGTTGGTTAGATTGTATGGAGTCCCATTATCCATTATTTTAGATAGAGGTACTCAGTTTACCTCTTATTTTTGGAAGGCTTTTCAGAAGGGTCTTGGTACCCAAGATTGTCTTAGTACAACCTTTCAGCCTCAGACGGATGGTCAGGTAGAGAGGACCATTCAGCCCTTAGATGATATATTAAGAGCTTGTGTTATCAACTTTAAGGGAAGTTAGGATGATCACTTGACGTTGATTGAGTTTTCTTATAATAACAATTATCATTCTAGTATTTAGACGGCTCTATTTGAGGATCTTTATGAGAGTCAATGTAGATCTACTATTGGTTGGATTAAGGTAGGTGAGACTACATTGATAGGGCTAAATTTAGTATTTGATGCTTTGGAGAAAGTTCAGTTGATCAAAGAGAGGATTAAGACAGCCCAAAGCTACCAGAAATCCTATGCAGATGTGAGGAGAAAAGATCTTTAGTTTGAGGTTGGAGATTTGGTATATTTGAAGATCTCTCCCATGAAGGGAGGGAAGAGATTTGGCAAAAAGGGGAAACTCAGTCCCCGAAATATAGGCCCTTATAGGATCTTGAGTTGATTTAGAAAGGTTGCATATGAGCTTGAACTGCCCGCAGATTTAGATTCAGTGCATCAGTGTTCTATGTGTCCTTGTTAAAGAAGTATATTGGGGACCCAATTGTGCTTGTTTCTTTAGAAAGTACAGATGTTTAGGACAACCTTTCTTATGAAGAGCTCCCAGTCAAAATCTTAGATCGCCAGATTCATAGACTAAGGAACAAAGAAATTCTCTTGGTCAAAGTTCTTTGGCGAAATCAATTCGTTGAGAGAGCTACTAGGGAAGCAGAAACAAACATGCGTACAAAGTACCCTAACTTTTTCTCTGCAAACTCAGACTCAGCTCAAGGTAACAATTTTTCTTAAATTATCTCTTTTCCATTCTCAGTTCTGTTCATGAGGTCTTCTTCATGTCATTGCATTGTATTCACAAATCAGTTCACTCAGTCACCATGTTTCAGACTCAGTCATGTAATCATGTTTTTAGTTATGTATATTCAACATGAAAAATTAGTACCTCTATATTTTCTTAGCTTAATAAGTCTTATTCGAGGAAGAATATTCCTAAGTGAGAGATATAGTGCATGAATAAAGGGCTTAGAACCTAAAAATTTAGCTAAGTGTAGGAGACTTAGTTTTATTTTTAGCCTCTTAACTTCGATGATTTTTAAAGTGACCTTCTCGAGCTCGAGACATAAGTTTTTGAGTAGATTCATGTTTAGGCATGTAAGTAGAATGTCTCGGTAAGTTTCAAATTTTTCAGACGATGTTTGGACGACACTTAGATTTCCAAGACAACAAGTCACTGCGATTGTAACGTGTCGTAGTGGAATAGAGATGGAGGCCTTGGCGCATCATGGTGAGGGCTCAATCGGCATTCCAATTACAAATTTTAATTTTTAAGGGGCAATCTAGTCTTTTCCCATGGCCCCAAGCTGTAAAAACATGAGATTTATCATCAAATAAGGCGTTATATGCCTTATTTCCACAATTTCTCTTTAAGATAAACCCTAGACATCACCCAAATTCATCAAGTTCAACCATTATTTCTGTAAGAAAACTCAAAATTTCAAGCTTCACCACCCAAGAACGATCAAGAACGTCAATTCCCTTGAAAGATTAAAGCCTTAAGGTATGTTAAATATTCATCCATGGTCCCTTTTCACCCATGGAGTCCAAGTACCTATTTTTGTGTTGTAAATAATGAATTCACATGTTTACAATAAGTTAATTTCTTGAAGCCTTTGGAAATTTCGATTGTGCATGATGTTTACAAGTGTTTTTAGTTGGAAAGTAGCCTTTACATGTTTAAAGCATGAAATTCCATGTTAAATCCCACAATGTATGGATTTAGTGTTATGATTATGTTATTCCCACATGTTTCAATCATTCCCATGCCTAAGTTCATGAATTTCAAATGTTTGACGAAATGCCTAAGAGATGAATTTTGAGCAGTGACTACTTATTATTCTTTTAAAACTTTGGTATGCTTTTACTATTAATGTTATCGATTCCTGGGGGTTATAAATACCTAAAATTTAGCTGTTTACTTTGTCTTAGTACTTTCAGAATGGTTTCAAGCATATATGAATATTATTAGTTCATTTAGTTATCCTATCAGTAGAGTTTAGATCAGTTCAGTATTCCGAGTAAGTTTAGTTTGGAGTAGGATTTAGCACCGACCAAACCCATGGATGGGGGCTTACCTGCTAGTTGAGGGTGTGACTTTTAGTATCAGTCCCTGCATTCCAGAACTACATAGCAAGTGTAGGTTAGAAAGGTTAACCTGCCAGTTGAGGTTTGCCATATATCTCACTAGAGCACCTGCCAGTAGAGAGTGACTCTTTAGTCCTTCGAGACTTTATTTTAGTGGATCCACACAACCAATGTTAGTACCCATGGCATGGTACTGGCATCCTTCAAACTGGGGTCATAGGTTGGACCCCAATTAGCTCTTATTGGGGCATGTCGGTTATATGATAGCTCCCACAGTCTCAGTCCAGTATTCAGTTAAGAGTTCAATTTCAGGCTTGCTTAACCATGGCATACAGTTATTAGTTATTCAGTATCAATATTTCAGTGTTTTGGTTTACAGACTATCCTAGTATCATGTCATATGCTTGGTCATGCATTCTCAGATTTTACAACTTCGTCACATACTATACATCAGTTATCTCATGCTATTTAGTCAGTTAATTATAATTCATGCATATGAGTCATGCATATCAGCCTAACCTCATTTAGTATACTGGTATATTCAAAGTACTGGGTGCATACTCATTTCTTACGCTATGATTTCTCATATCATAGGTTCTCATCTTGACATCCCAGTGCACCACCACTAACAGTAGCAATGTGGTGATTCCTCATATTCTGAGGACCATTTATCTTTATTTAAGTGTTTCAGTTCAGTAGTCAACTAGAGTTAGTTGGAGACTTTTCCCATCAATTCCACAGTCAGTCAGCTAGAGGCTTTCAGACACTTATAGATAATTTAGTCAGTTATCAGTTGTTATTGGCAGTTATTACAGTATTATTTTCAGACATTTGTTTTTTAGACATATTAATTCAGAGATATTTTTAAATGTTTAAACCTTATGGCGTATCCATCTTTGTTTTCCACACAAGTATACCTTTTATTATTAGTTTGTTTAGTGCTCACAACAGGTACCAGCTCATGGGTTAACTTGTGGTCACTTGTGACTTTAAGCACCGTGTGTCATCCAGGGTGTAATCCTGGGGCGTTACAACTTCTTTTCTTCTCTTTTTTATTATAGCAAAAACATCTTGATCAACATCCCCGCCCTCTTCAATATCTACAACTTCCATATTTTTATCCTCTATTACATCAGCTTTCTTCAGTCTTCTTCTTTTAGCAATAAATGATTTGCTACCTTCATAGAATCCCCTAACAACATCTTCTCAGATCCTTAAGTTGAATATGATCTAACAACCTTTACACCAGAGTCTACCACCTTCTTTTTACCCTTACTTCCCCTTTGTTTCTTTACTGACTACCTCAGGGGTTGTTCATAACCATCTGACTTATCCTACTCATTTGAAGGTTGTAAAAACTCCCCAACTTCAAGAACATATCCTTTAGAAGATGGATCATATGCTTTTTCACAAACTACTGGCTTTTTTCTGCTAAGAGAGATTTCTCTTGGATCATTAGCAAGCAGGATTAAATTCTCAGCCAACCAATTCACACTACTAAAAAGATCGGATCTTTTTAGTAGAATTTTTTGTCACATAGTTAATAAAAGATAAGGCTTGACTCAGAGAGAGTAAGGGAACTAGGTACGTTAAGTATTTCAGAAGCTTTGGGTATTTTTGGTTCTTTTGAGGAAAGAGGAACTTTGGGTTAAGAAACTTTGTGTTTAATTGGTGAACCAAAGCCCTGATTTAGGTCTACCACCATGGATAACCCAGTAGGGGTTTCCATGGTGGATAAAGTTTCAACATGAATGGATAGCTCTAGAGTCTCAGTAGTACTAAAGACGACGCAGTAGGTGGTATGGACTTAGATTCTTTTTGAGGATTTAAGGAGGGATTTTTACTGAGCTGAGTATTGAAGAATCTAAATGTATAATTTGGGGATTTTCAGAATAAATTTCTAGGGATTGAATTATTTTTGGGTCTTTAGCGGGGCTCAATCTAGTGGGAATATCAGCCATTTGAAGCTTTTATGAGAGACTTAATAAGAACAATTTGTTTTTGAGAGAATGAATGATTTGTGGAAGAATATTTGAAAATTAATTTGGAAAAGAATAAATAGAATAAGTTTGATTTTGATTTTGGTGCAACACTTTACCTTATTAGAGAACTGATAGCTTTTACTCAGAGAAGGAAAGACACACAACTTTTTAGATGAATTTTTACGATTTTTGAATTACACAGTTTTTGTACTAACCTAAGATGGGACCAGGACCCTCTCTTTTTTGAGTGACTCCTTAAATTTGTGACTGCTTCAACTGTTCTCTTCTAAAGTTATTCCCATGCGTGTATACCTGCAAAGTTATGGTACAGATTTAGACCAATAATTACATACTTTATCAAGGATGCATGTCTCTTGATCATAGCAAATTGCATGGAGAAAAACTAATTCATCTTAGTAGGTCAGGTTATTTTGATCAACGCCAGCTTCAACCTATTCCTCATAAATTTTTTTGTTAATAGGTCTGGAGACCAGGTGCCAGACTTTAATTCTTTCAAATTTCTGAAGCTCCTCCTTCATTGCATTGATCCAGTCAGCATCTTTTAGAGCTTCTTTCACATTTTTGGGCTCAATTTGAGACAAGAATGCTGAGAATGCCATTAAATTTCAGCTTTTGTATGGACTCTAGATTCCAAAGGTGAAGTTATATTCTCAAGTGGGTCAGAAGATTTGTGCCTCCAGTTTGATATTCTGAGATGAGTTCCACTGGGACCAGGTCCTTGAGGATTTTGATGGGTCCCTTCTTGATATTCTTCTTCTAAAGCAAGGGTCTGTAACTAAGATCCTAGATCACCATCTTCTTTATCATTCCCAACTACATTATTTAGTCCTTGACCATCATCTTCAGCAATATCATCCCTTTGAATAGGAATGAGTTCTTCAATATTAGAATCTTTATCATTACCTTGATTCACTAGCCTTCCTGACTCAACAAAAGCCACATGTATAATTTCTTCCACACAAAAAGTTCTTTATTGAAAACTCTGTATGCTTTGCTTGTAGAGGAGTAGCCCATAAATTTTTCTTCATCACTTTTAGAGTCAAAATTTCCTAGTTCATTTTTCCCATTATTTAGAACAAAGAACTTACACCTAAAAGGTCTGAGGTAATCAAGCTTAGGCTTTCTATTGAAAACAAGCTCATATGGGGTTTGGTTCAGGAGAGATCTAATCAAGAACCTCTTTATCACATAATAGACAGTATTAATAGCTTCATCCCAAAAGATCTTTGGAAGCCCATTGCAAATCAACATTGTACGAGGGCTCTGTTCTTTCTTTCAACAACTTCATTTTGACAAGGATTCCTATGAGCAGCTAAATTGTGACTGATTCCATGTTTAGCACAAAATCCTACAACTTGAGAGTTTGGAAATTAAGTTCAATGATAAGATCAAAATTCAAAATCTTACAATTCAGCTTCATTTAAATTTACTTGGCAAAAGTTACCAGAGCCTCATAGGTTTCATCTTTGGTTCTCAAGAACATTGTCCAGGTGAACCTGGAGTATTCATCCATAATAAGGAACACATACTTCTTTCCTCACCTACTTTGGACTTTCACAGGTCCACATTAGTTTATGTGCAGAAACTCAAGAGGTCTAGAAGTACTCACCTAATTCTTTAGCTTAAAGTAAGACCTAGTTTGTTTACCCGTAACACAAGCATCACAAACTTTGTTGTCTTGAAATTTTAGCTTTGGCATGCCATAAACCAGGCCTGTTGAAATCAACTTGTTCAACAAAATAAAACTTACATGTCCCAGCCTTCTGTGCCATAGATCAGTATCTTCACTTTGAACACTTAAGAAAGTTAATTCCCCATTAGCTATAGACTCTAAATCAACCACATCCATATTCTTAATCCTTTTAGTTTTGAGAATAACTCTCCTAGACTTCAAGCTTGACATAGTGCATCCATTAGATGAGAATTTCACTTCATTACCTTTATCACAAATTTGAGAAACAGTTAGAAGAATGTACTTAAGGCCATTCATATAGTACATATCTTCTATTGCTTGATCAAGTGATTTTTGAATCTTCATCACACCATGGATATAACCCTTTTTACCATTTACAAATGAGACACCTCCACCCTGAAGTGTCTTGAGAGAGAGAAAATAGTCAATTCTTCCAGACATATGCTTTGAACATCCACTATCTATGAACCAGTTATAACTATAATCCCTTTCTCCTACCTTCAAACATAGTTATTTGTTAGATTTGGAACCCACTTGAGTTTGATTTCCCAGAAGGAAGACAAGGGTGTGATTAAATCTTTATTGTCCCTATAGGTAGTGAGTTCTTCTTCATTTTTTTCAAGGGTTTAGAACCCTTAGGATAGGATTTATCCTGATGGGTATATCTAGCACTATTTATTCTAGCTCTAAGCCAAATTTGAGTGTTTTCCTTCATGTGCCCATCTCTTCCATAATAAGTACATAGGTGTTTGTATATCTTATTTCTAACACCATGAATAGATTTCCCTTGAGACCTAAGTGATTGAATTTTTTACTTATATCCAAGGCCTTTACCATTATTGACACCCTGACCAGTTAAATCAGGAAGGATTTTTAAAGATGTGGTCCATTTTAGTGATTTGTTAAGTTCTTCTCTTATACGGACTAGGTCCCTTTCTAATTCTTCATTCTTATGGAGTGAAGTCATGAGATGCTTTTGAGAATCTTCAATTTTTCTTCAAGCTCAACTTAAATCCTTGAGGCTTCTTTCTTCCCTTTATCATCGGAATTATTAACTTTCTCCAGTTGAATTTTTAAGCTTAAATTTTCATATTTCAATTTTATATAAAATTTTTCTATTTCAGAGATCTTGAGAGTTAAAGCAATCAATTCAAGGTCTTGATTTTCTACTTTCTTTTCTAGAGCATTTTTCTCAGCAGTCAATTCACACACAAAATCAATCAACACATTTCCAAGATTCTTTATCTTTCTAGCAGAGTAATTATCTAAATTTTCCTAAATGTCAGAAAAAGTTACCTTATTTTCTTCTTCATATTTAGTGTTTGCCATATGAGAAAACTTAACTTCACATTTCTCCACATCCAGCATAGACACATCATTTGGCTTTTAAGCTTCAGCACTTGTTTCATTGCATAATCAACTGCAACCTTTCTTCTTGACTTTTTAGGGACCTGGTCCTTCTTCTTTCCTTTTTTATCTCCAGACTTTAGGTATTCCTCATATGCCATTTTGTGCGGTGGATAGTTCTTTACAAAATGTTCAGGATTTCCATATTTGTGACAAACCTCAGCGGTACCTCCCTTTTTGATGCTACTTCCTCTTCTTTGAAACTGAATACTTTTCTTCATTTCTCTAACAATCATTTTTGCCAAATAGGCAACATCAGTGTCTTCCTCACTTGAATCAAACTTTGAAGCCTTCAATGCCAGAGATTTTTCTCTTTTTTCTTCTTTCTTTTCTTACCTTTGTTGCTTCTTAAGTTCATGATTTTTCAAATTACCAATAAGTTCGTCCATAGTAAGAGTCTTCAGGTTTTTTGTCTCAGTAATAGCATCAACTCTACTTTTCTAGGACTTACGAAGAACACCTAGAATTTTTATCACTTTCTTATACAAAGGATCATTTCTCTTAAGCAGTGCAACTCATTTGTGATTGAGGTGAATCTAGTATTCATCTCTCAAATTGTCTCTCCTTCCTTAATAGAAAAAGTTTTATGCTGAGTAGTCATATTTTTGAGTCCTTCATATTAGTTGTTCCTTTATGAGCTATCTTCAGGCAATCCCAAATTTCCTTAGCATTTTCACAAATAGAAATCTGTTATACTCATCTGGTCCTATACCACACACAAGCAATTTCTTAACCTTGTAATTCTTTTCAACTTTATTGAGATCTTCATCATCAAATTCTCTCCTAGTTTTGACAACCATTCTTGTTATGTCTCCTTCCTTGACCTCTCTAATAGGAACATGAGGATCATCAAGTATTACATCTATCAACCCACTGTCCTCAGCCATAATAAAGTCATACATTCTGGTTTTCCACTACCCATAGTGCAGCTCATTAAAGTGGGGTGATCTAGTGGTAAATTTCCCTTCTTCCAGATTAGGTGAAGCAGCCATGATTAATAACTCACTCTAGGTGTGAACCTTTTAGAGTGTCCTTGCTCTGGTACTAATTGATGAATCATGGGGGTGCACTACCTTATAAGACACCAGGTCCCTTACATTCAAATATATGCAATAAAGCAGTAAAGAAATAAGGAAATAAAACTTTGCAAAAAAGTAAAGAACACAATGGTTTGACGTCGAAACATCCTTGATCGAGGAGGAAAAATCACATCTTTCCCTCACAATCACTCGACAATCCATTATAATCAAACTCATGATTGCAGACTCTATTTGGAGCTTATGTCTAAGCTCCATGAATTTGCAATAACTCTATTACAAATTCACCTTGACAACTCTGCCAAGATCTCCTGTCAGTACTAATTAACTCTAACCAACTTAGGCAACTCTACATAAGCACTCTAAAGATGAAAGAAAATCATTACTCTTATAAGATTAGTAATTCAATTATGGACCAAGACTTAACTCAAGAACAAATTACTCTCTCAACATACAAAAACTTAGAATTTGAGCAATATTGAGTTTTTGCCATTTTCTTCTTAGAATCACCGAATTGCAAGAACTATTAAATTGATAAGCATTCTTTTCTAATTATAGTAGAATAATGATTAGGGTAGAATTTTGATTGAGCCACGTGTCCTGATTGTTACACAACTCACCAGTGTAATTTGTTACACTAACAGACAAAACTGTGCAGATATGTGACAACTGTACTAAATTCATGAAGACCCATGGACCTGGTCCCTTATTGTCAACTAATCATCATCAAAACAAGATATAGCATAAACTACGATTATGCGATCTCTCTTGACAACCAACCAAAACTTATAGGGATCCTTTTTGGGGATTTGATAAGTCTGGGTGGAAAAAACCTAGCAAATCTATCAAGTATCTTCTTCTCCTCAACTAAAATCACTATTCTAGCCATAATCAATGGAACAACAAGTCAAACTAGCAAAGAATCAATGCACTCAGCCACAATAGTAGCTATTTGAGCCTAAATATCAATAGATATTAAACTAATACTTTCCTTATAGGTTGAAACATATTTCTAAACTATGATCCATTAGGATTAGTAGATGGATCTCCTATCTAAGGCATATCCTCTAAAAAATACAAGATCTAATCCGTAGTACCTTTAAAGACTAGGGTGGCTATGAAATCCTATAATATGTGGGGTGTACCCATTCTATCATATTGAAAATCTACATCCTCAAACTTAAGCTTTTGCTCAAGAGATCCTGCAATGATGCAACCCTAACTAGCATTGCACCTCATGCTCTAACTCTACCATGACTGCATTACTTACCTCGATCCCTTACTAGGGCCCTAGCAGTAGGTTCAGGCACACCATATTTAGTGGTATATAATCTTGTTCTCAGAATCTGTTGAGAGAAAAAAATAAAAAGTTTAGAATTCAAGAAGATAATAATTTTCTTGAAAACAAGTCAAAGAAAAGAGTTTTTTTTAGGAATGTCCCATAGCCTCTTGAATGTAGATTCAAATATTATTACATGTATCTATGAAACTCTACAAGTCACTTGTTCTTGAACTAATAAAACATATGAATCTTATGCTTTGATACCAACTTCTCATGATCCAAAAATACAAGTGTTATGATGGAACCTATCCCAGCATAACCGTGGTGGGTAACCAAACTAACAAATGCAGTTAATTTAGGGTAAAGGAAATAATAGAATATCATGACAAATAACCAATGATAATATAACTCAAAGTCATTTACTAATGAAAATATAACAATACAACTTTAAATTCCAACACTAATGTCACTAGAACAAGCGCGATGTCTAAGGTCGAATGTTAAAATCAAAATACGAAGTTGTCTAAGAAGCTAAATAAAACATAAACAAAGATATAAGTAACTAAGACAATCTCCAAATATATGATCTAACCATAGAATCAATGAAACTACTCAGTATGATCAAATGTCATACTAACAACTCGCACTAAGATCTGTATCAGAAGGATGTAGAAAAGTTGGGGTGAGTAAAACCAATAGTACTCAGTAGGCATCATAGGTTAACTGAGATTAAAGAAAAACTATAACGAGTAAAAAATACTATAATAAGCCTCCATATAGAAACCTCCAGTATTTCAATACCAACAATCACAAAATATCACCTTAATAACAATAATAATAAAAAAATAATGCAATTCAATAATTTGTACTGCTATGCAATAGTCACTACCTTCTAGTATACACCTCTTCCATTGTGGCATACATAGAGGTAGGACTCATGGATAACTAACAATGTCTATGCACCAACCAAATCATACCTTAGATGAAACCATGACCATATGGAATCCTTTCTTTAACTAAATCAAAATAATCATCATATCTCACTGTCAAACAACTTACCTTAGACCAAATGAATAGAAGTTGGTTGATTTTCTTTCAAAAATTAGTGTTATGATGGTATAGTGTAGATCCATGAGATGAATGAATCTGCATGATCAAAATAATAGGATAAATACAAATACCACATATACGTACACAAACTAAAAATAGCATTCAACTCTCACAAAGAGACTACAAGCCTCAATATTAACCTTGAACTCTATATCACATATCACTTAAAAGGTATAAGTTCTAATTCAGGAATCACAATAATAACTCTTCTCTATTACTACTATAATCCAATAATTTGTCCAATCCATAACATGCTTTAAGTTATAATTTTCCATCCAAGAAAACTTTAAGCAAAGTTAGCCATAACCTAACCTGAAGTCAAACTACAAGGTATCAATAGTCATAAACTTATTTTTTCTTTTTGAATAGCTTCAGAACACATAAGTTTATCAAAAATAGGTTCTACATATAAAGATGACTCCATAGATATCCATATTGTTAGATTTTTATTTAATGTCCAAAAATTAATCCAAAAGTCAACATTGAGCCTCCAATGGTAAAATTGAAATTTTATTTGAAAATCAAGTTACTCATAACATATGAAACTCAAATTTGATATTTCATTGAAAATAAAGAAGTAATCAAATTTGAATTCATCAATTTGTTATTCTTTATCTTTACTTAAGAACCCCCAAATTTCAAACTGAAAAATCAAAATTTGAAGAAGAAATCATGAAATAATCATTAGGTAGTGTGTAAAAATAGTGTAAAATTATAATAAAGGAAAAAACCTCAAAATAACCTTTTAACTCTCAAAAATGAGTTTTTAGGATTGAAAAATCAATTTATGGGATTTTAATTTTGTCCCAACAATTTCTTTCACCGCGATCACTATGCTTGCTGACCTAGGGTAATCGTGATTGCAATGGCCAGTCACAATCATAAAGAACTACCCAAACTCAACCCATAATTTCTCTTTTACTATCATGATCCGTCACTACAATCATGATTAATTAACTAATTTCTCTTCGTGAATATGATCAAGGGATCACGAATTTGAAGGCAAATTAAGGCATGCACAAGCAATCAAAAAGCTTAGATACCCTGATTTTCTTTCTGAACCCTATGAATAGAATCAAACTATGGTTCTAGATCAAAATTGGCCTTACAAACTCAATAGATCCATCTGATTTGTGAAAGGAGATTGTTATCAATGGTGTTTACGAAATTGAGCTGTAAGCTTTACTTTTCAACCATTTGATCAATTACTCATAATCCATGCTAAAGCCTCGGGACCTTAACCAAGGTTCTACAGACCAAAAAATGAGATTTTTGTGCTAATAAAACTAACAAAATTCTAATACGACCTCTAAATCTCCATTAATCAAAGTCAATCATACTAACTCCAAAATAAAATAATTCTCGTAGTACTCAACCAACAATCTTAAAAGTTATGCCACCCACTTCAGTAGACCACAAATGTCCTACCATAATTATAAAGATGGATAAAATGGTCACAATGCATCAAAGGTCAAAATTAATACGAGTATTGTTTCAATAAGAGATTTTTCCTTTGGTAGAGTGTATTGGAAAAAGTAATGCGACATTTGTTTATCTATTAATAGTACCTTGTTTGGTACAATTTTTCAACCTATGTATAACTAATTCTTGCATTTGTTTTACACTCTATTTGGTATAAAGGTATTTATAAGCAATATAGAGAAATAAAACACCCTGGGTTTGAGACCTTTAGAAAATTTTCTGAATTTTTGGGTTTTGGACAACATATGACTGGTTGGTACCCATTGTACACTAGGGTACAAGGGGTATACCTTGGTTGTATTGTAATACCCCATACTTTTCCTAGCTAAATTTATCCCCTAGAAGGTCAAGGATTAGCTTAAAAAATGAATAACACTTAGTACAAGTAGAATTTTTAAGCTCTAGACCCACCAATATAGATAATTAACTCAGCTTTCCAACGATATTGATTTTTCCGTGATTCGATACTTGGTTGAGAAGATAAGGTATTTTTAGTATAAACAGTATGGTATTTCGACAGACATCGCATCACGGTGAAGGAAAAAATCCCAATTGTCAAATTACAATGGACCTCCATGGTTGGCCCGCGTCATCGTGAAGTCCCATTTCCCAATTGTCAAAATCTAGTGGCTCACCACGATGGTTGTGCATAACGGTGATGGCCTAAATGGCATTTCAGTGGCATACCATGATAGCTTCGTGTCACGTTGATTTTCCAGTTCCCAATGGTCCGTTATTTAGTGAGCCACCACGATAGTGGTGTATCATGGTGGGTGGCTAAATTAGGATTTTAGTTTCCAAAATTTATTTTAAAAGGGTAGTTTCATCTTTTTCCAATCCCCCAAATCATGAATAACACAAGATTCAACCTATTCTAAGCATTTTATGCTTATTTTTCATTAAATTACTCTCCAAGAAAACCTTAGAGCTCAAAACTTAATCTCCGAGAAATCCAATTTCCTCCATTATTTTTCCAAGATAACTCAAAATTTAAGATTTTCAATCCAAGAACTTCAAGAGGTCATCTTCAAAAGCACAATTAGGAATTCAAGATCAAGCTTTTTTTCCAATTTTATCAATTAAGGTATGTGGAGTTTTGAACAAGGATAAATCTTTCATTCTTGTGCCCAAAACTAGCTTTTAATTATAAATTCACATGATTTTACATGAATTTCAATTTAGGGTTCATGCCCATTTATTGTTAATTGAAGATTTTGACATTTCAAGTAAATTAGGTGTTGAATTACATGTCTATTTTTGTAAATTCATGCATATGACCGTATTTACTAGATTTTGTATTGAATTATGAATATTTTCACTATCAAGAACGAACTATATGATGATTTGACATGAAATTGATCCATGTGTTATCAAGCCCTAGTTGAATGATGCTATTTCAAGAATGATTATGCTTTTACACATATTATGATATGTTTATAGATAGTTTTGAATAAAGATTTAATCTTTTGCCCTTTAGCTAAGATATGAAATCCACTTTACAACTTAAATTCAGTGTTGAATGAATAGATACACAGTTAGCTTTCAGTATGAAATATTATGACTTTTAAAAGTGGATTTCATACTGAATGAGCATACAGATTAAAAGGAATAGTATTTAGCATCGAGAAAAAAGTATGGATTTAGCGCATCTTACTTTCCTAAAACTAGGAGCCAACGTAGGTAGAGATTTAGTATTTCTATTTTTATATGGATGACAGTTACAGATGTGATCACTTAGCTCAGGTTATACTCCCTGGAAAGAGTATGACACCTCTCCCCAATGTGAGATTTTCCCCTTAGCATAATGAGACATTGAACTCCATAATAGATCACATAGTTTATTTTGGTTAAGAGAACTTCCCTAATAGTAAAGAATAATAGAATAGTTTTAGCACAATCAGCTTTTAGAAAAGAACAGCTTTTAGAAACTAAGTGTAGAGGCTCACAACTTTACTTAGATGTGGTCTTATTTCATACATTATTTACAGAATTTTAGCTTTCAGTTTTCATATGCTAAAAGTGAGTCCTTTCGACACTTAGGATGTATGATTTGAAAATAGACTATAAATACAAATTTAGAACAAAGTGCATTGGCTCATAATATTCATATAGTATGTTTTATTATACATGATTTATGATTTTCAGCTTTCATTTATTCCAGCCATGTGAGTCATTACATACAACATGCATATTCTATGAATTTTAATAACATTAGGATATTACTTTTAATTATGCATTCACCCTCATATACACAGTACATCCTTAAAGTACTGATCCACATACATGTCTATGTGCTACATTATCTTATAATGTAGGTTCAGGTGCTCAGTCTTAGTAGCGTGAGTGATTTTGGGCATCTCTATCTACATCCCAACAATTGCTGAGTCCTCATGGTTCGAGGGCCTATTTTTCCATATTTTCAGCTTACATAGAATTTGAGTAGTTGCTTTCAATCTAGTCTGAGTCAGTTGGGGGTTTGTCCCAATGGCTCTCTATTTTCTTAGTAATAGAGGCTTGTCAGACTATTAGCTATTATATTCAGACTTTTAGTATTAGTTACCCAGATAGTATATTTAGTTGATCTCAGAAAAGTTTTGATAATATTCAGTATTTTAGCATTTCTATCTGATTAAATTACTTTAATATGAGTTATAGATTTAGTAGCAGGCTTATAGAGTTAGCTTGAGAATACTCGTAGTCTTGAGCACTGTGTGATGTCTCAGGACTAGGTTTTGGGGTGTTATATATATGCTGACCAGTGTTGGTGGATAGGGTTGGGTTTTGGAATGGGTGAGACTTAGGTTGGTATGAGTCATATAGTTGGATATAGGTCATTTAGTTTGGGTTTTTCCTTCACTTAATCTTAAACTTGGTAGCCTAACTTGGGTCTGAGTACGAGTGGATAACCATGTATTATAAGCTAAGGTAAGAGTCGTACCATGAACTTATATAGTAGAAAGTGTTCAAACCTCTTGTGATTCTATTATGCCAGGGGTACGGGTAAAGGGTACCAATCGTATTCTTTAGTATGACTTAGTTTGGAGAAGTCATACCTTTGACAGTGTTGGGTCCAAGGGGGAGTCCTAGGGTAAGAGTGGTGGGTATCTCTCGGATTGAAGGGTACAACTGGTATGGTTAGTCATACCTCCCAGACGGGAATTTTATGCGGCTTAAGTGAGGGCAATCTAGATATTTCCCCTCTTAAACTAATAAGAACCCATAACTTTTAACTCACTTGGGATGTTATTTGCTCTATTATTTTACTCTTTAACACTTAGAAACCACTGTTTAATCCTCTCTAAAGTTCTTGGGCAAATAAATGTAGGATTCATCTTAAGGATTAATTTGAGGCTTGTGTTGGTGCTTTTTCTCCATCATCTACTTAATTTAAGGTATGTACCACTTCCCTCATTGTTAGTTCCAACTAAAGGCATAATTTGTAAATAGTTTTCATGGCATAATTGTTATATGGTTTTGGGTTTTAAAAAATATATTGGGGGTTTTAGTTATAATTCTTGGATATGGTTTTCCCATGTTTAAATTATATATTTACATGTTTTAATGGTGGTTTGGATACTTGGTTGTGCAGGAATGGTTAATTGGTATTTGATTTTGGTTTTTGAAATGCTATGCCCCCAATATGTTTTATAAAATGCCTATAAGAATGCTTTCACTATGTTGTTGGACTTTTTTAATGGAACTATTGCATGGTATGGTTTCATAATAGAGCCCTAAATGGTTTGGAATTGTTAAATGGAATGGGTTGGTGGTCATGTTTATGATTAATTAAACTCCTTATGGGTTACGCTGGATTCCCCCAAGTAAACATGTTAATGAACACTTATGGGGTTCATGGAACTCCCCCGATCGAATTTATAATGGATCACTTGTGTGGTACATGGGACTTCTCCAAGTTAACTTGGTAAATGGGTACACAAGAATCTCTTCACCTCTTAAGGTTTGGATAAGGACGATACTTTCAAGTTATAGTCGGTATGACGATACCACTATTAATAGCCTTGGTTAATAATAAATGAAATAATGAATTGGTTAGTTGGAGATGGTTTTAATTGAGAAATAATGGCGGGGTGTTATAGATAACAGTGAAGGTAGGAGTTCAATGAATAAACACTGGAAACTCATATTTTTCGACATGAGGGGTTGGTCATGGTGACCATATATGATACTATGAGGTACATGGGAATCATCTAAGTACATTGATCATATATATCATGGCGAGTAAGGGTACTTGGGAATCCCCTACTCTTATGGTATCTTCTATTTGTGCGACTTTATGCATCGAGGCCCATTTTGAGGGTTACACTAGACCCATATAGCTTGTGGGTAGTTTTAGATGATTAAGCTATGCATACCCAGGTTAATAGTTTCAAAGGTATGCTAATAACGATCCCCTTTCCTGGCATGGTTATATATATGTATGGTTTATATGCATATGGTTGGTTTACTTTGTTTTACTGGTTGGCATTATTTTATCCTTATCTTGAGTTTATGCAAGTGTTCACCCATTAACCCATCTTCAGGCAGCTATATCCCCACGTGATGTAGGAACCGATCATTCTACTCCTCATGCATAGTGATCAGATTTCATGATCAGCTTTTGGAATGAAGTGATGAGCTTCCATCTCTCCAGAAGGATCCATTTCATTTTATGGAAATTTTCATATACTTTGGTTTATTTTTGGATATTGGTTTTGGATATGGTTGGGGGCATGTCTCAATCGGATATTGATTTTTTTTTGGTTAGAGGCTTTTGTAGAACTACTATGGGTTGGTAATAGTGGGATTGGTATTGGTGTCAATCTTAGTATTGGCATTGGTATTGAGGAAGACACAGTTGGATGAAATTTCTCACTATTCCATCCTTTTATGTTATGTTATGGAACTTGGTTTTGTTGTTATTTTTGTTTTGGTTTACAATTTGGTTATGGTTATCGGTTGGTTTGGGACGGTTGGACTCGTTTGGGTTGGTAACGGTTATAGACCTATCTCAGAGTCTGGATTTTGATACTTATGTGCTATCTTTTTATATTTTTGAAATTTATCCGACTCAAGGTATGCGTTGGACGATTGGGTTGGGTATTGGGGTTGGTCCTCTATCATGGTTGAACATAGGATGCCCATTATGATAAGACTCCCAGTCGGGTCATGTCAAGTTGGTATCAGAGCTTTAGGTACATGGTAAATTGGGAGTCCACAAAGCCGTGTCTAGTAGAGTCTTTTTTAAGGGTGTGTAAAGTGTCACACTCATAAGGAAGATGATACAAGGCATTTTGGAATATTTTACATTCTTAGTAATCTATCTTCTATATGTAAAGTCTGTCTTTTCTTATACTAGTTTGTTTGCTTTTTAGATCATGCCTCAATGAAATGAGATGTAAGGTAACTCTTTTATCCCAATTGAGATTAATATTAAAGATACATGTACTACTACTCAGGGGATCCATACTCAGTCTAGAGGTCCAATTCCTAACATTTCTAGAGCTCAACTAACTATTACTAGTCCTCTTTAGGGTGAGGTGATGAATGCAAAATTGTATTAATCAATTCATACTATTGCTTAGTTGGTTGCTGCTCAGGCTGAGCGGGATACATCTGGTATTTCTTATGCTGAGGCCACAAGGGTTGGCGAGTTTATGAAGATGAATCCACGTACTTTTACTGGTGTAAAGGTGGAGGAGGATCCACGTGGTTTCTTAGATAAAATAAAGAAGATATTTAGGGTGATGTAGTTGATAAATATAGAAGGGGTAAATTTTGCAGCTTATTAGCTCAAGGATGTTGCGTACCAGTGGTACAAGAAGTGGGGTAGGGATAGAGATGATGTTGAGGAGTTGTACTTATGGGAGACTTTCTCAAATACTTTTCTAGATTGCTTTTTTTCTCAGGAGCTAAGGGAAGCGAAGGAAATCTTTAATCTAAGACAAAGAAAAATATCAGTCAAGGAATATGATTTGAAATTTCATTAGCTGTCAAGGTATACTCTGGAATTGGTGTTCAATATGAGGGAGAGGATAAGAAAGTTTGCTTCTGGACTATCTCGGGATTTGATCCTTAAAAGCAAGACTGCGTTGCTGATCAAAGATATGGATATATCTAGGTTGGTAGTTCATATGCATAGGTGGAGAAAGAAAAAAGAAAGCAGGCTGAATTTAGGGAATGACAGAGTAAGAAGTTCTAGTCTTTTGAATAAGATAGTGGATAATAATAAGGTAGTTGAGATGATGGTAAGTGGCCAAAGAAGAAGTGGGGAAGTTCTGGTTCCTTTTTTTTTGCTAGTGCTCCTTACCCGAAGCCTTCAATTGATAGGTGTCAGTAGGGTGGTGATAATTTTTGGGCACAAGGAGCCCAATCTCAGGTGAGTGGGGAATAGTTGGTTTTTTTACCCTTTTTATTGGTTTTGTGGTCCTCTTTATCTGGGATTTTGTGATGAAGGGAGGGACAGGTGTTTTAAATATGGTCAGCTAAGCCATATGCTTAGAAACTATTCGATTGGTAAGGGTGCTTTAGGAGCGATCAAAGCTTCGATTGCTTCATCTTCTACTCCTGCGCCTAGTGGTGCTACTTCGATGTCTTCTTCTGCTTATGGTGTCAATTTTGTATGGAATAGGTTATATGCTCTTGCTACTCAAAAGGAATCTAAGGCATTTCCTGATATCGTGATTGGTCTATTACAAGTTATTTCTTATGATGTGTATTGCTTGCTTGATCTGTGGTCTACTCTTTCTTATGTGACCCCATATATAGGTGTATATTTTGGTTTTGATCCCGAGATTATCTCAGATCCTCTTTCTATTTCTACCCTAGTAGGTGACTCTATTATTTCTTAAAGGTTCTATAGGGGATGTGTGGTATCTGTTGGTAGTAGGCAGACTTTGGTGGATTTTTTGAGCTTGATATGGTGAATTTTGATGTTATTCTAGGGATGGATAGGTTACACTTTTATTATGCATCCTTAGATTGTCGAACCCATAAGGTTTAGGTTCCCTGGTGAATCAGTTATTGAGTGGAAGGGTGATTCCCTAGCTCCGAAGGGAAGGTTTATTTCTTATCTTAGAGCTTAGAGATTAATCTCCAAAAGTTGTCTCTATTATTTGGTCTGGGTCAAAGATTTTAACTCGGAAGGTCTTTTTTTTTATTTGGTTTTGGTGGTAAATGAGTTTTTTGAGGTCTTTATGGATGATCTTCCTAGTGTTCCACCGGATAGGGAAATTGAGTTTGGTATTGATTTGGTTCTGGACACTCATCCAATATCTATTCCTCCTTTTAGAATGGCTCTGGCTGAGTTGAGAGAACTCGAGAAGCAACTTAAGGATCTTCTAGATAAGGGTTTTATTCATCTTAGTGTATCCCCATGGGATGCATCGGTATTATTTGTGCACAAGAAGGATGGTTTCCTTTGGACGTGCATCAAGTATAGGCAGTTGAATAAGGTAACAGTTAAGAACAAGCATCCTCTTTCAAGGATAAGTAACTTGTTTGATCAGTTGTAAGGTGCCAAGTTCTTTTTTAAGATAGATCTTTGGTCTGGGTATCATCAGCTTCAGATTAGGAAAGAGGATATCCCTAAGATGACTTTTCAAACTTGGTATGGGCACTTTGAGTTCTTGGTGATGTCATTTAGATTGACTAATTCCCTGACGACATTTATAGATCTAATGAACAGGGTTTTTAGGTAGTTTATGGATTTTTTTGTCATTATTTTCATTGATGACATTCTAGTGTATTCTAAGAGTAAGTTGGGTTATGCTAATCACCAACGTGTGGTGTTGAAAACCTTGAAGGAACAATAGTTGTATGCCAAGTTCTCTAAGTATGAGTTTTGGTTGAACGCTGTGACTTTTCTTAGTCATATTATTTCTAGTGAGGGGATCATGGTGGATCCTCAAAAGGAGGTTGTGGTTAAAAGGTGGCCTATACCCACTACTCCAACCGACATTCAGAGCTTCTTGGGTTTGGCTGGGTATTATAGGAGGTTTGTGGAAGAGTTTTCTTCTATAGCTGCCCTATTGACTAAGTTGACTCAGAAAAAGGTAAAGTTTTCTTGGTAGGATGCGTGTGAAAGAAGTTTTGAGAAGTTTAAGGATAAGCTAACTTTGGCTATGATTTTGACATTGCCTGAAGGTAATGAGGGATTTGTAGTTTATTGTGATGCATCCCAGGTGGGACTTGGTTGTGTCTTGATGCAACATGGGAAGGTTATAGCCTATGCTTCCAGGCAGTTGAAAGTGCATAAGAATAATTATCCTACTTACGATTTGGAGCTTTTAGTGGTGGTTTTTTCTTTAAAAATCTGGCGGCGTTATTTGTATGGAGTGCATATGGACATCTTTTTTGATTATAAGAGTCTACAGACATGTTCACTTAGAAGAAGCTAAATTTGAGGCAAATAAGATGACAGGATCTTCTCAAGGACTATGAGATGAGTCTTAACTAATACCTAGGTAAAGCTAACATGGTTGCTGGTGCTTTCAGAAGGTTATCCATGTAGAATTTGGCTTATGTGTATAAGGAGAAATGAGAATTGGTGAAGGATATTAATTGATTGACAGATCTTAGGGTCCGTCTTTAAGTCTTCGAGGATGGTAGTGTATTGGTACAGGAAGTGGTTCAGTCATCTCTTGGTGCGAAAATCTAGGAGAATCAAAAGCTAGATCCTATCGTGATAAAAATCACGAGTGATATAGGTAGGCAAAAAGTAATGGTATTCGAGATCAGTTGTGATGGTACTTTACAGTACCAAGGGAGGTTATGTGTTCCTAATATGGATGGAGTCGCATGAGCTACGCTATGTTGTTCATCCCAGTTTGACTAAAATGTATCATGATCTCAAGGAGGTGTATTGGTAGAATGGTATGAAGAGGGAGATGGCTAAATTTATAGCCAAGTGCATGGTGTACCAATAAGTCAAAGTTGAGCACATGAGGCTTGGTGGATTGTATCAAGAAATTGAGTTACCCGAATAGAAACAGGAGGTAATGAATATGGATTTCATTACTGGTCTTTCTCGGTATCAAAATTAATTTGATATGATTTGGGTTATCATAGATAGGATGGCAACATCCACTCACTTCTTACCAGTGAGGACTAACTTTTTGGTGAAGGGATATGCGAGGTTATATCTTTATGAGATAGTAAAGCTACATGGGGTACTTGTTTCAATTATCTCTGATCATGGTATACATTTTTTATCTTACTTTTGGTGGTCTTTTTAGAAAGGATTGGGTACTAAGTTGAGTCTGAGTACTGCTTTCCATCCACAGATAGATGTAAAAGCAGAAAGAATTACTCAGACATTCGAGGATATGCTTCGAGCATGTGTTATCCACTAAGGTGGTAATTGGGTTGAGAATCTACCTCTTGTAAAGTTTTTTCATAATAATAGTTACCATTATAATATTAGAACGGACCTTTTTGAGGCATTGTATGGTAGGAGGTGTAGATCTCCTATTGGGTGGTTTGATCTTGGTAAGGCAGATATGTTTGGTCCGGATTTTGTTTATCAAGCTATGGAAAAGGTGTAGGTGATTCGGGATAGTCTTAAGGCTGCCCAAAGTCACCAAAAATCCTATATGGATGTAAGGTGCAGAGACCCAGAGTTTGAGATTGTTGATAAGGTGTTCCTAAAGGTATCTCCTATGAAGGGAGTAATGCGGTTTGGTAAGAAGGGAAAGCTCAGTCCCTAGTTTATTAGTCAGTATATGATTTTATGAAGGGTTGGTAATGTGGCTTATGAATTGGAGTTGCCTTCTAGTTTGAGCTCTATTCATCTGGTATTTCATGTATCTATGTTGAGGATGTTTCTTGGTGATCCTTCTTGGTTGTTTCTTTGGAGGGCTTGGGTATCTCAAATTCTCTGTCTTATGAAGAGGTCCCGATTGATATTAGATTAAAAGGTTCATCAATTACGGACCAAGGATGTTGCCTCGATTAAGGCTCTATAGGGGAGCCACAAGGTGGAAGAGGCTATATGGGAAACGAAGGGGGACATGAAGTCTAAATATTTGTACCTATTTTCTTCTCATGGGATTTATGCGGAAGGTATGTTTTCTTTAACTTACTTTTGTTTTCAAACTTTGTTAAATGACAGGTTAATATCTTTACATCTTTATTTCTAACTTGGTTAAAGGTTGGATTGATATTTGATAATGCAAATGACTCTACTAAATTTCTTTACATCTTTATCAATGGTAAGAGTAGAGGCATCTAAGGGGTGTAAATCATGCTTTTACCTACCTTGTTTGTCATTCGGGGATGAATATTCCTAGCGGGGGAGACTGAAACACCCACTATCATTTGGGGATGGATGTTTCTAGCGTGGGAGACTGAAACACCTAGGTTTAGGACCCTCAAAAAATTTCCTAGATTTTTGGATTCTAGATAACATACGACATGTGGGCACCAGTTATATAATAGGGTACGAGTAGTATGCCTTAGTCGCATATTGATTAGTATTGGTTGGTGGATTGGATTAGGTTCTGGAATAGGTACGATTTGGGTTGGTATGAATTATGTAGTTGGAAAGGGTCATTCGATTTGGGTTTTTCCTTCACTTAATCTTAGACTTGGTAGCCTAACTTGGGTTTGAATACAACTAGCTCAACATGAGCTGTAAGCCATGGTACAAATCGTATCATGGACTCGTATAGTAGACAGTCTTCAAACCTCTTGTGATTTTATTCTGCCAAGGGTACGAATAAATGGTATGGATCGCATGCTTTGGGTATGACTTGGTTTGGATAAGTTATACCTTGGATAGTGTTGGGTCCTTATATGCATGTTGTGATTCACATAGATTGGGTTAACTCATAGATAACGTGGAAAGCATCTCCCTGTGTATTAGGGTCTTAATAATGGATTGTAGCTAGTTTATTGCCTTTGTTAGTTAGTTTTATTGCTTGTTGATATCGTTACAAAAGATTGTAGTTAATAACTTAAGTTTCAATTATTATTATATGATGCTTACTTTATGGATTTAGCACTTGTATAACAATCTTTGTTGTGATGATTAGGGTATAGCAAACTCTAGGGGGAAATTATGTTATTACTAAAATAATAGAATGATCGAGTCTTAAAAAATGTCTTGAGTATAAATGGGCTCATAATTGTTCTTGAGGCATAATTTATGAACGGGAAAGGTTCAGATAGTTTTAAAATATTTTGTTATTAGTATTTGTATTTATTCTGTGTTACCATATGGAATTTATGTGAAATATCTATGGTCGTGAATAATTAATAAGGTTCATATGCCTCTGTGTGGGTTTATTCCTCTATTATTACTATTGTGACACTATGTAGGGTCTTATATTGTTGGAGGTGGTGACTTGAGATGATATTTGTTGTGAGTTTCTCGTATGGGGGCTTTATCTGATATTATTGGCCTTGTAGGTACATTTTATGCCTTGGTAATTCATATAATGCTCGTGTTGGGGCTTAATATGAGACTAATGATGTCTTACATACATAATTATTCATATGGTTCATTGCTCATATTAAATGATGGATGGTTGATGTATTGAATGTATTCTGGGCTCACATATATATATGTGATTAATGAATTCAAGATATTCATGTCGGTTTGCTTGTAAGCATAACACCCTCATATCAGACATACATTCATGTGACATTAGTACCACTCAGGAAACACTTTCTTTTTTTACAAAAATAAGACACATTTAAGAAACCCATTGTCGTAGTCCATGAGTTGGAGAAGAGATATGGATATTGAAATTGAGACTGAGTATTGAGAAAGTATATGGATAGGAAAACCCCCATGGGTCCTCCCTGGAAGCTTTTCTCGGTAGGTGTATATAAAGCTTATATGGTAACCTCGAGCATATCACATCAACATCATAACCATCACTATATTGCATTACATCACTTGCATTGCATTATCCTTCTTAGTATGACTGATACTCTATTTGTGTTTACTATTGTATTGTATCATTATGTTAAGAATTTACTGGTGATATTGTGTTTTGAGCATACATTTCACTTTATAACATTACTTTACATAATCTTATATGGATTTGGGGTTGAGATATTATGAGTTTTGGGGTAAGGCTGCAGCTCAATTTAAGAGATCATTGGATGGCACCTTCGATGGCATGTTATTGAATATTTATATACTATCTCCTTAATTGATCCCATAATTGTTGGTCGATATCATATGATTAAGCCTAAAATGTCTTTTGTATAATTTTTTCTCTCTAATGTTGGATCATAAAATGACTATTGTTGACTCACCTAGGTTATAGTGCCTACCCTATTCTGATTATGGTTGTTTACCGTTGTTTTGTGTTACCATTGTAGGATAAAGTAATATGATTTTGCAAGCTATAGATTAATTTGATACCTTGGATTGCCGAAATGGTGGTTCTTGCAATTGCTATAGATTAGGGTCAGTTATCGATGGTGCTTAACGAGTATATGTGGATCTTCCTACTCACCCTTGCTTTTCTTTTCTTTTCTTATTTTCCACACTTTGTGTAGGTATTGTATCAAATAATGATTCGTAGATCATTTCTTACTACATTGACATTATGGGTATCAAGGTAGTGGTGGATGGACTTCAAGTTTACTTGGACCTCTTCCTTACTATCTTGTTCTTACTTTTGGATGCAAGATATCCTAGTATACCTATTATAATTCTATATTAGAGGCTTGTATAATTAACAAACAAACTCGGGGATGTATCGTGAATATTATTTCTTTTTAATTTACTTTTTGGGTTTGTTTTACTGGTCTTTTGCTTCTTTATTCTAAAATTTTATTTTTTGAATTTAATAGGCTCACGTATATTAGAGGATGCACAGGTGCCATCACATGCCTATTTTAGGTCGTGACAAATTGGTATTAGAGCCCAGTTTCATCAGTCTTGTTAGTATAAGCCAAGTCTAGTAGAGTCTTATGGATTGGTGAGAAGACATCTGTTATCTATCTTTGAGTAGATACATGACTTTAGGAGATTTTCACTTCTTTATTCTATTTCATGCGTTTGTAATTTTATGTAACTCAAAATTATCTTATCCACTATTTCTCATATGGTTATCATGTACTCTTCGTGGCTAGAGATTTGGAGTTTGTACCTTCTATGCGTGGTAGGAGTAGAGTTTGAGGTAGTAGTCAGATTGGGATGTCCAAATTAGTTAGAGATCATTTTAGAGTTTTCTGTTCAGGTTCTACAAGTGTCAGTCGTGGTAGGTCTAGTAAATTAGAGGGGTTGAGGCTAGTTTAGTCACTACTAGTGACCATACCTATGCTTGGGGATTTTATTATTTTAAGTATTGGGTTTAATTTAGAGGGTGGCTTCTATTCTTGTTCAGAATGCTACGATAGGCTTCAGACTTCAAATTCATTTATGACTCCTATCAATTCTCCTAGTATTGATGAGATATTATCGGTGATTTCTCCATATCCAATGACTTTTCCCTTTATGTCCTTGGAAGGATAAAGTAGTTATGTAGAATTCATGAGGATATCATTTGTTTGATGGATATCCAAGGGTAAATACTTATATGTTCTTGATTGGTTTTCGTGAGAGATTTCACAGGTTGGGCTTGGTGGATTGTAATGGATTAGACTTCAATATCTTTCAATTCTTTGGGCTAACTTGGCAGTGATGGAGAACTTATATAGAAAGTAGGCCAGCTGGATCACTTTTTTCTTTCATGGGATCAGTTTACTTGAGTGTTTTTAGAGTAGTTTCTTTGGAGATAAGAGAGGTTTGTTGTTCATATGGCCCAAGGATTTGGTGATCATAATGATATGCCCAGTGGAGGCAAGGATGTTCAGATTATGCTTGGAGGGTATTAGATGAGAGTCATTGTATGGCTTCTTCGAGCCTATCTTAGTAGGTTTCTACTTCTTTGGATTATTTTTTATATGGTGATTTCGGGAAATATAGGTGGGATTGCCCATAAATTAGACAAATAGATACTTTACCAGTTTCTCCAGGAGATTTTAGATCCCAGTATACCATTTAACAAGATGGACTCAAGATAGGAGTTTCTGATATAGTATCCATAGGTATGGTTCTTGGTGCACCTTTGTTATTACTTAGTGGTGTTTGACTATGTTTTTATATTCTTTTCTATGTTTATTTGTTTGGCGTTGAGTCTTGATCTGATTTAGGGATTTATTCTAGAGCCGATGATGTTGACTACCCATAGATATTTCCTTAGTGGTAGATCAGGTGTGCCAATCCTATGTTGGAAACTCGTTCTGAGTATATCACTGAGTTTGATGGGATTTCATTGAGTGTTATGAACTTTGGTATTTTCAGTATAGCGTTCTTGATGGTTATGTTGTGAAGTAGTGGTGGATCGATTCTATGGTGTTGGTATACTTTTAGAGCACAGAATGGATCGATCTTATGGTTTTGTCATCTCGGATTGTAGCATGCCTAGTGGTACTTATTAGTTGTTTCCCAGTAATAGACTATACTTGTGGTGTGCTTGACTTGAAAGAATGGTGGGTAAAGAATTTTGTTGGTTATGGAAAATTTTCAAGCATTGGGCCTTGCGATTTGCTATTTCTGTAGTATTTAACTTTTGCTTGCTTAGATAAGATATTTAGTATTAAGAAACTATTCGATTAGACTTGAATGATTTTAGTTTATGAGGATTTTTTCTTTTGAATTGGGAAGGTTTTCAAATGGAAATGGGTACCTAATGGGTAGCATTTCTTACTCTTGTAGATAAGTGTCTTCGTGGAATATTTTGCTCATAAGCTTCAATTTGAGTAAATGTTATTCTTCATGGACATTGTGTCAAGCAATGCTGAATGAAAATTGAATGGGTTTAAGTTGTATCTTATTAGTCTATGTCTTTTCTATTAATGAATATTTAATGGCAAGAGTGTTTAGGAAAAAATAAGGATCTTTCATGCTTAAGAAAATTGGTTATCTACAGACATGAGATAGAAATTTGGGGTTTTGTGTTGTGGTGCATCTCTAGTTGTGTAGAGTTTAGCGGTGATTCCTTTTGAGTTTCAATTGAGATTTGGGAATTCATCATAGATTTATAGTGTTTATTGCACTTTCTCTATAGATTAATTGACTCTATGACAAGTTGCTTATATGTGTGTGGCTGTAGAGCCTTTTTGTTCTATCAGATTATGGAGGACTTTGGGTGATTGATGTTACTTGAGCATTAATGATTGCAAGTGATATCAAAATGATTTACTTGAGCATTCTGTGTATTTTTTATAGATTTTGTGCCCATGGTATATAGACATAAGATTTTTTATGTTGTTTGATGGTTTTTGGATATTAAGCACTGCACGTGCCACTATGATGGGTTGCTTGCATATTTGATGTCTTTCATAGATCTCATATTCTTTATAGAGAGTTTTATTAGTATTTTTTGTCTGCCTTAAGGGTTTATCATAAGGGTGTGATGGTGCATTAGTGACCTATGAGTGCTAAATGTAGTCTTTTGAGTTTTGTATAGTTTTGAGAATGCATTTCATCTTTGCCATTTTAGCCTATTTTGATAGCGCTGTGGGAGTCGATAGTGATAGTATCGGCCTTGGGTAGGCTGAGCTCATGTTTTGGTGGGTAGTTTTATGTTTTATGGATTTCCTTATCTTTTATGGGCCCGAAGATAACATTTAGTCTTGTGGTTGCAGCCAGTGTCTAGTGGTGCCCTGGTCATGCTTAAGATTTGTCGTGCATGTCTAGAACTTCTATTGTGTTGACTCAGTCATTGATATATAGGAAGTTCAAAAATCAGAAATTAGGTTTTATTGATGATTTAACCCATTGATGGTTGTGTTATAACCTAGTGAGACCTTTATATGAATTATTTTTGGTTCCATGGTGTGACTGGTAGTTCTATGACTGTAAATCCACAATGGAATATTTTTTTGATGTCTCTCGAGAGTATTTTTCAACCATTTACTTGTTTTTGGCTTTCTTGCTTGTACATTCAAAGACGAACATGAATCTTAGTGGTGGATATTATAATGACCTAAATTTTGTCGATTTTCCCTTTTATATGTTTTGACCATCTTACCCCTTCCCGTGGTTGTGTCATTTGGTTTATGAGCAGCAAAAATAGTTGGCATGGTTTCCAATGCCTTTGGGAAGGTTTTGGATGAGTTTGATGTGATTTTGAGACTTTAAGAGATAATAGTTGACTTTGATCATCAAATCTAGATCCAAGTGCCAAATGACAAAATAAACTGTGATAGCAGATTCAAAATATCAAATTTGGGTTAGTCTTGGGGTTGGTTTGGTTTCATGGGTTTTAGATCCCATTTTGGTCCTTTGTTTGAAAATAATGTAAATACGATCCCAGGGGTCAATTTTTTTATTATGACTTTTTTTCTAAATATAATGATTCCATTGGATTTGAAAAGTTTTTTATGATCAATTTTCACTATTGGGTTATGTTCATAGGTTTCTAAATGAGTTTCGAGAGTTAAAATAAGTTTTTAAAATTGTTGGTGCTAGTGTAGTCACTAAAGTGGCTGGTTGATCGCTTTAGCGTTCGTTGACCATTTGACCGACCGCTAAAGCAACCATTTGATCACTTTAGTGATATTTTGACCATTTGACCATGCAACTTTAGCAGACAAAGTGCCGCTTTAGCGGCCATCGCCGAATTTAAGATAAAAATCAAATGTATTTCGTATTTTTGACATTGTTGGAGCCAGAAAGCTTCAATTTTTATGATCTCGATGCATTTTTCTCGTGTAATTATTTTCTATAAAATTATACATCCACTTTTTCCATTTCCTAAGAACTTATAATTTTATTTTTTGTGATATTACCAAGTTGAGAATCAAAACCCTAATATTTTAATTTTAACCCTCTCTCGTGGTTGTGCCATCTAGTTTATGAGTTGTGGGAAAGGTAGGCATAGCTTCCAAGGCCTTTAAAAAGGTTTTCGGTGAGTTTGATGTCATTTTGAGACTTCAAGGGCTAATAGTTATCTTTGGTCGACAAAATGAGATCCAAGTGTCGAATGACAAAATAGACTACGCCAGCAGATTTGGTATATAGAATTTGGATTAGTTGTGGAGTTGGTTTGACTTCGTGGCTTTTAGACCCCATTTCGACTCTTTGTTTAAAAATAGTGTAAATAGGATCTTGGGAATTATTTTTTTATAATGACCTTTTTTCATAAATTGATGATTCCATTTAATTCGTAAAGTGTTTTATGATCAATTTGCACTATTAGATCATGTTCATAGGGTTTTAAATAAGTTTCAGGGGTCAAAAATTTGTTTTAAAATTGCTGGTGCTAGTATAGTCACTAAAGCAGCTGGTTGACCGCTTAGCAACCATTGACCATTTGACCGATCGCTAAAGAAACCTTTTGACCACTTTAGTGGTATTTTGACCATTTGATTAGGCCGCTTTAGCAGACAAAGTTCCTCTTTAGCGACCATCGCTGAGATTAAGACAAAAAACAAACCCATTTCATATTTTTCACATTTTTGGAGCTAGAATGCTTCGATTTTGATGATTCTCAATGAGTTATTATCGTATAATTAGTTTCTTTGAAATTATAAGTCCATTTTCTCATTTCACGAGAACTTTAATATTTTTTCTGGTTTATACCCCATTTGAGAAAAAAAATGTTATTTTCACCATTTTGTAGCTTGGGATCTCGAATTTGGGTTATTCTAAAGTGATTTTTGAAATTTCTTTCATGGTAAGTTTTATAATATTATACTTATCATTTCCCCTTTATTTCATCTTCAAAACAACTTCAAATTCTTTATTTCAAATTAGTTTTGAGTTTTTTTGCTGGTAAAGCTTGAAAATTATTTTTGTTTGATTTGGACCTCTTTTTAAACTCTTTTTCGAATGTTTTCTGAGATATAGACTACTAAGAATATGGGGGACGTATTCCTATGATTAAATTTGGTTTTACTTATTTCAGTTTTTAACAAATTTTTGAAGTCCATTTTAGACCCGTCTTGAATATAATCTATATGGGTATTATTGGCTTTCTTTTGATGTGTGGATATCATATTTGATAGTTTGGTCATAGTCGGAGATGTTTCTAAGGATTTGAGCTTCCGATTGGGGATTTGGGAAGAATTTAGATTTGCTAATCTTCAGTTAAGGCAAGCTAAGACATACCTTGATCTTTTTCCAAAGTGGTAATATGTTATTTGCTTAATTGTAGATATGTTGTGATTCATTTAGGTTTGGTTCCTGCTTATGTGACATGGTGAGCATCTCTTCGGTTACAAGGGTCTTAATAATGGATTGTAGTTAGTTTATTGTCATAGTTAGTTAGAATTATTTCTTGTCGATATCCTTAGAATAAATTATAGTTAATAACTCAGGTTTGGATTATCATTATTGAATACTTACTTTGGGGCTTTAGAACTTTTATTGTGTCCTTTATTGTGATGATTAGGGTTTAGCAAACTTTGAGGGACAATTATATTATTACTAAAATGATAGAATGGTTGAGCCTTAGATAATTCCTAAAGTATAAATGAGCTTGCATTGATTGTTCAGGCCCAATGTATGAATGGGCTATGTTTTTGTAGTTCTACAATATTTTATTATTTAGATTTATATTTATTTTGTGTTGCCATAGGAACTGATGTGATATATCTGTAATATTGTAATTAATTAGGTTTGTAAACCCATGTGGGGACTTATTTATCTATTATTAATGTTGTGACAACTTTTGGGGCTTATATTATTGTTATTGGTGACATGAGATGATATTTGATGTGTGTTATCCGTGTGGGGGCTTTATATGATATTACTGACCTTGTAGGTGCATTTTATGCCTTGGTAGTTGACATAATGGACAAGTGGAGGCTTAAAATAACATTAATGGTGTCTTACATGCATGATTGTTCTTATGGTACATTGCTCATTTTAAATCATGGATGGTTGACATATTGAGTGGATTATGAGCTCACGTATAGATATGATGAATGGATTTGAGATCTTCATACTAGTTTGGTCATGAGCGTTGCACCCTTATATCATGCATACATTCATGTGACATTGGTACCATTGAGAAAACATTGATATTTTGATATTTATGAGACACTTTTACAAAATCCTCCGTCATAGCCCACGAGTTGAAGAAGAGGTACGGATATTAAAATTGAGATTGAGTATTGAGAAAGTATATGGATTGAGAACCATCGATGGGTCCTACCTAAAAGCTCTTCTCAGTAGGTGAATACGGAGGTTATGTGATAACCTCGAATATATCACATTATCATTATCATCATCATTATCATTACCACAATACAAGGCATTGCATCACTTGCATTATAGTATCTTTGGTATGATTGATACTGTGTAAATGATTACTCTTGTGCTATATTATCATGTTAGAAACTTGTTTGTGATATTGTGTTTTGATTATCAGTTTCACTTTATTGAATTACTTTACTTCATCTTATGAGACATGGTGTAAGACTATGGCTTAATCTGATAGATCATTGGGTTGCACCTTCAGTAGCATGTTATTGAATCTTTATATACTCTCTCCTTATTTAATCCTATAATTGTTGGTTGATATCATGAGATTAAGCGTATAATGCATATGTTGTGTAGTGAGTCTTCTGTATAAGTGTCTTTGTCTAATTATGGATCATGAAGTGGTTAGTGTTGACTTACCTAGATTACAGTGCCTACCTTATTCTAGTTATGATTGTTGACCGTTGTTTTGGGTTACCCTAGTAGGATTAAGTATTATGATTTGGCGGGTTGTAGACTAATTTGATACCTTGGGTAGGCGGAGTGGTGATTCTCGCTATTGCTTTGGATTAGCGTCGATTATCGATGATGCTTGTTGAGTATACATGAATTTTCGTACTCACCCTTGCTTTTCTTTTCTTTTTTTTGTTTTCTACACTTCATTAAGGTATTGGAATGAGTAGACATTTGTTGATCCTTTCTTACTATACTAACATTGTGGAGATCGAGATAGTGGTGAATGGAAGTTAGTGTCTGAGGTAGTTGTGAGTAGCTCTTTAAGAAATGATAATAGGAGATCAACAACTTGGTTAGAACTAGCGCACAAAGTGGCACTTTAAAACATTTTTAACACCCTTAATTGCTGAGCTACCTCCCCATGTTGTTACCTGGGTGTTCAAAATAGTGTATATAATCATATTCAGTAGAATTTTTCCAATATACCTGATATAATTTTTCATCAGAGGATGGATTATATTTCAATGGAAACTTGATAAGTCGATCCACCTACACATCTTGAGTTCGCTTGACCACCCTCAGCACACCATAGCTTCATCCATGCTAGAGAGGAACAGTAGTTACAAGTGATCAATAAGTTAAAGTTAATTTATGTTTTCTTTATAAAAATATGCATTTTGTGTTTATCTGACAAATTCATATAATTAATATAATACAAATTGTTGAGATACTTATGACAACACTTGATCAAAAGGTAGAATTTAGGACTAATTTTGTTGAGTTGACCGCTTTACCTGTTATAGCAGTTCACTCGACTCATTCTATATTAAAGTAAGTTTCTTTTTTAAAATCAAGTTTGTGCATTGTTTATATTGATGATTCTTGAAAGTTTAAGAGGTCTATTTTCAGTTTATCGATACTTTCCATCATTTCCTTACTAGAAATTTTGTTTATGATGTCTGAATTTGGCACTGTTCATTGAAATAAAAAATTTCAAAAAATAAAGGACATAAAGAAAAAGGAATACATATTTAGTGACTTATTTCTCATATGATATTAACGAACATAAGTCATAAGTAAAACATAGGGATACTATTCATTTTTGATTGAAAATTTAACTTTTGCTTGCTCCTGGAGCGAATTATTCTTCAAAAACAATTGTTTTATATTTACCAATAATTTCAATGCCATTCTATTTAAATGTTTGTATGTAGGTAACAATAACATCACTTATTGAAAAAGAACGAAGCAGTTAGGGCAATAATTAGAACTAAAACAGGTTAAACTATACAATTTACATGAATAATATTTAGTTGAAGTGTTATATACATAGACACATTCATGTACAAATTCCATAAAATAGTAATTTAAAATGTGTGTTTGATCACACAATTGTTGTTTAATCAAAGATTTTACTTAAAACAACTGTAAAATTCTAGAGAAGATAAAATATGATAATCTAATACTTGACTTTGGGAATGTTCTGTCTCAGTCTGCAACCAAATATGTGTTCATCCTGAAATAATTAGATTTATACCCCCACAATTGAAGAATAACCTTTCAAAATCATCCATAAATTTTGTATTACATTTGTATTTTACGTTGATGATTAAATAAACAAAGGACTAAATAACTTCTTATGTTAGATTGCATTTATCACGTTTATTTTTTCACAAGACTAACTATGTTACACTTTCAAGAGGGGTATCAATGTAACAAAGTGTTCCATAGTTATGGATAATTTCATGGTTAATACTACTTAAGTCTAATAATATATCAAGTCAAGGTCTAATTAGGGAAATTCGTGGTGCATAATTGTAAATTTTTGGGGAACAGAACAAAAATGGGCCAAGCTTACTCCTAATATAGTTGTCATCTGACCTCTACAACTATCACAATCCAATTTCTTGAGTCATGATGACACCTACTGTAACCCATCTGTAGGTAAGTTAAACCATAATAAAGAATGACTAGTAACATACTAACTGACTGAAGATAACAGAACTAAAGGGAAAAGGCATATGATAAAAATAATATATATATATATATATAGAGAGAGAGAGAGAGATGTGTGTGTGTGCGTGTGTGTATAAGTATGTATGTACATATATGTATGAACATGTCGTATAATAGTGGGAGGAGGACAAAATATACAAAAGTGTTTTCCCCAATCCTTGATAAGGTTGGTCCACTATACTGAAGAAGAGTACTAGATAATGTCAAATATACATCATATTCTTAGAATATACAGACATGAGTATAAAAATAAGTAAAAGGAGGAGGATCAACTTCGGACTATAAAATCTCACCATAACTCTAAGCAACAAGATGTCCTAAGGACATTGTTAGTTGAGGTGACTCATACTCGGATTTGCATTAGGAAAAAAGTTTAGAAGTGTTGAATTAGTACTAAAAAAATGGATACTTATTGGGCATCATAATTCAATTGAGGTACATATAGTAAAACAACAACAATGAAAAAAACAACATAACCAGTGTATTCCCACATAGTGGGGTCTGGGGAGGGTAAAGTGTATGCAGACCATACCACTACCTCCGAAGAAGTAGAAAGACTATTTCCGATAAACCCCCAGCTAAGGACCGATAACAGTATAGCAAATCATAAAATATAAATGCATATAGACTAGTACAATATTTAAAATAAACTAACACCAGAATCCACAAGGTAATACAACAACCACCAGATACAACTAAAAAACTATCTAACCGAAAACATAGACATCACTTAACACCCACGAACTAGAAACTTCAAACACAAATAAAGAAACGCTCGCACCCCCTAACCCTCTACCCAAATCCGCATCATCCACACCTATCAATCAAGGGTTATGTCCTCTGTCAGCTGTAGCTGCTTCATATCATTCCTAATTACCTTTTTCTAATATCTATTCGGCCAACCTCTACCCCACCTAAAACCATCCATAGCCAGAGACTCACACCTCTGCACTGGAGCATCAGAGCCCCTTTTCATCACGTGCCCGAACCAACATAACCACACTTCTCACATCTTTTCCTCTAGCGAAGCCATCCCCACCTCTTTCCAAATAATCTCATTTCTCACCCTATCTTTCCTGATATTGCCACACATCTATCGCAACATCCTCATCTCCTCCACCTTCAACTTCTGGATGTGGCAGTTCTTAACTGGCCAACACTCTGCTCCATACAATAAAAGAATAAATAAATTATGAGGAAGTAAATTAAAGTCATAAATAAAGGGGAAAAAATAGAAATAATTGACCATAGTAGGATGCGATATATAAAGGATAAGAACCCAACCATACAAGTAAAAGTCAAACTAAAACCTAAAAGTCCCCAAAAAGTCCAAAAAGTCATAAATAAAGAAGAATAAACCCAGTAAACCCTTATTTTCCCATAAGGTACAATCAAAGAGTAACACCAACAAAAGGATGGAATATAAATTATAAGGAATGTAAAACAAGACCTTTCATGATTAGTGTATCAGATACTCCTTTTTCACATCATAACCTCCATTATATTTGTATTAACCAGTTCCCTACCCTAGATCAGTAACCATAATGATAATAAATGCAAACTCGAAATGGAGCTTATAGATGATAAAGAGTTGCTAGGATATATTCCTAAAACAAAACAGATAAATAATATAAAACAAGAATTCATCAAGAATTATAGTTCCACTTAAGTCCAACATAGTTATCAACTTTAATGTCTGGTGGAGTCTTTAAAGGTAATATATGTCCTAACTAAACCAAAGGATATGGTTGAAGGCCAAATACTACCCAATCGGGGTAACAAAGAAATAATAGGGCTCACTAAAGTGAGTAAGTCATTCTAAGACTCAATAATTAACTTGAGGGAGTGTATAGGGGTCATGGAAGTCAACAAGGAACTATTCTAGGCATAATACCTTAAATTGGGCCGGTGAGGCCTCCTATTATTGTCAAAAACCCATCCTAAGGAACTAAGGCTTCTAAATATCATCCTAATGCACTAAGTAAGTTAAGCTAATCCTAAGATATAATCATAAAAGAATACAATGGAAGATGGTGCTAGATTCTACCGAAAAGGACCTCTAATTGGTAAATTTAATCAATAAGTGCTAAAATAACAATTGAGCCATTATTACCTACCCATAGCTAAAATAATAGTGTACTAGTAAAAAAATTAAACATAATCTAGGAGAAATGTATGCCTACACTGCCTACCTAGACGCCACTGGAATCTTGTAAAATCTCTAAACTAGAGGTTTTCCTTTATGAGAAGCCTCTGAATGCTGCTATGCATTAAAAATAAGGTTCTACACATCAAAACAAGAATAACAATACTCATATTGCATAGTTATGCCTATGTTATAAGTATGACTATAAGTTCCATATTCTACTAGATAAGTAGATCACAATATTAATACCGTCGCAGCATCCCTCTTAGATCAAGATCATTTGCCCTAAAATTGGGCATAATTCGAGCTCTAAATAGCTTCAAAATAGTCCCATATAATATAAAATAATAATAATAATTAAATTGGAGAATTAAATGAAAAATTAAACAACAACTTACATGAAAAAAGGTAGGGAAGTGATCACAAAAATGCTCCAATTCAATCCCAGCACCAGGTGTTAGTTTCCACATTAATCTCAAGATCTCAACTTTCTACAATGGAGTGGTTGGACTTAAACCGAGCTGAAAAGGGATAGAATAGTATATATATGTGTGTACGCGTGTGCGTATATATATATATATAAAGTCAAGGGTCCGTTTTATACAAATAGGGGACCCCTACTGCAAACGTCGAACATTATTCATGAATCCGATCAACCTACCATTTTGCAAAAAAAAAAAAGATGCAATGGTCAGACCATCTAAATTTTCATTAATGTGAAGACTGGCTTATAAATGTAGAGGATAATATCATTGACCCTTGTGATCTCTGTGAAGTTCATACGAACATGAAGGGCAATATTGGCTTACACTAGGTGCTTTAGCACCAACAACTAAGTTGAAAAATTTTGACCGGGCCCTCGGTATTTATGTTGAATCCTGTGATTGCAAATAAACTATGCTACCCTATTAAAGTTAGCATTAGAAACTCAATGGTACCATCAGAATTTCCATATAAAGCTATTTCAATAAAAATTAGGTCCCACACCCAATGGAATATTTTAGCAACAATCCATCCAATAGCCTAAAATGAGCTCAAAATCCCCGAGACCTAGACTAGCACAACCCGAGATATTTCCTAGTCATAACACGATTCTCAAGGCCACAAGTGACCCCAAGAAAACTTATGAACTGGTAACTACTGTGAGAACTAAATAAACTAATAATAAAACATCATATGCGGAAGGTAAACTAATAAAAATTCTGTCAAGGTATAATACTGAAACAATACCCAACATGTCTTTACATATGATAAAATCTGAGAACAAGTCTGGCTATCTGAAAGCCTCTAAAACATGTGGATTTTATGGGACAAACCCCTAACTAACTCAGACTAACTGAAGTAAAGAAAGTACTAAAAATAACTACAAATAACTTTTCCTCGATGGATGAGGACTCACCACAACTACTATTGAGTGGCATGAACTGATTAAGGGAGATCGGAGAACTAAGCATCTGAACCTATGATATAAGACAACATAGCACAAAAGAGAGTATACAACATGTACTTTGAATGTATTGGAACGTGAGATAAGGACTAACTGAAGTGCATAAAGAAACTGAGCATGAACACATGGACAAGTAAACTGAATGCAAGACTAAGTAAAGAATATACTTAAATAATTTGTAAAACTGACAGAGTGAATAGCTATTAAATTGAACACTTGTTCATGAAAATTTGAGCTAATAAAACCTGAACATTGAACTAAAATTATGGGAGCTATCATTTAGATGACATGCCCCAATCCGAGTTGATCGGGGTCTAACCTATAACCCAGTTGGAAGGGTTCTGGTACCTTGCCAAGGGTACCAACACATGGATACAATGGGAATCTAAAAAAGCTAATGTATCAAAGGACTAGGGAGTCACCCTTGACTGACAGGTGACCCAAAGAGAGTCTCAACCCTCAACTAGCAGGAATACCTCTCAATACCTATGCTGCATACATAGTTCTGAAACTTAGGTATTGCTACTAATAGTCTCACCCTCGACTAGCAGGAAAACCTTCATCCCTAAATTTGCTCGTTGATAAATCCCACTCCCAACTAAATTGATGCTTGTATTGATTAGAATTAATTGGACTCAAGACTGATAATTTCTCAACATGAATATAATAATCTGAATATGGTAATAAAATAATAATTTGACTAACTTGTTGCTTGAAATAAAAAATATGCATAAATATATTGGTATCCAATGTTCATAGCCCTCTGGTACTAAATAATACTTTAAATACAATTACATCATTTAAAACACCATTAGGAAATTTATGATTCAAAGTCCCAAAACATAGTTGATGAAATCAATGATTATGAGTATGGAAATATATAAACTTATGAGGAAAAAAATGGTCATTTGGTTTAGTTCATGACTTGACAAATTGACATGGTATAAACTGGACACGGAATGGATCACTAAGATTATAAAAAATGTAAGTGTATAATTCACATGGGTAAAACACAATGTCATGGTCCGTATTTAAAATACTAGCAAAAAATGTGTAAATTCAAACTTAACATCAAAATTTCATAAAAATAGGGGAAAATGGTTTATACTTGAAAAACAAGGGATTTTTTGTAATGCCATGAGAATACACCTTGGACGCTACATAGTGCTTGTAGTCTCGAGAGACCATAAGTTAACCCATGAGCTGGTACCTGCTATGAACATGTAATAATATACAGATAATAAAGACATATGCAAAAATATCAGCTGATAATGCCATAAGGTTTTAGAAACTAAAAACAATACTGAATTATAGTTCTGAAAATGTAGAAACATACTAAAAATACTGATGAAAAACAACTGATAAACTGACTATCTGTCTGAATATTTAAAAGCCTCTAAAACTGATTGACAGGGGAGTTGATGGGAAAACCCCTAACTAACTCTGACTGACTAAATAACTAAACTACTAACATAACTTAATATAAGATAAACCTATTTCCAAAGGATGAGGACTTACCACTGCTGCTATTGTTGATGCGCTGGAATGTCTAAGTACGATCGGAAACCAGAGCATCCGAAACTTTGATATAAAACATCATAGCATAAGAAATGAGTATGGGGTCAATACTTTGAATATACTAGTATATGAGAAAAGGATAGGCTGAATTGTATGGGTTATATGCGTGAGATAATAACAGACTAAATAGCATGAGATAACCGAGTATGAATGCATAAAGCTGTAAAAAATCTGAGAATACATGACCAAGCATAAAACAAGATTCTTATATAGTCTGTAAACTAAGATACTAAAATACCGATGCTGAATAAATGATAGCTGCATGGTATGGTCAAGCAATCTAAAAAACTAAACTCTAGACTGAATATTGAACTGAGACTATGGGAGATAGCTATAACCGACATGCCCTAATATACTATCAGGGTTCAACTTATAACCCTAGTTGGAAGGGCATCAGTATCGTTTTATGGGTATTAACATTGGCTGTGTGGATCCACTAATCTAATGTCCCAAAGGACGACGGTGTCATGCCTAACTAACGGGGGACCCCTTAAAGTCTACGGTGGCTCCATAGGTCTGGAACCTAGGGACTGCTACTAATGTCTCATGCCTACTAACGGGGGAGACAAGTGCCTCATGCATAATAATGGGGGAGACACAATGCCAACGTTCACTTGGTGCTAAGTTTTACTCCTTATTGAAAGACACTGATTTCTGAACTGATCTAAGTTTAACTGAATGTGATAGCTGACTGACTGATAATGTTTTTACATATTTGAAACCATTCTAGAAAAACTAAGACTATGTAAACAGCTAAGTTTTTGAGTATTCATAACCCCCAGGACTCGATAGCAATAACAATAGGAATTCATGAATACTTTAAAACCATGATAGGAACTATTGTTCAAAACTCATCTCTTAGACATTTCATCAAACACATGAGGGTCATGAATTAAAGCATGGGAATAATTTAAACATATAATAATCACATGGCTACAATAATAAACCATAATTAGGAATTTAACATAAAAAAAATCATCATTCCAACTTGTAAGGTTTGGCTTCCATGGGTGAATAGGGTCCATGGATGAACATCACACATACCTTAATCAAAGAATTTGTAAAGGTTCTTGGTGATTTCTTAAAGTTTAAGCTTGAATTTTGAAGAGGCTAGGGTTTGTCATAAGAGAGGATTACTTTCTTTTTGAGAGAATTGTGAATAGAATTTGCATTTTGGGACCCTTAATCCCCTGTTATGGACCAATTGGGTGAAGGGAAAAAGACCTAAATTCCCTTTAAAAATGTGAATCAAAGCTAAAAATTAAGGAGGCCACAATGAAGCACACGCTGCGGGCTTTGGTCAGTAGTATTGGAGCACACACCACGGGCTATATCGTGGGCTACTTTATTGGTGGAATAGATCCCCCGTTACAGGCTTATCGTGGGCTAGTTCTATTTTAGATTTCCAAACATGCCCTTACGCTCGTCCAAAAATTCCAAAACTCACTCAAGATGTACCTTTGATATTCTCGATCATGAATCAACTTAAAAACTAAGTTTTTGATGTTAGGAAGGTTGAAAATAAAATCATCAAAGTCTAGGAGATTTAGAAATGACTAAGTCCTAGCACGTAGTGAAGTTTTATTAGTCTTAGACCCTATTAACATACTATGGTGAGCTGAACTGAGCTAGGATCTTACAGGGTCTTACAATATCTCCCCTTTGGGAACATTTGTCCTCAAATGAGACTGATTAAGATGAGAATACTAATACTGAATACACATAACTAAAAACATTATCATATGACTGCAGTTGAAGCATGATGAATAACTGATCTAATTCGTGAATGAATATGATGACATGAAATGGATTACTTAGTTGAAACTGAAAACGAAAAAGAGAAAATCTAAGGGGAACTGTTACCTTAAGATGAGTCTGAGTTTGTGGAGAATAGATGAGGGTAATTGGTTGGCATATCTTTTTTTGCTTCCCAAGTGGTTTCCTCAACGGACTAATTCCACCAAAGAACTTTGACCAAGGGAACTTCTTTGTTCCTTAGTTTGTGAATCTAACGATCTAGGATCTCGACTGGGATTTCTTCATAAGAAAGGTTGTCTAGTACATCTTTACTTTCTAAAGGAATAACTACTGCTAGTTCACCAGTACACTTCTTCAACAAAGAAACACGGAACACTGGATGTACTAATGCCAAATTTGCAAGCAGCTCAAGCTGTTACGCTACCTTCCCATAACGACTCAAGATCCTATAAGGGCCCGCATATCGGGGATTGAGTTTCCCCTTATTGCCAAATCTCTTCACTCCCATCATGGGAGAGACTTCCAAATAAACCAAATCCCCAACTTCAAACTTATGATCTCTCTTACGCACATCTGTAAAGGATTTTTGACGTCTTTGAGCTGTCTTAAACCTCTCTCTGATCAATTGAACCTTATTTATCATATTAAACACCGAATTTGGTCCTACCAAAATAGCCCCACCTTCTTTAAACCAACCAATAGGAGAGTTACATCTCCTCCCATAGAGAGTCTCAAATGAAGCCATTTGAATACTGGAGTGATAACTGTTATTGTAGGCAAACTTGGTCAAAGGCAAGTGATCATCCTAACTACCCTTAAAGTCGATAAGACACACTCTCAGCATGTCCTCTAGGGTATGAATGGTCCTTTGTACCTGACCATCTTTCTAAGGGTGAAAAGTTATACTGAGATGAACTTGGGTACCAAGACCCTTTGAAAAGCCTTCCAAAAGTGAGAGGTAAACTTAGTACCTCTATCTAAAATGATAGACAATGAACTCCATGTAATCTAACCAACTCTCTAATATTGAGCTTGGTATAGTCCTTGACTGTATAGAAATTACGAACTAGAAAAAAATGGACTGATTTGGCCATTCTATGTACAATAACCCAAATTTAGTCATGCTAACCATGCAAATGGGGTAATCTTGTCACAAAATCTATGTTCACCTCTTCCCACTTCTATGTTGGACAACTAAACTCCTGCAATGTACCACTAGGCCTCTGGTGCTCAACCTTAATTTGTTGATAGTTTGAGCACCAAGCTACAAACTCTGCAATATCTCTCTTTACACTACTCCACTAATAGATCTCTCGTATATCACGATACATCATAGTGGACCCTGGGTGAATAGAGTAACGTGCACCCTGCGTTTCTACAAGGATTCTCTATCTCAACCCATCAATGCACGACACACACAACCTACCTTGACATTGCAACACACCATCTTCCCCTTGGGATAAAACCTTCACTTTCTAATCTCTGGCTGTCTCCTTTAACTTAACTAGACTAGGATCCCTACCTTGACTATAGAATAACTCTATTTCTACAATAAAATCAAGCATAGCATGAGTGGAGCCAATCCATGCCGAGAATGACATCAGAATCAGTCATCTCTAACTCTACAATATCAATTAAAGTGACTTTCTAGGATATTATGACTAGACAGTTCCTGTATAGCTGCCTGGCTATAATAAAGATATCTACTGGGGTAGACACTGTAAAGGGTTCTGCTAAGTTTCCAGGACTGACTCTGAAATAGACAGCTATATAAGGGGTTACAAAAGAGAGTAAAGGCCCGAGATCCAATAAAGCATAAACATGTAAATGAAAGACTTGTAACATACCCGTAACCATATTAGGAGAACTTTCCTGATCATTATGGGTATAGAGGGCATACAATCTGTTCTGGCACTGACCGCTGGTGACACTGGCAGTGGCGCCCTGTTGGTGCTGCTGATGAGTTAGCCTGACCCTGTTGCCGGTCGCTCCTAGATTTCCACATACCTGTTGGACAGTCCCTTATCCTGTAACCTGTCTTGCCATATCCAAAACACACATCACTGCTAGACCTACACACACCTTGGTAATTTCTACCACACTTCTGGCAAACTGGATTAGTCCGACCACTGTTCACACTAGGTTGAGTCTTAGAGCCTGGCGCCCTATCCTAGTTATCATTTCTAAACTTTGGCATTGTAGCACTAGCTGAGGACGGAACAGGGGTGGAAGATTTATGACCAAATTAGGGATGATTACAACCTTCTAATCTTAGCTGAGCAAAGTTAAAACTACCTATCCTAGCCCTCTTGTTCTCCCTTTCTTTCTCCTTATCCTTTCGTTCCTTAATCTGTTAAGCATGGAACATCAATATAGACAAGTCCATCTCCTTAATTAACATCGTGGTCCTACACTCTTTGACTATGCTATCAGCTACACCAGAGATAAACATACTCTTTCTAGACCTGTTATAAGACACTACATGAGGAGCATACCTTGCGAACTGAGTAAACTTAAGTGAATACTCACTCACACTCATACTACCCTGTTTTAAATTAATAAGCTCCAACACCTTAGCTTCTCTTAACTCCAAAGGGAAGAATCTTTCTAAAAAGGCTATAGCAAACTCCTTCCATTCTACAGGCCCTGCATATGCACCTCTATCTTCCTTACACTAGTTAAACTAGGTGTGAGCTACATACTATAATTAATAAGCAGCCAACTTTCACTCTCACTACAAGCCACGCTCAAAATATCTTTTACCTTCTAAACCATGTTAAGGAATTCCTGTGGAATCTCATCAGACTTAAATCCCAAAAACAAAGGAGTATTCATTCGGGTTAAATCCCGAATCCTGGATGTGATAGTATTATCCAATGTATTGGATGGAATAGCAGTTGGTTGATTGTACTAAGCTGCTACTAAATGGGCTAAAGTGGTGAATGCAGCTCTAAACTCAACATGAGAGACATCCTCATTCAGGGGATCTTTCTGAATGGGCAGAGGTGCAGGCTCATTTATGTTTCTTCTTCCGTTAGTATTTTTGGGAGGCATGTTCGATAAACAAAATAAAGATTGAATTAGAAAGATAGTTTAAATAGGGCTCATGCTCATTCGCATGACATGAATACTGAAAGAAGGGAAACTTTTCCTAAGAATGACTTGTAGCCTCTCATCTATAAGTGTGGCATGCTTCACACACATGTACAAGACTCTACTTAACGTGGCTTTCAGACTTCCTAGGACACTGTAAATCCTTAGGCTCTAATACCAAGTTTGTAACACCGTGGGAATATATCCTGGACACCACAGAGTGCTTACAGTCTCGAAAGACCATAAGATAACCTATGAGATGGTAGCTTCTGCGAGCACAAAATAATATACTGATAATAAAGGCATATGTAGAAACATCAGCTGATAATGCCATAAATTTTTAGAAATTACAAACAATACTGAATCATTGTTCCAAACGTCTGGAAACATACTAAAAATACTGATGAGAAACAACTGATAACCTAGCTATCTGTCTGAATGTCTGAAAGCCTCTAAAACTGAAAGACTATAATGTTAATTGGACAAACCCCCCAACTAACTCCGATTGACTAAATAACTAAACTACAGACATGATTGAATATAAGATAAACCCATCCTTAAAGGATAAGGACTCATTATTGCTGCTACTTCTGATGCACTAGAATGTCTAAGTACAGTCTGGAACCTAAGTGTCTAAACCTATGATATAAGACATCATAGCATAAGAAACGAGTATGTAGTTAGTACTTTGAATATACTTATATATGAAATAAGGTTAGACTAAATTGTACAGGTTATATGCATGAGATAATAACTGACTGAACAACATAAGATAACTGAGTATGAATGCATAAAGCTATAAAAAATTTGAGAATGCAGGACCTAGCATAAAATATGATTCTGATATAGTCTGTAAACTAAAATACTGAAATACTGATGCTGAATAATTGATAGTTATATGCTATGGTCAAGCAAACCAAAAAAATAAATTATATATTGAATATTGATCTAAGACTGTGGCAGCTATTTATAATCGACATGCCCTAATGTACTATTAGGTTCCAACCTGTAACCCTAGTTGGAAGGGCATCAGTACCGTGCCACGGGTATTAACATCAGCTGTATGGATCCACTAATTTAATGTCCCGAAGGACAAGGGTGTCATGCCTAACTGACTGGGGACCTCTCAAAGTCTATGATAGCACCTTAGGTTTGGAACCTAGGGACTACTACTAATGTTTTATGCCTACTGATGAAGGAGACAAGTGCCTCAAGTCTACTGACGAGGGAGACGCCATCCCTACATTCACTCGATTCTAAGTTTTACTCCCAATTGAAAGACACTAATTTTTGAATTGATCTAAGTTTAACTGAATATGATAGCTGATTGACTGATAATTTTCTTACATATCTGAAACTATTTTAAAAATACTTAGACTAAGTAAGCAACTAAGTTTTTGAGTATTTATAACCCCCAGGACTCGATAGCAGTAATAATAGGAACACATGAACACTTTAAAACCATGATAGGAACCATTGCTCAAAACTTATCTCTTAGACATTTCATCAAACAAATGAGGGTCATGAATTAAAGAATGGAAATAGTTTAAACAGATAATAATCACATGGCTACAATAATAAGCCATAAATTAGGTATTTAACATGAAAACATCATAATTCCAACTTGTAAGGTTTAACTTCAACAAGAATTACTTATAAACACCATGTACAATCGAAATTCATAAGGATTCATGGAGATATTTTATTACAAACATGTAAATTCATAATTTAAATATTGAAAATGGATTTTTCGACTCCATGAATGAAAAGGGTCCATGGATAAACATCACACATACCTTAATTGAATAATTTGTAAAGGTTCTTGGTGATTTCTTGATGTTTGAGATTGAATATTTAAGAGGCTAGGGTTTTTTCTTGAGAGAAGATTGCTTTATTTTTGAGAGAATTGTGAATAGAATGATCAATTTTTCCCTTTGGGACCCTTAATCCCGTGTTATGGACCAATTAGGTGAAGGGAAAAAAACCTAAATGCTCTTGGAAAGTATGATTGTAAGCTAAAAATTAAGAGGGCCGCGATAGAGCACGCACCGTAGGCTCTGTTCAACCGGACTGGATGACACGTTGTGGCTATATCGTGAGCTACCTTATTGGGGGTATAGAACACGCGTCGAGAGCTTATCATGGGTTGGTATTATTTTGGACTTCTGAACATGCCCTAATGCTTGTCCAAAAATTCTGAAACTCATCCAAGATATACCTTTGACATCTCCGATCATGAATCAACTTAAAAATTAACTTTTCAATATCGGAAAGGTCAAAAATAAAATCATCAAAGTTTAGGAGCTTTACAAATGACTATGTCCTAAAACTTAGTGAAATTCTCTAAGTCTTAGACCCCTTTAAAATACCATAGTGAGTTGAATTGAGCTAGGATTCTATGAGGTCTTATGTTCTTTGGACTCAATGGCTTTAAGGAACCCATTGATTAATATTCCATATACCTGAGTTGCTTGACTTCTTGAAGAAAACATTAAATTGGGACCTTGGATGGATGAATTCATAGAAGAAGCTTTGATTTTTGTATTCTTGAGGATGAGAGATGTTTATATATCATTAACTGATGATGAATGGGGCAAATAATTCCCCTCTTGAGTTTTAAATCGTCAATTGGGTATTTAGGGAGAGGGGAAAAGGACCAAATGCCCCCTTTAACTTTAAAAAACTGTCCAAATTACACTGTCTCCGTGTCACAAAAGCTATCATGGAGGCAAGCCTCCATGACATTGTAACGCACCGAAATATCATTCTAAGACGCCACATGGTGCCCAAGGCTACACGTAGTCTCAAGCTAACCCTTTAAGCCAAAACACTACCCTTGGGTTCCACCACAACAATATACATACTACGCTAAGGATATATGTATAAGTACATATCATATCACATCACACATGGAACGAAATATCGTTAGACTGTACATATATGGAATGTCTATACACAAACCAACCCAACAATACACTAGTCTGACATAGCCTCTATACAGCAAAATCAACGAGCCATTGGGACAAACCCCCAACTGACTCAACAGACCAAAGGGATCACAAAACAACAGAACCAAAACTAGCAACTTGGTCCTCGAACCATGAGGACTCACTACTGAAGAAATGTAGATGCGGCATTCGGATATCACTGTCGCGTCTGCGACTGAGAACCATACCTACATCATGGTAAGAATGTAGCCCATAGAGAAATATGTGGGTCAGCACAAGATACGTACTGAGTGTGTGGGGGCGCATGCAAAGTATAAAAAATATCATAAATTTCATAAAAACTTATATACGGATCATAATTACACACCTAGCTTGAGTGACATTGAATCATGCAACTCTTAATATCTTAGATAGGAAATGTCGGAGAAAAACCTCATAAATCATTATAGATCATCATAGGTAACTTGACTTACCACATCAAAATCGGAGTGACTTGGTATTTCAATAAACATGACTCTTATGGACAAGGGAATTTCCTATAACCTACAACCCCAAGTGAGCTACGTGGAATACCAACGTTTGAAGCTCCCATTGGCAGGAGCGTCAAACTCTTTGCTAGGGAGTACGACCTTAAAACTACAATAATCACAATTGGGCTCTCTAGCAAATAATATCATCATCAAACAGCCCTACGGTGGCACATAGGTTTGGGGAGATACCAAATTTCTATCTCGATGCTAAGTACTACTCCCCGACAAGCTCAGAACACGTTAGGAAATCCACCACAACATCACAAGGTTCTATCATAAAGACCAAATCAAATCTCTTTCTCATTTATCAAATCATATCAATTTGTGGATTCCTAACTCAACACATTTAAGCTCAAAACATTTTAATCTTCCTCAACATCAACAAGGTATCAATGCATTGAACCATAACCGACTCGACATTTGGACAAGGATATAAAGACTCAATACATAATATTTTAACCAATTTAACTCATCAAAACCATCCGGAAAATACCAAGACTCATTGTAACTTCAATATCAACATTTCTCAATTTGCCATCCAACTCTCATTTAAAGGTACTTGAGACATCAACCCATAGTAGAGATATAGAATTTCCAATATCAATTATAAATTCATAATAAGGAAATAGTGGAATGATAGTATAAATCAAGGCTTAACAAATTAAATCATCATACTCTCATAATCAAATACTTTTTGGACATAATTCCATCTCAACATCATACATATATCGGAGGACATAATCACATAGCTCATGGACAATAATATAAAATATAAAACCATATTTCCAATTCATGGTAAAACATGTAAAATCTCATGTCAATGTAATTCAACAAAAATACCGGGCATAAGATCAAAAGGATAATCTTGTTCAAAACCTCATATACCTAAAAATGGAAGATGAATATAAACTTCCGACTCTGGAACTTTATTCACGAAAATAAAGGGTGATTCTCGAAGCCCTTAATATGATCAACTCGAATCCCAAATCAATTTGAAATTTCTATGGTTTAATCAAGAGACATAAAAGGATGAAATTTGGAGTAGTAGGGTTGGGGTTTGAGCCTTAGGAAATTTTGTAGAAAAATGAGCTATTGAATGCTCTTAATGGACTTAAATCCATGGTTTACCCAGATAGATTGGAGTGGGAATGACCAAAATACCCTTAAAAATCAAATAATGTCAAATCTGTCCTTTGGTGGACTATTTTGATAGGCTGAAGTAGATCGACCATAACTTTTTGCTCCGATGGCCAAATTGGATGAAACCAATTTCATTATAAAGAGGACTTTCAGAGCTTTCTGTTGATATATAGTAGCTCACCCAGATCATTATGTACAAGTAGTCATGATCGTTTGAGTTTACCCTAAAATTCACCTGGCCTCAGTATTTTTTTCCTGCACATTTACTGTTCACCATTATTCATGGTTAGATCAGAACGATCATAACTCATCGCTCGAGTGTCCGTTTTGGATGATCCACATATTGTTGGAAAGATTATTCAATGATATACGCGATGACGGGGTGCATATCTAGAAATTCCACACAAAAAAATTATTAATCACGATAAAGAACAAAATTTAACACATTTTCATCTGAGATCTTAACAAAAATTTTTTCGGGGCATCACATCATCTCCCCCTTGGAAACATTCATCCTCGAATGTTGATAGGTAGGTCAAGAATTCTATGAAAATGAGTATATAGAGAAAAATCATCTTGCCCAAGCATATACTCCATTCTAGATTTTTTTGGATATCGTTGAAAACACACAAGCCAAGATAAACATAGCAATAAGGATTAAATCAAAAGAGAATGATACCTTTGACATGCTTAGGATTCATTGGAAAGAGGTGGGGATATTTGGCGCGCATATTCGCTTTGGCTTCCCAAGTAGCACTCTCCACGGATTGATTTCGGCAAAGCACTTTAACCAAAGGAACTTCCTTGTTTCTTAGCCTACCAACTTGAAAGTCAAAAACCTCAACCGGAATCTCTTCATATAAAAGACTATCTTGAATACCCGAGCTTTCGGAAGGATTAATCACAGCAAAATCACCAATAGACTTCTTATAGAAACATGAAAAACCGGATGGACGTTAGATAACTCCGCGGGCAATTCAACCTTATACGCTACCTTCCCAATGCGATCCACAATCTTATAGGGACCAATGTAACAGGGACTTAGTTTTTCTTTCTTCCCAAATCTCTTCACCCCTTTCATGGGTGAAACTTTCAAGTACACTAAATCACTAACATCAAATTCAACGTCTTTCCTCCTTACATCTGCGTATGATTTTTGATGACTTTGGGCGGTTTTCAACCTTTCCCGAATTAACTTAACCTTCTCCATGGCCTTGAACACCGCATCCGGTCCAGTCGCGGCAGCCTCAC